>NC_041218.1:37735685-37759671 GCF_002837175.3 Physeter macrocephalus
AAAAGAGGGAGAGGACTCAAATCAATAAAATTAGAAATGAAAAAGCAGAAGTGACAACAGACACTGCAGAAATACAAAGCATCCTAAGAGACTACTACAAGCAACTCTTTGCCAATAAAATGGACAACCTGGAAGAAACGGACAAATTCTTAGAAAAGTATAACCTTCCAAGACTGAACAATGAAGAAATACAAAATATGAACAGACCAATCACAAGTAATGAAATTGAAGCTGTGATTAAAAATCTTCCAACAAACAGAAGTCCAGGATCAGACAGCTTCACAGGTGAATTCTATCAAACATTTAGAGAAGCGCAAACACCCATCCCTCTCAAACTCTTCCAAAACTTTTCGGAGGAAGGAGCACTCCCACACTCATTCTATGAGGCCACCATCACGCTCATACCAAAACCAAAGATACTACAAAAAAAGAAAATTACAGACCAATATCACTGATGAATATAGATGCAAAAATCCTCAAAAAAATACTAGTAAACAGAATCCAACCTTAGTTGTTGTACATGGGATCTTAGTTCCCGACCAGGGATCGAACCCAGGCCCCCTGAATTGGGAGAACAGAGTCTTAATCAATGGACCACCAGGGAAGTCCCTAAAATTATAAAACTTCTTGAAGAAAATATAGGGGAAATTCTTTAGGACCTCAAATTATGCAAAAATTTCCTAGCTCTGACACCACCAAAAGCAAGATACATAAAAGAAGAAATTTGATACATTTGGAATTCACCAAAATTAAAAACTTCTGCTCATTTTATTTAATTAATTTATTTATTTATTTTGGTTCATGATACGTCATATTTAAGACAATATATAATGTTGTTTTTACAGCGGAATGACGATTTGGTTGTCTACAACTGGAACAATTTTGCCCACTAAATATATTTTTAAAAGTCTTCAATCAAAGAATAGACATCTGCTTTAAGAATACTGATGGCTGGATTATTGGACATGTCACTAATTTGTCTGTCAGAAATATTCATACATTATCCATGAACGTGTAGTCATATTACCTTGTAGAAATTTTGAAGTTTTGTCTTTCATACATGAAATAACTGAATCCTTGGAAGACACAATGAGCATGTTTTAGCTTCAGTCACAGGAGTGGCTTCGAACCTGGAAAATCTGCCTCTTGGAGAGTCCAGATCTGACCTGAGCTTGCTGTACCTCCAGAAGAAGTAAGTGCTCCTGTACAAGGAACAAGTGCACTGACCCCCAGCGCCATTTTCATTCCAATGTCACCATCCTCCAACCAGACTGGGGGAAGGACAGCTAACCACTCAAATAAATGTCTAAGGGGGGTGTGAGAAGCAATGGGACCGTCCCACAAGACTGGGGAGCGTGAGGAGGTACAATTGTGGGGACAACACTTTACCACGGTCAGGTACACAGGAGAGGAACAGGACAGTTTTCAAAGATTTCTTTATATGAAAACAGAACATTCTGAAGTTCTTACCATACTTTGTTAGAGTACTACCCCAAAGGTACCCTGAGTCTAATCCTTGTGACCCATGACATTCTATTACATGGGAAAAGATACTTTACACGTGGAATTAAGTTAAGGATCTTGAGATGGAAAATGGCCCCGGAGTATCCGGGTGGTCCCTCCATGTAATCTCAGTGTTCTTATGAGAGAGAAAGAGGCAGAGGGAGGCTGGACTGTAGGAGTGTGGCCGTGGTCATGACAGCAGGAGAGAGCTTCTGCTCTTTAAAGTACACTGTTAAGAGAATGAAAAGACACGCCACAGACTGGGAGAAAAGATTCACAAACCACACAACTTATAAAGGACTTATACACAGAATATATAAAGACTGCCCTCTCAAAACTCAATAATAAGAAAGTGGCTCAATTTTTAAAATTGGCTAAACAATTTAAGCAGATACTTTACCACATAAGATATACATAGATGGCAAATAAACACATGTAAAGATGTTCAACATCATTAGTCATTAGGGAAATGCAGATTAAAACCACAATGAGGTATCACCTCACACCAGTTAGAATGGGCATCATCAGAAAATCTACAAACAGCAAATGCTGGAGAGGGTGTGGAGAAAAGGGAACCCTCTTGCACTGTTGGTGGGAATGTAAATTGATACAGCCACTATGGAGAACAGTATGGAGGTTCCTTAAAAAAGTAAAAGTAGAATTACCATATGACCCAGCAATCCCACTCTGGGCATATACCCAGAGAAAACTGTAATTCAAAAAGACACATGCACACCAATGTGCATTGCAGCACTATTTACAATAGCCAGGTCATGGAAGCAACCTAAATGCCCATCGACAGATGAATGGATAAAGAAGATGTGATACATATATATAATGGAATATTACTCAGCCCTAAAAAGGAACGAAACTGGGTCATTTGTTGAGACGTGGGTAGATCTAGAGACTGTCATACAGAGTAAGTCAGAAAGAGAGAAACAAATATCGTATATTAACGCATATATGTTGAACCTAGAAAAATGGTACAGATGAACCAGTTTATAGGGCAGAAATTGAGACACAGATGGAGAGAACAAACTTATGGACACCAAGGGGGGAAAGCCGCGGGGGCGTTGGGGGATGGTGTGATTAATTGGGCGATTGGGATTGACATATATACACTGATGTGTATAAAACTGATGACTAATAAGAACCTGCTGTATAAAAAAAATAAAATATAACTCAAAAATTAAAAAATAAATAAGAAAAAATTAAAAAAATAAAAAATAAAACACTGTAATCATGAGTTTGTCTCTGGTCTTTCAAGAAGACTGTGAAAGAGTCATTTTTCTCTTTTTTACACATACCAGCCCACCATCAATTTAAGTGACTACCCTAAAACCACAAGGAGGGTGCTCGAGGGTTACCACTATAACCCAGTCCCATAAAGCTTGAAAATTGGTATAAGACAAAATTCAGTCTTAGATCTGGTACCATAGATTGTAATTCTCAAAAAAAATCACTTCACTATATTTTAATGAATCCATAATTCTTTGACACAACTCCCGAAGTCTGTATTATGGTAAGGCTTCAGAGTATTTGACAATTCATTAATTCTACAATATTCAGTACTGTATTAAATTAAAATTTAGTTTCTCTTCAGACATGAAAGAGAGTGGACACTCCCTTGTGAAGATATCCATCCACATATGAGTTGTCAGGGTATTTTTGAAAGAGAGCAGAAAAGGAAAAATATATAAAACAAACGGTGCAGTAGTAAAGAAAATTTTTTTGTTTCAGTTGGGTTTGACATCCAGGCCAACATTTGAGGCTGAAATTTTGCTTAAGACCCCTCAAACAGAGCCTGCTGCCATTTCTGCTTAATCTTAAAGCAAGAACCTCTTCAACACCAAATCAACCAAACAGTCTGATTTTTAAATGAGCAGAGGATCTAAATAGACATTTAAAAAGATATACAGGTGGCCAACAGGCACATGAAAAGATGCTTAACATCACTAATTATTAGGGAAATGCAAATCAAAACCACAGTGAGATATCACCTCACACCTTTTAGAATGGCTATCATCAAAAAAGACAAGAAATAACAAATGTTGGAGAGGATGTGGAGAAAAACCTCGTGCACTGTTGGTGGGACTGTAAATTGGTGCAGCCTCTATGGAAAACAGTATGGAGATTCCTCAAAAAGTTAAGAACAGAACTACCATATGACCCAGCTATTCCACTTCTTAGTATTTATCCAAAGAGCACAAAAACACCAATCCACAAAGATATATGCACCGCTATGTTCACTGCAACATTATTTAAAATTGCCGATATAGGGAAGCAACCTAAGTGCCCATCAACAGATGAATGGATAAAGCAGATGTGGCATACACACACACACACACACACACACACACACACACACACACACACACACACAATGGAATACTACTCAGCCATAAAAAAAGAACAAAATTTTGCCATCTGCAGTAACATGAATGGACTTGGAGGGCATTATGTTAAGTGAAATAAGTCAGATAGAGAAAGACAAATACAGTACGATATCACTTATATTTGGAATCTAAAAAACACAACAGACTAGTGAATATAACAGAAAACAAGCAGATTCACAGATATAGAGAACAAACTAGTAGTTACCAATGGGGAGGAGCAGGGGAGGGGCAATATGGGGCGGCTATGGGATCAAGAGGTACAAACTGTCAGGTATAAAATAAGTTACAAGGATACAACATGGGGAATACAACAAATATTTTATAATAACTATAAATGGAGTATAACCTTTAAAGTTGCAAATCACTATCTTGTACCCTGTAGTATATAATATAGTACAGCAACTGTACTTCAATTTTCAAAAAAAAAGGACCTGGAATAGGGAACAGGGAAGTCATCAGAACTCTCTATCGCTCCTTTCTGATTCTTTGTATCTGCTTTGTTCTTCCCTCTCAGGGCAGATGCATTCTCTCTGTTTTCTAGCCCACACGGAGGGGTATGTGGGCCACCCCACAGATAAACCCAAGTTCACGTATGTAACAGATTACATCATTGGTTTTGATTCTTCTCACCACCCACCACTCACCCCTTGGGCCTCATATCCATGCAATGTGCCTCATGACTACAGTTCTACCAAAGGGCAGAGTACATGAATCTACATCTTAATGTTGGGTTCAACACTTGACTTGTCAGGCAAACAGAATGAGGCAGATGTGAAAGCGTGCCAGTTCCAAACCCAGGCTCTTAAGGCCTGCCTCACTTCCGCGTGTACATTTGTGCTCTGCCCTTGCCCTGTGTCCTAGTCCTTTCAGGCTGCTGTAACAAAATACCATAAACTAGATGGCTTATAAACAAGACAAATTTATTTCTCACTGTTCTGGAGGCTGCGAAGTCACAGACACTAAGCGTCTGTGTCCGAGTCCCACACTCACTTTTGGAGGAGAGAGACTACAGTAGACCCAGTGTGGGTCAAGTGTCAACTCTTATGGCTAGAGGAGGTGGTCAAGACTCTTAGTATCAACCTGGCTCCTGGGGCCACCCTACAGATCAGGAGACCGTTCCCAAATGAAAGCGGCAGTGGGGTGGTCATCGTCAGCTGAGCAGGTACCGCGGAGGAGTCTACTTCTACTTGATGTACAAAGTGCTTCCAGCAGAAAGAACTGCCTGAAGGTAAAAACTGTTTCCTGCGAGAAAAACTGTCTCCTACACGAAAGCTCTGAATTTCAGAGACAACTTAACTTGGAAGAAAGAAAAGAAGAAAAAGAAAAACAGCCACATTCTTTAAAAAGGGAATATAGAGAGCAAGAAGAGATGTTTAAATGCTATTAACAGGATTTGGGTAGAATGTGATCAATGGTTCGCTAGGAAATCAAGTGTGAAATAGAAGGGGCAGCAGGTAATTTCAGCACTCAGTTTTCTGTGAGTCCGGAAACATCGCTGCTCCTGGCCACTCATGCAATTGGCTATCAGGCACGGATCTGCACCTGACAGGGGATGAAGAGTTGTCTCCTAATAAAGAAAATGGTCCGGGGTAGAAAAAAGAAGTTGACATAATCAGAACCATTTCAAATTTAATGAGTACACAGGTGATGTTGGTCCTTTAGTTGAATGGTGAGTTTTAAATCAGAGTTATTACACTGTAAAAAAAAAATTTATTCAAATTAGCTTCACAGTAACAGGAAAAACTGATAAGTTTCTAAGTTGTTTTTGCCTTAAACAGAGGATTCTATTTCCTCTAATCACTCTTTGAAGAGATATGATGAGAATTTTTAGATTTTTGAACATTCAAATGGAGAGAAATGTTCATAAAAATACACATTTGCAACTAATATTTAAATAACTGATTTCCAAACCATTTCTCAAAATACTAACATGAGGATAGAGATTACATTTTTCCTTTATGTCATTTCTAGAGAAGAAAAGACTGATTATGTTTTTACCTACTTATATAAAGAGAAGCAAACACCCATATATACATATTTTTGAAATACCATGCTTATTACAGACTCTGCTGAAATTTAAATTGAATAAATAACATCATAAAATAAATCATAGCCAAATGGACTAGAAATAGTTCTTAAAATAAGTGATATAATTCTGAAAGCAATGCACAGTACTTGCCAAGAAGCAATACTTTCCGAAGGATTCTATTTGGAAACAATTAATTAATAAGTCACTAATGATAATGAAGGTATTTGGGAGGTACATGGTGTCCCACCAATTATTTGCCAGGCAAGCAAGGAAATTTTGAACAAAGTATCTAATTTAAAGAGAGAGTTGCAAGAAAGTTGAGAAGAAATGGAAAGCTGTTCCAAATATTTTACAAGAAATCATACTGGGACCAGAGTTAGCTAGCAGACCAGCTCTAGGCTTTTTTTTTTTTTTTTTTTTTTTTTTGCGGTTCGCGGGCCTCTGTTTTGGTCTCTCCTGTTGCGGAGCACAGGCTCCGGACGTGCAGGCTCAGTGGCCATGGCTCACGGGCCCAGCCGCTCCGCGGCATGTGGGATCTTCTGGGACCGGGGCACGAACCCGTGTCCCCTGCATCGGCAGGCGGACTCTCAACCACTGCGCCACCAGGGAAGCCCCAGCTCTAGGCTTTGGGTTGTGTTTTCTCCTAGGCAAAAATCCAACAGGGAAGGAAATTCAAATGGCTGCTACCTACCCTGAAGACAGCATAGGTCCTTACGACTACCCCAGACCTACTGAATCCGATATCCCAAACTGGACTAAGAAGCTGTATTTTTAATAGGCTTTTCTGGGTGATTCTCTTGAGCAGCCAGGTTTGGAAACTATTGCTCTGGAGAGAAAAATATCAAGCTAATGTTGACACTGCTGGTAACCTCTCTGGTGACAGTAAAGCAGGACTTCAGAGCACTCAGGGACCGTGTGGTCAGGAATCAGCTCTTTGGTTTAATGCTCCCCACACCTTCCCCTCCCTCCCAGAGATTAAGAATCTCTCTTTTTTTAGATATACAGTAGAAGGTGTTTCTATTGCCTTCTACAGTAGAAAACTATGGGTTGTTTTTTTTTAATTGTTGGAAAAAGTCTCAAGTGAAAATCAGATCCCTTCAATGACATGAATGATTTGGGATTAAACTGGCATAGGGTCAAGACAAATGAATCTCTAAATTATTTATTCGGAACCGTGATAGGAAGAGGAACAACTGAGCACAGACATGGTTTCCCTTTAAATGTGTATTTTACATCTACTTAGGTGCTGTTTTAACTTTGAAAAAAATCCACAGCACACTTAATTCACAACTCCTTCATTCTCTGTTCACTGATCTTTTAAATTACAGAGCCCGAACTGCGCCAAGTTGCCTAAGTGGGATTATGGTACGTGACAAACTGCTAATAAGTGAGAAACTGAAAAGAGCCCCCATCTGTCCACCCAGCTTCCTGATGGGCAATCAGGCAGCGAAGCTGTGCACAAAGCCCCGCTCCACCTGCGTGACTCCTGGCAGCCTCTGCAGCCCGCGTGCGCCCCCGGCGCTGCGAGAAGGGCGGCTCCGCTAGAAGCAGCGCACCTCAGGGGTGGACAGGGCGAGGCGGGTAGAGATGCCCTTCCACGGCGCTCTCCTCGAAGCTCAGGTTGCAGTTTGGCTCTTTCCCTCGATGTAAATAAAGCCAGTAAAATCTGAAGAACCTCTGTGCTCAGAGGCCTAATGGGCTTTAGAGTTCCAACATGGTTGGAAGGACAAAATCTACTTGTCTGACTTTCATACACTGTTTTTGAAGGTAACCAAGAACAATTCAGGACAGTCCAAAAGGAAGGGGAAAAGAAGTGGAGCCTACTCCTGGATTTTATTTATGGTGTGATGCAAATAAAATGGAGAGAAGTAGGCATATAATTTATATATAACACACATGCACGGAGATGTGAACATTTATGTGCATGTTGGGGGGCAGGTAAGCAAGAGGTTGGGCTCACCCCAGGAAGAAAACAAGAAAGGCCAGTGTGGGACAGACCCCCATGGTTCTATATGCATGAGGAATCAGAACCCACTTTTTAAAAGTCTTCCTAAAGAAAGGAGAATAAAGTCATACAAACTTGATCCAAGGACACCAGGTAGGGGTAGGAAGGGAGAGGAGATTTAGGGACAGCTGTTTGCCTGAGTCCCAGAAAAAGAGCCTGAATTGCAAGAAAGGAAAAATAGAAGGTCTATTTCACTAAATTTCCAGTTAGATGGAGAACATAAAAAACAATATGGAGGAGTTCAGTACCCTTTCATATCCCTTGTCAGAGGAATGTGGATGGAGTTCGTTAGAGAAAAGGGATAGAGCAGGCTGGTCACAAAGTGGGACTCACCTCTCTCTGGGACAGAGAAGTAGGAGAGAATGACATGCGTCTGGGCTCCTCTCTGGGTGACAGGCGAGATCGCCACAGCCAAGCAGGAAGAGTGGGCAACTTGGCAGAGAGGACCGGCTCCTGAGCACACGCAAAGCATTTCAGCATCTCCCTGAACCAGCTGGAAAGATCTGGGAACCATGTGAGTTTCCATAATTATAGATGGGAGCAGAGCTAGAGAAATGCCTTTCTATCCTCTCTTGCATTATGACCCCATTATAACCTCCAGGATGGCATGGCCCAGGGAAATAGGAATCATCACGTTTTTAAAAAAAGAATGTGATGATGTAATCAAAGATGGCTCATATCTTGGACTAGCATATGGCATATGGATGAATAAAAGGAGATATACATATATTTATGAGCCATAATACACATATGTATTATGGCTGTTTTCATGTATATCTAAGGGTATACACATACACACTTTTATACACGCCTTTCTATTTTCGCAGAAATGACAGATCTTGCTGATGAATTTGATGATAGTCCAGGCGGTGGATGGTGATGCCATTTACTGAGAAGAGGAAATCAGGAGAAGAGTCAGATTGGGTTAGTAGGGAGCTGTAAACATGAGTTCAGCTCAGGATGTGTTCTGTTTGAGATGAAAATGCCACGTAGGCAGTGGATACACTCTGTAGAGTTCAGAGGAGAGACTGGGTGGAGATGTCAAATTGGGTGTCCATCCACAGTTAAAGCCACGGCCTTAGATGAGCCCTCCTGTGAGGAGAGGACCGATAGAAAAGAAAAGCCTCTCAGAATTGAGCCCCAGGGAACACCATTTCTGTGACTAGATAGAGGAAGTGGAAGAATGGAAAACTAAGCTTTATATTTAACCCAGCGGAATTTCATAGAATTGTGTTTTCCAACTCTAGTCCGTGGGATACTCAGTGGGAAAAGGGTTTTAATGAACAAATCAGTGTGTGATGTGCCGCATACATAGTTCTCCCTGGGAGCTTCAGAGTACCAGAGTAATATTTGCAGATGAAAGATTCAGAGATGTCCTACAATGAAAAACTTGGTTTAATTTTATTGAAAAGAGCATTTCCTAAGCCAGAGGTCCTTGAAGTGTGGCTCCAGCCCAGCAGCAGGAGCATCACCTGAGAACTTAGACATGTCAATTGCTGTCCCACCCAAGATCCATAGAATCCAAGGTTTGGGGATAGGACCCTGAAGTCTGTGTTATCACAAGCCCTCCAAGGTGACTCTGATGAGTGGTTTGAGATTCACTGCCCTAAACATTGTCCCTTTTTCTACTTTTGGCAAATAATAGCGTTTTCCAAAGTGATTTATTTGGAAAATATTGTTATTGCAAACACTAGCTTTTAGATTCTCAGTTTAACAAACCTTCAAGTGAGGACTCACTACTGAGGATTAAATCCAATATCTCACCATTCACTTGTTTGTTGTTGAATCAACATGCCACGAAATATTTCTATCAATAAAGACTTTACTTGCCAAGAAGCAACAATTGATTATAAGCTAATCTGTGATACATTTAAAAATATTTTTTCACATTAAAAAAAAAGTGGGGCCTTCCATGGTGGTGCAGTGGTTGAGAATCTGCCATGCTAATGCAGGGGACACGGGTTCGAGCCCTGGTCTGGGAAGATCCCACATGCCGCGGAGCAACCGGGCCCATGAGCCACAACTACTGAGCCTGCGTGTCTGGAGCCTGCGCTCCGCAACAAGAGAGGGTGCGATAGTGAGAGGCCCGTGCACCGCGATGAAGAGTGGCCCCCGCTTGCCACAACTAGAGAAAGCCCTCGCACAGAAACGAAGACCCAACACAGCCAAAATAAATAAATTAATTAATAAACTCTTACCCCCAACATCTTCTTTAAAAAAAAAAAAAGTGATCCCTTGTGCCTTGCTAAACAGGTCAAATTATCTAGAGCTGCACTATCCAACAAGGTAGCCGATAGCCACCTGTAGCTATTTACATTTGATTAAATTAATTGATTAACATAATTAAAAATTCGTTTCCTCAGTCACATTAGCCACCTTTCAAGTGCTATCCATGTGTGGCCAGTGGCCAGTGCAGATATAGAACATTTGTTGAACAGCACTAATTTGGACAAGGAATAATTCCTTCCTTTTCTTTGTTATCAATGAATGCCTCACAGTCAACAGTTCAGAGAGCAGAGCAATTGTGATGTGTGAGCACGATCCTCACTTCTCCAGACAACATCCTTCTTGACACGGAAGGGACGGTGACGAGCGCAGGTAAGAAAAGCAGGGGTCTAGAACGTTAAGCTCGAATGTCTCCCTCATTTTTTCCACATAGTCTTAGAAGTTGCCCACTCCAAGTCTATGAAAATTCTCCTTCTGCTGCCCAGGAAACCCTCTCCCTCCACCACTTCACGACCTGTTCACCCATCACCCCTTCACCACTACCGCTGCCACCGGTATAAATTCTGGCCATCATTGCCATTCTCGCCAAGACACTCTGGCTCCTCAGTACCTTTGAAACTCCTTTCTTTGCTGGGCACGCACAGTAAATGAACCCATGCTTTCTCCAAGTAGATGCCTTCCCCTTGCCGGCCTCCCTTGCAGGCTACAGAGAGGCACGTGACCTACACTCCACCAATCAGGTGCATCCATGGAGATTTCAATGTGGGACAAAGCCACACAATTAGAAGGCAACACCTGGGCACTGCATGACAACCTGCTGGCAAGGATGGGGGGAGGGTGGCAAGAGAGACCGTCAGCTTACAGAGGCAGCAGTGGGGATGGTCTGGAGGCAGTGCCCCACTCAGTGTCAGGACCAGCATGGTAGGAAGACCTCCGCCGGAACAATGAACTGCCATAGCTTGCATCTTGTTCCTGGCTATAAAAAAAAATCCAAGTCCCGTTCTCCAGCTTCTTGGAAATCCTGTGAGCTACCTCATATCTTTTAATAAATTCCTTTTCAGCTCAAATTAGCAAGAGTGGATTCCGAATAGCATCCGAAGCAGAAGTTCCTACCAAGTAGGAAAGAATTCTCTCCATAGCATTTACCCACACATGTTAATTATGTGGCTTTTGTCAGACTCTGCCAGGGAGTGGGGATGCAAACACTGACAGGACGTTCTCAAGGGCCTTAAAAGTCAGGGAAAGAGACAAATCAGCAAACCAAGGAGAACTTCAAAATATCGTAGATGGCCATGACAGAAATACAAATGCAGCATCATGGGGGCCCAAAAGATAGGGAGAAGGAGGGCAAGTTCAGAAAATCTTCAAGGAGATGGCTCTTGAGCTGCGTTGTAAAATATAAACAGATGGTCGACATGCAGGCGGGCGATAGGACAAAGGCAACAGCACTAGCGAGAACAAGGAGGCTACCATGGTCTTCCTCGTTCCGGGAGGACAGTCGAAGCCTGGGGTAGGGAGGAGAAGGAGGAGTCTGGGCAGCAAGAGAAAAGGTTTGAGATATCAAATCAACACACTGTACACCTTAAACTTACAGTGTTATGTGTCAATTACATCTCAGTAAAGCTTGGTGATATTTTTAAAAGGCTGGAGAAAGCCTAACAATAATATCACCTGAGTGCTTATCGTGTGCGCTAGATAGCTTACACTGCTTTAACTCATTCACTCCTCACGCAACCTCAGGAGGTAGATGACTCCATTACCCTTATTTTACAGACCAAAAAAAAAAAAACCCGAGGCAGAGAATCAGTTACATGCCCAAGGTCACACACACCTAGGGAGCAGCAGAGCGGGGGTTTTACCCCCTGACTCAGATCGAGTCCACACTCTTAAGCACTGCTCCTATAGTCAGGCGAGCACCAGTTCAGAGAGCATTTTACATCCCATCCTAAGGAGCTTGGACTGGCCTCTCCAGCAGCACTGAAAGACTTTAAGCAGATGAACAGAATGATCAGACTTCTGTTTTAGGCCAAACGTAAAGTGTTTCCAGAATGGAGGGCAGAACCGGAGTGGGTAACGCAGCGAGAAGACAACTCCACTCTCCACCACACAGCCACATGCACCCTCCTCCTGGGGCCTGCCACACAAGCCAGGAGAACAAAAAGGGCAGCTTTGGGGGACGTGATTAAAAACCGAGGCAGAAATAGCAACTCTTAGCCGAATAGCTCGAAACAGACCTATGTTGGAACCATAGCTCTCAATGTAGCAGCTTTGTGACCCCAGACAAATTACTTTACCTCTTTGAGCTTCAGTGTTTCTATAGAAGCAGAGGACAGAATGAAAATCCCTCTTCCAAAACTCAGAGTGGAGTCAGATGTGTTTCCAGAATTCAGATTTTCTGGATTATAGGACAGAAACACATTCCCCTTATCATATGTTACCTATGCAAACAGCGAGGTCTGACGCAGTCCTGTATAATCAAATCCATCAATATTTCTGCAGCAAAACATATGAATATTCACACTGAGTGGGGTAAGTCAAAACTATAAATAGCCTCACATAAGTTCAAGTCAGATTTTCCTGTCAAAAGATTTCAGGTCAGGGCTTCCCTGGTGGCGCAGTGGTTGCGCGTCCGCCTGCCGATGCAGGGGAACCGGGTTCGCGCCCCGGTCCGGGGGGCTCCCACATGCCGCGGAGCGGCTGGGCCCGTGAGCCATGGCCGCTGAGCCTGCGCGTCCGGAGCCTGTGCCCCGCAACGGGAGAGGCCACAACAGAGGGAGGCCCGCATACCACAAAAAAAAAAAAAAAAAAAAAAAAAGATTTCAGGTCAGTTTTACACTCAAATGAGTTAAGAAAAACTCTCAAAGCTTTTGGGATTTCAGAATTACAGATAAGGGATGATGTCCCTCTTATAATAATATTGTTTGTTTCAGAGTTGTTTTAAGACTTAAATGAGGTGATGCATACAAAGCACTTGGAATCTGATATTCTCCTTCCTGACAACAAACGTGACCCAGTATCCCACTTACAGAGCCCAAGCTTCAACTCTGCTATCTCAAAGAGCTCCCAAAGCTGGAGACGTCTTCAATCACCCCTTTAATCGTGGATTCTAATCTTTACAGTCTCTGAGCCCTACCACCAATCATAATGCCCACGACCATTTTTCTTGGAAGCCCTAGCAAGTCTGTGCAAACAGTCTCCAAATTCCTAAGGTGGGCCTTAGTGACCAGCCCTGCCCTCACCCCCATGCATAGACCTGTCTGCACGGCCATCGTGGGAGGTGTGAAACTGGGATGAATCACACCAAGGGAGACCTTCTCCTGCATCCAAAACGTTTTTAAAATAAAATATTGTTAAAATCAGCAAAAGCGAGCATGAAGTGTAAAAGATGGGGGGAAAATACCAGGAAAACCACATAAAACCTCAGTGAGACAACGGTCAGCAAGGAAACATTTATTGACTGTATACCATGGACCAGGCATGGCACTGCTTGTCCACCTGCCCTACCCTAAGACAGCACAGTGTCTTCCTCCTATCTTCTCCGGTCCTCCATTCTGCTCCCTTGCCTCAATCAGAGTTCTGCTAAATCATCATCACCATCACCATCATCATGCTTCCATGATACAGTGCTTTGAAATCTACTTAGGATTCTTACATACGTCACCTTGTTTCTGCCTCACAGCCACCTGGGGTTGCTATCATGAAATCTATTTCACAGGCGAGGAAACTGAAGCTGTGGGAAGTCTGGTGGTTGGTACCTATGTCTTATCCTTCTTCTCTATGGTCATGATCTCCTCAGTCAGCCAGCCTTCTCACAGCTGGTAATTTCCATAAAATGCTGGTTGTTTGGGTGAGCAGAAGCCATAGAGAAAAAAAAGTCAAGTGATGCAGACAAAGACCTCTCACACCCACAAACCAAGCCATTTTGTGTGTCTGCCTGGAGATCAAGGGACCTCCTGGACTGGAGATCAGGCCTGAGCTGACAAATGACAGCAGGCTACCCATCAGCACAGAACAGGAGAGATGCTAAGTATTGCCATTTCCATGGTTATTACAAAGAAGAGTGGTTCCCGAACTTGGACTGAGCGTCAGCCTAACACTGGGAGATTTTTTAAATCCAGATTTCCAGGCCCCAGCCTCAGAGACTGTGAGACGGCGGATGTGAGGTGAAGGCCGGGAATCTGCACTTCGTTACGCTCCCCGGATGATTCTCACATAGGCAGTCTTGGGAACCAATGACCTAGAAAATCAGGATACACAGATTACAGAACAAATCACTTTAAACATACCAAATTCTAATTTCTGGCAACTATGAACTCTGTGGCCTCACGGGAGACAGAAAGAAAATGACCTTGGAATATTAATACATGCAGCTGTAATAACTATTCACGTTGGATAACTTGTGGAGAAATGACATAGAGGCTTTGTGAGGGAAGGACAAAATTGTAAAATGCAAAGCCTAAAATTGGGCGGAACGACAAATGAATATTGGGCCTCTAGAAGATGCTCTCCATCAGCTTTGTGTGAAGGCTTGTTGCCTGTTCCTCACCTCTCCTCTCCCCTCTGGTTCCCCACTGCCCTCCCCCTGCTCTCCCCAGGTGGAAGCTGCCTTGGGTTGCAGGATGACACTTCAGAAATCAAACAGAAACCTAAAAATTACTTCTCTGGTTAGCATCTGTGTGGCAATATGTTTACTGCCTCTATTCAGCCCTGAGCAATTGGCAGTAAAGCCAAAGAGAGGGCAAGAGCTCTATTCATCTAATTGCTTCAGCAGAAGAAAAATGTGTTAATTAACTGACCTTAATAATTCATATATATCCAAACCAAGGGATCATTACATTGCACACAAGGGCTGGCATCTGAAGAAAGGATCACCGAAATGATCTCAGGGACAGCCTCATTTTGGAGAGGTGATCTATTTTTGTTTTCTCAAGAACAAATCTACCACCTTCAAAATGATTGAAGAACCTCTCTGCAAATTACGGGTTTGCTATAATACCTTGATTCCTCCAATTTCCTCAGCCCCTCTGAGGGATGTGAAATATTTTTAGAACCACAACAGCCTAACACATTAATTGGATTTCATTATGCTGGCTGCTGATTGGAACATTCTACAGGAAAGGGGAATGTGACTGTGTGTCCTCTGCAGATTTCCAAATCAGAAAGACGAGGGACAACAAAAAGGCTGGCTTTTCTGAGGAGTTAACAGAATCATTCAAATCACAGTTTCCTATCAAATATGCTGCTGCATAGAAACCAGCCAGGAAATTAGATCAACAGGCCACCACTCTTAAAGTCAGTCGAAGAAAGAGAAAGGATGCTTATAATTTCATTCTCAAAGACAGTGGGACCCCCCCAAGCAGGTATGCTGTTTACATGTGCCTTCCTGGGGTCTTAGCAGGTGGAGGAGGAGACCCATTTTAAGGCCACAGAGAGAAAGGGGGAAACGGATCATGGGGCACTTGCAATTGGGATGAAGTCATCTTCCAAAAGCATTTATTAAACAGTTACACAGGCATCACAGACACATGAGCACACAGATGGAGGCTGGGAGTCTGTTTTGCCGATGACAAACAGGAATGGTGAACAAAGAATAGCAGGAGGTTCTCCAGCAGGTCAGCAAGACATGATGGTGATGACAAAGATGCAGCTAGCAGTGATGGCAGGGGAAGAACATTTGTCCCTGGCAGAGACTCCAGTCTATCCAGCCAAGGCCATGGCTACAGCGTGCATGCCACAGCTGAGCCCCAGAGCCAGCAGCGGAGCCAGAGGGACACCTGCTTCTTCAGCAAAGGGGACCTTGCCAGGGGTCCAGTCAGAGGTGGGAATAGGCCGAGAGGACTGCCTAGATGCAGGACCCCTGTCTGTGGGTCCCTGGGTGTTATGGGTTGAATTGTCTCCCCAAAATTAGTATGTGGAAGTCCTAATCCCCAGTGCATCAGAATGTGACCTTATTTGGAAACAGGATTGTTGCAGATGTAATTAGTTAAGATGAAGTCATCCTGGAGGAAGGTGGGTCCCTAATCCCGCATGATTGATGTCTTTATCAAAGAACACCATGTGAAGAGACAAACACATGTATCAGAAGGATGCCTTATGAGGATCTGAGTTACACTCCTCCAGCCAGGGAACGACCAGAACCTAGGAGAGAGGCCTGGAGCAGATCCTTCCCTAGCAGCTTCAGAGGGAGTATGGTCCTGCTGACACCTTGATTTCAGAGTTCTGGGCTCTAGAACTGTGAAAAAATAAATTTCTGTTGTTCTAAGTCACCCAGTTTGTGGCCCTTTGTGATGGCAGCCCTGGGAAATACACACTGGGCCAATGAAGGTCTGAGTGGGTGGAGGAAGGCTCCATCCCCTGGCACTGGAATCCAGCCACCATGCTCCGAAACCCAGCCTGTGATCTTACACAATTGGCTAGCTCTTCAAGCCTGTTCCTCCAACCATAACATAGGGCTGCTTAGACAGTGCCTTTCCAGAGGGTTGCTATGAGGATTAAATGAGATAATCCTGGTCACATGGTTAGCCCCCTGCCTGGCACATAGTAAACATTCAATAAATGTGAGTTAGCTCCTGTTAAGGGGCCACAGAATCAAATTATCAAATTACAGGTGACAGTGGACATCCATCTGCAATCTTTTCCATCCTAGATTTGACTCTGTACACCCCATAAATTGTGATGTGCATTTTCTACCATGACAGCTAAAATTATTTACCTGAATTGCTGATTCACAAATGTCACAACTCTCCTCAAATCCTTTTTTCCATATGGCCACTTCACTAAATCACTCCTGGCTGGCAAATCCTCCATCGGCCCCTCTTTCTGCACCTTCTCCTCTCTGTGCATCTCCATCCACCTCCACCCACAGCCTTCCCTCCCGGGAAGATGCCTTTTCCTCCTCTCCCTTTCTGTTGGCTTCACCCACCTCCAGCTATAAATCTTCGTTGCTCTCTAGCTGCTCTGCCTGGAGCCATCTCCCATCATGGGCCCTCCCCTCCTTTCTTTAAGCCCCCTCTCATCCTACCTTCTCCTCAAAAACCCATCCACATCCAATTACAGTGAATGGAAATAAGAGGCAGGTTAACACTCAAACCTAAACCGTGTCAACTACCTTCTAACTGCGAATCACCCACAGCTGATAAAAATAATCCTTTAAAAAACAGAATGAATCAGATGAATCCAGGGTCTCCTCACTGCACCGGGAGGAGCTCTGTCTCCAAACCCTGCACAGAAACAGCATGTGCAAGACAAGGGAGGTCTGTGTGGGTGACAGTTCACGAGACAAAGCTGCTGGGAGGTGGCCTGGGCCCCTCATCTTCCCTGCCCTGCACCGGTGTCTACTAGACACTCCCAGGGGAAAGGCAGAGACAGCACCCAATAATTCATCTGCAAACCCACAGAAGGAAAGTCAAGTCACACAGGCGGTCCCTCCTGCCCTTCACCACTCTTATCTCCAGGAGTCAACCTTTGGGGATTTCCCCCACCTATTTTAGAAGCAGCATCCAAGATATGGGTTGAATCTACTGCCACAGCGCACAGGTCTGTGGAGAGAGAAGCTGTTCAACTCTTTACCCAACATCTTGCTATCAATCAACAACAGTAGATGGTTCTTATTTTTACCCGCCGGCGACTCTATTTCTTTGGGGGAACAATTCCTTTTCTGTTGCATATGAATCTCATGACAATCAGGCAGCGGAGTCACTCCACTGACCCATCAATGAAAGATCCGGTCCCATGTGATTCCATTCACTAAGAATAGAGCTGTCAGTTTCTCTCAAACAAAAAAGACTCAAGGAAGGCAGCCTATGGGACACCTTGTTATAAAAGGGGAGGCAAAAGGATGCATGAGGGGAAGTGTTGTCACCCCATATGCCAGATATAGCTGCATCTCTGTTCTAGGCCTTGTGACACAGATACACATTTACCAGTCTGGCCTCTGCCATGTTGAGACCTATTAATTAAATTTATGTACAGGTAATTCTGGGAGAAGAGTTGAGGGCATGTGGGGAGGCGGAACCTGGAAGGGCACAGCGAGGATGTTAACAGTGGCCAGGTACCTGGAGAGTGTGTGAGAAACACTGGCTTTGAGGGACCCCTCCTCAATAGGTCCCTTCCTCCCAACTTAAGACTCTGCCAAGGGTATGGGAAGTTCTGAGAAACAGCACATAGAGGGGGTCATCTCCTTTCCACACTCTGAGAGGCACGTAGCCAGCCCATCCCTGCAAGGATGGAAGACAGTCAACAGCAAGGAGATTCGCAGACTTTCAGGAGAATGAAAGATTCAGTGCATTGTTTCCTCCAAGCCCCGCAAGGAAAGGGGAGGAGAAGTTCTCCCGTCTCCTGCCTTAGCCCAGCCTGTTACCTCCCTAGGAACTTGGGTATGTTTGTTTTCCAAGCTCCAGGAACATCTGCTTGGGGCTTTGCAGAGTCCCATTTAAATCCCTGGCTTTGGCTTTTACTTAATTTATGGTTTTGCTGCCACCATCAGGAAGGCTCTGGGCAAAAGCAATGGCAATTTAATGACTGTAGACGAGAGGGCCCAAGGGTCTTGGGAAATTTTGCTTGGTTGGGGGAAACGCAGAAAGCAGAAGCATACCCAGGGAAGGCATTTTAGCTCTGTTCATCCCCAAAGCATCTTTACAAAGAGAAATTAAAGGCAAATTTAAACTCGAGTTAAGTAAGGGATATTGTAAACACAAAGTGTTATGGGTCTGCTAGGAAAATGAACATTTGGAAGTTACTGAGAGAAGCCAGATCTGTATACCCTGTGCTCTGGATAAAGACTGAATTATCTGGCAGATACCACTGATACTGAAGAAGCTGTAAATTGAAATGGGGGGGGAATACCTGAAGAGAAATAAACCTCAAAGCTGTTACTGATGTTATTGATTAGAAAATCATTCACATCAATATGATAGATAAAACTTTCTTACAGCACATCAGAATGGCCCAAACAGAGTGATGGGTTTGTCACTGGAGGCATTTATCAAGAGCAATTCCCCCCACAGTGCCTGGTAGGAGGACTATTCAGAGGTCATTTTCCTAATCTGAGACTTGTGGGTGGGGTAAGAGGTGGTTCCTGGTGCCCCAGAAACGACTCCATTCACTGTCTCTCTTCAGGGCCTTGACACCAGCTGCCCTTCCCACCTGATCCGCTGGCCTCCGCCTCCCACGCTACTGGGACAGGGCTGCCACCTCCACCACCACTGCCATTCTGAAGTCAGTTAACATTCTGGGATGCTGGACCGTGTCAAACACAAAAGCTGAATTCAGGAATATACTCCTTTCCTCCTGTCCTCGTCTCATAACCAGGTCCACTTCTTAGCTCTGCTTCTGACAATAGCACCTGAGTTTTCTCAGTCACCGGACTGAAACCATCAAGTGACTTTTTACTTTCTCTCCACTAACACTACCCGTAAACCCACTGTGTAGTAAAGAACTAACCTCACCCAAACAGAGGTCTGGCCTTTGCCCTTGGCTCCTGGAAGGTGATCTCTAGGCCCTTGAAATGTCCTTCCTGATGAGAGTGCCTTCATTTAGCTGGAGGCCTTGGGCTACATCAGATAAGGTAATGTGTGATTTATGAGGCACTAGATAGTAACTGAGTTAGGAAGGATTTTCCAAAGATGGCCACAATGATATCTTTTACCCCACATGCTCTTTGGAGCCCTGAGCTGACCACATAAGGGATCCAACTATTCTAAGGCTGTCATGTTGTGAGGAAGCACACATGTGGGTGTTTCAGTTGATACCCTCTGCCCAGGTGCCAGACATGTGAGTGAAAACACCAAGGATTCAGCCCTCAGCCATTGAGTTGCCCCCAGCCATTTGAGTCTTCTTGGCTGAGGTCCCACACATTGTGGAACAGAGAAGAACTGATCCCACTGAGCCCTTCCCAAATTTCTGACCAACAAATTCTGAGTGTAATAAAATGGTTGTATTATGCCACTAAGTTTTGGTCCAATTTGTTACCCAGCACTAGGAACTGATACACTTTCCTGGCCACCCAGGTATGAATTAGACTCCCATTCTCTGGACTCCCATGGCAACTTGTGCCTTTCCCATCCTAACTTTTCATACTGCATTATCACTGTCAACTCACTCATCTTTACCCCATGCTAGATATTATCTGTGAAGTCAGAGACCACATTACACATCTATGTCTCCTCAGCACTCTGCAGTGTCTGGCAGAAAAAAAGGCAATCAATAATAATTTTCCAACAAATATCCCATAACAGAATGCCCCAAGAGCACCAGACGACCTCCCCAAAACATCATACAACAGGAAAAACAGTCCAGAACATGTACCCAGTGAGTCAGATGTATCATTTTACTGTATGAAGGGAAGCACCTCAAGTCAGTGTGAGGGTTAACAAGAGCCTAAGCCCAATTCCACTACAAAAATAGCTTTCAATTTGTGAATTTTTCATGAAAGGAAAGCAAGCTCTGCCCTGGAAGAAAGACCCAGATAGCAGAAAAGCCAAAAGTTCAGGGCTATGGCTCTGGATGGCAAATTATACTGTGAATTTAGACCACAAAAGGATTCAGAGAAACAATGTCTAGCCAGCCTTTATCTAAGGCCTGAAATTATTAGTCATAGAGCCTGACCCAAATATATTGAGGTGAGAGCTGAATCTTGTTTTCAACAGCGTCTTCTGTGGTGCTCAAAAGATCCAGGGAAAAGGGCCAGGGTGTCACCAGGGGAACGATGAAAGGATAAGGAAAATTAAAGGAGTTTAGCTAAAGAGACAAGATTTTATTCAGAGAAACTAGATGGAAATATAAACACTTTAATTCCTTGGCCAAGTAAAAAACTTTAAAAACAGGGAGTATTATCTTATTTCTTCATTAGAACTAGGAATAATGGATTAAAAGCATGTTTTGTGGGATGTACAGTAATTACTACTATCAACACAATAACATTTAAGTAAATCAGACAAAGGAGGTTGATTTAGAATGATTTCCTTAACAAGAAACTAGATGTTCAATAAAAACTGTTTTGATAGTAAAGAATTTTATCTTTTGAGATTTTTCTCTCTCTAGTCTGAGTTTTTATTCTCAGAAGTACTAATATCAAAAAGATGTTGTTAATAAAATAATCATTCTGGCAAATGCTAGAGTGACATACTTGCTAAAAGACACTCAACAATCAGAGAGGACTGAAGTCTTGCAAAGATTCAAGATGGTTCTTTAAAAAGTTAAAAGAATCAAATTTTTTTGAATATGTAAAACACACATAAGATACAACAGGTGTAATAAATCATAATGGAAAAGAATATGAAAAAGATTATATATAACTGAATCACTTTGCTGTAGACCAGAAACTGACACAACATTGTAAATGAACTATACTTCAATTAAAAAAAAAATTCAATTGGTATTAAAGAGCATAAACTACAAACTAAGTCTCCCTCCAAGAATATTCTTTAAAGTCACAGTTTTATTCTGAAATTTTAGAATGTTTGAATTGCGTTATTTGGGGCCTACTTCAAGAAGAGCATTAGGAGTAATTTTCTGTGTTTGTACCAAGAAAAAAAAAATCTATTCGATCAATGTGTAGTGTCATTATTACAGTCACTTTCCTTCTTGATTCAACTCTATCTAAGTTACTTTCCCTCCTCCCAACATTTTGAGACTTAGGATCATGGCCTACCACCTAGTAGAAAAACTCTCCATTCTTTACTCTAAATCCTTTTTAGAATTTAGAATGCATTAGCTGTTAGCCATTAGCTACACATGCAAGTTTTAAGGAAATGAGCTGCTAAAAACACCTTTAATCAATGAAAGATTGTGTAAATTTTGGCCTCAGAGACTTCAGCAATGTTACCACCTCTTAGGTGGGCAGTAGTTACTGGAAACTGCAGAGATCTACTTCCATTGTTAGGACTTTTTTCCATTTTTGTGTTTTGTGTTGACAACACAAGTGGGTGACATCAGGCATGGTTTTAACCTCTTGCACATGTTAAGCATAAATTCACATCCACATCTGTCTCTGGGAGTCAATCAAACTGAGAGAAAAGACAAAATCTTCTCCTTCAAGTCTGTGAAGCAGGGTCCCATTCTTTCAATAGATTTTGAGGTTACTCATTTACAATGAGTAAACAATTCTGTTTATTCATAGATATGAATTTTCCGATGCTTTGTTTAGCTTGGCTACTCCATCACAGGCAAGTGTTGAAGGCACAAAACTTGCCACAGAAATTATGGACCAATGATCTGATTAAGGCAACAGAGAAGAGAAAGAGAGAAGAGGAAGAAACTGATTAATTTTCCTGGGAGACCTCAGTCTATTTCAACACTAAATCATCATGAGTTGACATTGAAAGAAACACAAGGTCTTTGCACTTCTCCACATTTCCTTCTGTCTTCCAGATGGAATTTTAG
Source organism: Physeter macrocephalus (assembly GCF_002837175.3). Lineage (NCBI taxonomy): Eukaryota > Metazoa > Chordata > Mammalia > Artiodactyla > Physeteridae > Physeter > Physeter macrocephalus. The sequence continues at coordinate 37,758,226 of NC_041218.1, forward strand.
GTTTAGTTCATGCCATCACTGGCCCCAGCCAAAGATGACTCCAGACAAGGTAGAAGAAAAAGACACTTGTCAATAGGGACATAGGAATAATACTTCTGGTATTCCAACATCCTGCCTGGTATGTGTTATGCCTTGTCTGCTTATCTGCTGGAATATCCAGGTGCTTACACATCACCTGGTATTTGATTCATTCACCTTGGGATTCCTACACCATGAAATAAAGTGTCCTGTTTCCCCGTTCACCTTTTACTTTCACATTTTACACTCTAAAAGTCATCTACCTCCATTCCCTACACCATGTATGAATGCCCTGTTATCTTAAATGTGTCTTCCCTTTCTTCCTGACTCCTCTGTTGAGGAAAATGCTGGCTGCCTCCTGTCAACAGATTCCCTCCCTGCCTTTTAAAATGGAGCTTTAATCTCTTCTGGATTATATTGTCTTAATGAGGAGATGAGATCACAAATATCCTCTTCAACTCCCATCTTCTGAAGTCCATGTCACAGCACACTTAGAGTCACCAACACCAATGTCTACCCACATTCAGAGTTTATGTGCTTGCTTCTGGCAAATGTGAGCCCAAACTAATGTTCTCTCTCCCTTCTCACCCTCGGCCATAAAATTTGGTCACCAAATATCCTTGATGATCTCTCCTTGGCACTCCTATTTCTCAATAAATTTTTAGGATTGATTCAGATCGAGATATTTCTAGGACACTTTCAATGAAAGGATAGGATATAAGGCAATTAAAGGCTCAATCAGTCACCTTTAGGTGTATGTCCAGCTCATAATAAAACTCTTTCTCTGAGAACTACCCCTCAAAAGCCATGCTTGTATAGTATGACCCCACACCTCAATTCAGCCACAGGTGAATGAACCAGAAATAGTCAGTCACTTGGTAAAAGCCGAGCCACAGATTCTCCTAGAAATTTGGAATGGGGTCAAAGAGAGCCAGATAGTTTCTGAAGCTAAGGACATATAAACTCAGAAGCTGTTGAGAAGTTATTCCACAGTAAAGCCAAGATTGGTCTGCAGAGACAGAAGAATAAAGCAGAAACAGGAGAACCACGTATTCCCACAGGAAACAGACTGATGAGATGCCTGTGTTCCATCAGTCTTCCTTGTCTCTAGAACCTCTCAATCCTTTCTGGTAAGGATTTTCTTTAACATCTTGTAGTGTGGATCTATTGGTGCTGAATACTTTCAGCTTTTGTATGTCTGAAAGATTCTACTTCTTTGTTTTTAAAAGTCATTTTTTTCTGGGTTCAGAGGTTTTGTGTTTTGTTTTAAATTTTGGTACTTTAAAGATGTTTCACAGGGCTTCCCTGGTGGCGCAGTTGTTGAGAGTCCACCTGACGATGCAGGGGATACGGGTTCGTGCCCCGGTCCGGGAAGATCCCACATGCCGCGGAGCGGCTGGGCCCGTGAGCCATGGCCGCTGAGCCTGC
>NC_041218.1:37759723-37777661 GCF_002837175.3 Physeter macrocephalus
GTCCGGAGCCTGTGCTCCGCAACGGGAGAGGCCACAACAGAGGGAGGCCCGTGAACGGCAAAAAAAAAAAAAAAAAAAAAAAAAAAGATGTTTCACTCTGTCTTTTTTAAAAAAATTTTTATTGGGGTATAGTTGATTTGCAATGTATTAGTTTCAGGCGTACAGCAAAGTGAATCTGTTATACATACACATATATTCACTCTTTTTTACTTTTTATTTTTTTAACATCTTTATTGGAGTATAATTGCTTTACAATGGTGTGTTAGTTTCTGCTTTATAACAAAGTGAATCAGCTATGCATATACATATATCCCCATATCTCCTCCCCCTTGCGTCTCCCTCCCACCATCCTTATCCCACCTCTCTAGGTGGACACAAAGTACCGAGTTGATCTCCCTGTGCTATGTGGCCCCATTCCATTTTAGATTCTTTTCCCATATAGGTCATTACAGAGTATTGAGTAGAGTCCCCTATGCTATTCAGTAGGTCCTTAGTAGTTATCTATTTTATATACAGTAGTGTGTATGTGTCAATCCCAATCTTCCAATTTATCCCTCCCTTCGCTTGTATTTTTCCCAATGAGAAATCTACTGTCATCCTTATCTTTGTTCCTCTGCATTTAACTTGTCTTTTTTTCTCCGATTGCTTTCAAGATTTTCTCTTTATTATTGGTTGAGAAATTTTATTATAATATGCTTTCTTCATCTAGCTTGTGCTTGGGTTTTGTCAAGCTTCTTGGACCCGTGGAGTTTTACTTTCCATCAAATGTTTGGCCTTTATCCCTTCAAATATTTTTTCTCTCCTCTCCTTTGAAGACTCCAACTACACAAATATTAGACTGCTGCAGTTGTCCTGCAGCTCACTGATGGTCTATTTCCTTTTGTTGATCCTCTTTTCTCCGCATGTTTCATTTTAAATAGTTTCTATTGCTATGTCTTCAAATTCACTGATAATTTCTTCTGCAGTGTCTAATGTGCTGTTAATATCACATACTGTGTTTTCATCTCACATAGTTTTCATCTCTAGATGCTTTAATTTAGGTCTTTTAAATATTTTTATTGTCTCTAGCTTTTTAAACATATGCAATACAGTTCAAGGCAGTACACAGGGACAACTGTAGGCTCACCTTGTTTGTTTCCAGTCTAGAAATAACAGTTGCTCAATGCCTGATGCCACTTGTCTTGAAATCATAGCTGCCTATATTTTCAGGTGGTGGGGGAGGGGGGAATCCAGTCCTAGTTACTCAGTCTTGATCAGAAGCAGAAGTCCCATCTCCCATTTCCTAAGGCTTGTTGTCAATTTTTTCTTGGATTTCTTCATATTAACCAATGTCCTTCAAAGAAATTCTGTTTTTTGCCTAAGCAAAATATCTGATACATTGAACAAGTAGAATTCATGTGCTTTTTAAATGAATTTTTAAAATAAAAATATGCAAAACTATACTTTTTTCTCCTGTACCTTTAAATCTCTTCAAGGGAAGGTAACCATTCTTCTCCTGATCTTGGGGGGAAAGATGCAGACCAGACAGTCTGCATGGGAATACTCAACATTAGCATCCTTCCATGTATACCTAACTTCCTAAAAAGGGGCAAAAGAGAGCTGATTGCAGGGGACATTTTATATCCCTGGTATAGGTCATAGTTTGGCAGGGGATGTCATGAAGTCAAAAATCAAAATAAAATAGAATATATAAACAAGTAACTACAAAGAAGAATACAAGTAATATCATAGACTACAGATCCATAATGTGTTTTTAATTTCTAATCACTCAGATGAGCTACGGAGAACCACTGTATTCACCCATAAAGAATCCTTGAGAGTCAGAGGCAGAATTCTAAGCTAAATAAATTTCTGATCTAACCCTTTCTTAGAAAGGGTGAACTTTCTTAAACTAGGACAACAATAAAGACCAAAAAATAAGTTGATACGGAGCCAAAGACCGTAGAGATGAATAGATATAGGAAAAGCTTGAAAAGAGGAGATGCCAAGTATATTGTGAGAGAGGAGACAATTATGAGAAAAGAGTGTGGATATAATTTGGGTCATAACAATGGTTAGGAGTTGATGAGCCATCCACTGATAAGCTGGGTCTCCTGAGATAAGGCAGCCTAGCACTGCCTACACATCCACTTTATTTGCTGAAGACCAAGTGAAAACTGGAAGGAATCCAAAGAAAACTAAAAGTGACCACAGAAGGGCAGATATTTTAAAACAATCTAAATGAATTAAAGATGGAAAATCTGGTTTAAAGACAGCAAAGACAAAGAAGGAAGGATGCACAGATGAAATCTAATAATAAAAACAGTACACAAATTCTTAATAGAAAGGATGAGAGCAGAACAAGGGCATGAGGACAAAAGAATTAAACCTGCAAAACCCATACTACAAGGACTTTGAGGGTTTGGGGCAAGAAAACAAACAAAGAGTGTGAATCATAGGGAACACAGCCTAGCTTTATGAAGGAGAGAGGACTTGCTGGCTGGGTATTTCTTTTTCTAAACTTCATGGGTCAGGAATTGAGCTGAGCACAGTAGAAAATGCCAGGAACACACCAACTTTCTCATCTGCCAACACTGTTACAGCCTCTAAACCTGGGCAGTTTCATGGGTGGTCACCTCATGCATTTGCACAGGACCCTGGGCTTGGTTTAATGCTCTACTGTTGCCATCTTGAAATTCTTAGTAATTTACAAACAAGGGGGCTGCATTTCCAATTTGCACCAGACCCCACAAATTATATAGTTGATCCTTCAATACACTCAGATTGTAAATAACTTCACCACTATTAGCAAAAGGTCTTTTTTTCCCCACCTCTGAAATAACAGACAAATCTGGAGAGAGACTAAAGCAAGAACAAGGACAATCCATTCACCTCCTTTCTCTGCAAGATCCCCTTCCTATCTTCCCTGTTGACTGAGCTTCCCCCAGTCATCCTTTCCCAGGACAGCAGACACATGTTTAAAGAGGATGTGCCTTAACAGCAAAAGCTGCCTGGTCAGAGTCCACTAAGCAATGGGTTCCTCCACAGAGGTCACTACATGTCAACAAAGTCTTTCTTTGGTCGACTGACATCTCTAATCTTTCCATATTAAATCACCTTTCTTCTTGCAGAATGAATGTGATGAGTAAAGAGCTACACTATTAAATAGGAGAGTGGGCCTTCAAGGCCTAGGAGAATTATAGATTTCTTATCCCAAAACATTATGAATAAGCAGAAAATTGTAGGACAGATACATGTATATAAAAACATTCCTAATAGCTACCATTTGTTTATTCTTTTATTTAAAAAGTCTCCTTCTGTTGCCAGACACCGTCAGGCACTGAGGATTCAAGAGTGAATGAGATAGACACGGTTTCACATTAAGGCAGGAGTTGCTGGTGCCATAGTTCCAATACCTGGAAGGATCAATCTGCAGGAGAATTTAAAAAAATTTAAAAGAATAAAACCAACACACAGAAGAAGAGGACTGAGGGGGAGTAGGATGGTCCTGATGGCTTTTGAGTTCCGAGTCTCAACTGTCCCTGAGACCCAGGTTCTGTGAGCCAATAAAGTCCCTTTTTTGCCTTAACTGGTTAAAGAAAAAAAAAGACATGGTTTCTACTGCCATGGTGGCTAGAGTCCAGGGTAAAACTATGAGTCAAGACCTGTGCTAAGTGCTTCAAGAATATGTCATCTCCCTTCAAACACACCATGGGGTTGATGATTATCATTCTCACCTGTATAGAGGAGAGAACTAAGGTGGAGAGAGGTTAAGTTTCCTTCCCAAGGCCATGCAACTATCGGGAAGTAGACCTAAGATACTAATCCAGTGTGCCTGACTCTAAGTCCTTCTGGTGCCTGAAAATATTAGGGTAGGTCTCCTTGAGGTGATAAATCCAAAAATGTTTTAGAGACTATGTCTGAGAAGCCTCGATATCTGAAGAAGAGGTGTTGAGATGGAGGGATTAGAAAAGGTCCCCCAGACAGAAGAGACTCTATGAACGAAGGCATTGCAGTGGAAACGACATGCTGTAAGGACCCACAAAGCAGGATTTGGGAACTATTAAAGATTTTTCACCGGGGAGAATATGGATTTATATTTTTAGAAGGATTATTCTAATGACTTTGCAGAGTGAAGACTTGAAAGAAATAAACATTGAGTCTGAGAGACCAGTTAGGAGGATATTGTGATCATTCGGACAAAGGGCAATGATGACCTTAAGTAGGGCACAGGTCGGAGGGATAGGGAGGAAAGGATGGATTTGAGAAATGATTTAGAAGGTAAAACAAAAAATCCTTGATGACTAACCACATATGGTAAGTAAGGAAAAGAGAGAAGTCAAAGGTGACCCCCCCAGGTTTCTGGCTTGGGTAATTGGGCAGTTGGTGATGCCCCCAACTAAGCAAAGAGATACAAGAAGAGGAGAAATTTTCATGAGGAAAGGCAATCTGTTTTGTGTTGGACTTGTTGAGTTTAGGACCAGATACTGAGCAGGCAATTTTTTCTATATCTGAAGCACAGTGGAAAGATTTGGATTGAAGAAATAGATGTAGAAGTCATCTATAAATAAAAATGGCATTTGAAACCATAAAATGAACTAACCCAGAAATAGTGTGTAGAGACAGAAGAGCAAGAACAGCAACATTGAGGAGGCAGGTAGAGCAAGAGGGGCCCTAGGAGGAAATAGAATAGAAACCCTATAAGTATACAAGGAAAACCAGGAGAGTGCTGACCCAGAGGTCAAGGGACTAAGGAGTATCATGAGGGGAATGATCAACAATGTCAAATGCAACATAAAGATCCATTAACAACAAGTTTGACAAATGGTCATTGGATCTGGCAATGAGGTCATCAGTTATAACCTTAGCAAGGACAGTTTCAATAGACAGGTGGGGGTGAATGTCACATCTCTGAGGAATGGATGGGAGGTTAAACAGTAAGGGACAATGAGTGTAGCCTACCATTTTTGACAAGTCTAGACAAGGAAAGTAAGAAAAAAAGATAGTGGCCATTGGGGGTAATTGGAGAAGGATTTAAAAGGATAGGAGAGACTTAAATGGGTATCTATAGGAAAAGTAGCTAGTGGAAAGTGACAGACTGACTAAATAGAACATGGTCCCTAATAAGGAAAAGAGATTGGGATCAAGGATAGAAGGCAGTTCACCTTGATCTGATTCTTGAGGAAAAGCCACGGCTGGGGTGAAGTTGTAGGTAAGTCTGCAGAGAGAGAAGGTGGCCATCCAGAGGAACCCTTCTGGCGGCATCAATATTGTCTCTGAAGGTAGAATGATCAACCATCCCAGCTTGCCAGGGAATGAAGACTTTCCCAGGATAGATGGCTAGCCTATTGTCAGCTCAGGAAGATGCCTTCCCTCCCCTGAACTGTTCCAGCTCTTATTCTCTGGATCACAAAATTAGGAACTTAACCATGCCTTATTTCTTGTTTTGCCTCTGTCTGGTAATCCTGTCTCCCCGCTTAGGGGTAAGCTCCATGAGGGCAGCATGTCTGCGTGGAGAAAAGACATCGGAAATTAATAAACTCCTATTGCTTCATGGGAAGATACTTCCCAACAGAGGCTTGACAATAAGTTACCTTCTGTGGGCCTTCCTAAAAGTAGGATCAGAGAGGCCCCTTCCAGGGAATTTCTCCAAATTCAAAAGAACTATCAGCCCTTCACTAGAGCCAGCAGAAAACCTTTCCCTCACCTCAAACCCTGCTCTCACCTTCTTTATGTGAATAAGGGAAGTAATAGCCACTCTCATTAATCAAGAGCTTACCAAGCACCAGGTGTTTCACAGCAACGCTGTGAGGCAGGTATTATTCCCACTTTACAGATGAGGTGACCAAGGCTCAGAAAAGGTAAGTAACTTAGCCAAGGTCACACAGCTTGTGAGCAACAGAGCCAGATTCAAAGGCAGGTCCTTCAACTCCAAAGCCCATGGTCTTCACCACCGTCAAGGTGGCCTCTTAGCCTGGTGGCCATTTCTCCCACATGTAGCCCCCAGCTGTCCTATGTCTGATGCAACCATTCACTCTCCCTCCAGCATCACACACTATATTTTAACTCTTGTCTTCTTTCTTCCTTTCCAATTGACCTCCTTCCCCTGAAATAACCAACTGCCACCAGGTGTCTCTCTTCTTATTAGTGAGCAGCACTTGGCTCTATTGCAAGTCAGAGGCAATGCAGGCAGCCTGGAAACCCGCCCTAGATTAATTACACAAATTCCCATTACTGAGCCATCACTATAGCCCGAGGATGCCCAGATGAGAACATCATGCAAAGGGTACAACACAGGTACACAATGACAAGGCAAAATCTGAGAGGTTCACATGATGTTCTAGGCTCAAAGGAGGAACAGATTGATTGCGTTGAGGCCATTGGGGAAACAATTGTGAATGACTCCTTTGTGACTTCTACAAGTAATATGGAAAGAACCTGGGTTTTCTCTCATCTGTAAAAAATGAAGGTTAAACATAGGTCCAGGAATGTACCTCAAAGGCTACCTAATGTCTTTTCCATCGTTTTTTCTGAGCCTGTAAGAAACTGTTTGAGCCCCTGAATGGATTTATAGTCATTCAGAATTTGACCCCAGCTCATCAATATTAAAGAAATTTGCTAAATTGGGGGGAGGGAGGAGGATGGGGAGTAGAATTCTAATTTAGTCTATTTGTGGCAATATTTTAAAACACTTTGGGACATGGAACATTAGACATTTTTAGCATTTGAGAGGCCATAATTAGATTACTAATTGGTTTTTCAATTGTTTGACCTGCCCCATTTGTTCATCAGGCAATAAATGCTCTGTGGCAGCAGTATTCCATATTCAGGAAGGCTATTCCTCATGGAATAAGCTGTTACAATCCATTTCTTTGAGGATTCATGCATGAAGAATGAATCATGTTTCATAATTTGAAAGGGGATGTGAGAGTCAGAGGAGGCCAAGAAACGAAGAGAAATGAGGATCATGACTTCCTTTTCTACATCGTTCTTCACGTACAAGGAAAGACGCGGGACAGAGCTCATCTGCCTTCATCCGGGAAGACTTAAAACGCCACAGCTTGACAGGTGGGATCTGTTCTTCACTCCAGGGCTGCTTTCTCTGCCCTTATTTACCCTCACATCCTACTTCCCACATTCCTGGTCTAAAAGCAAATGTCTACAGAAAAAACCCTACGTATTTTATTGGCAAGACCAGCCTTAAAGGCAAAAAAAAAAAAAAAAAAAAGAGAGAAAGAAGAAATGAAACAAAATTAACAGTTTGATTTCTTTTTGACCAATAACGTGCCTTCCTCTAGGGGCGGTTTGATTTCTCTTAGGTGGTGAGAAATTTAGGGGTAACACAAGTTGTGTCCAAATGAACTCTTGCAAAGACAGAAAATGCACCTAAATTGAAGACAGGTTTCTAATCCTTGCAGTTTTAAGAGTTGTACCTCGCCTGGTCCCTGTTTCAACGGTTGATTTTGCTCCTCAGGTGCTGAGGATTGAACTAATTATTTGCCTCACTTCATGGCCCATGACTGTCATTGGTTTCAGGTGATTCTTGAATATTTGGGTATTGATTTTTTTTTTTAATCCCACCAACTCTGAGTCATTTATAACTGTTATATCAAAGAGGAGGGTGTCCATTCCCAGACATGATTCTCAATGTCCAGGGAATGTCAATATTCTGTCAAAGGACCTGTAAAATGTCTTCAGACGAAAATATTCAAGACAGGAGGTTCCCATTCCAAATGACCAGGAGGCAGGTTCTGACTTAATTGGGGCCAGGGCAGGGGGCACTCTGAGGTGCCACCAGGCCACTCACAGGTAGGGCCCTGAGCAGCATTAGTTTTCTTAGAAACAAAACAAAACTGAAATCTGAATCATTTGTGTCTTGAGATCAAGATTGATCACAATTTTTCCAACATGTGAAAAGACAAACTGCTGGGCAGTCTACCAGCCTGGCCAGGCCTGCGTGTCTCACATTCCCGGGAAGCCCCTAGGTCATGGCGCCACAAAGCTTCTATGGCAAGAATAATTCTTCTCTGCTCTCCTGGGGCAGGAAGTGAAGCAGACCCCTCTGTCTGGCTTCTCCCTAGGTTCCTCGCCCTTCAGCATTCCCAGGTTCTCACTGACAACTTCTGCTTTCAGGACGGCCCTCAACCAGCTCTTCAGCCAAATTGAACAGCCCCCTAAACTGGATCCTCAGCCAAGCACAGCTGAGAAGGGGGAGAAGAAGGGGGAGGAAAGAGAAAAGACGGGTGAGGGAGGAAGTGGAGGGTTCTTCTGAAGACTTTTATGGTTCCTTTGACGAGAGATTAATAGTGTTCCCTGATTAAAAATAACATCCACAATTGGGCCCCCTCTTTAACATACAATTTATTAGCCACTTATAAACAACACAGAGCCTGAAAGACTTTCTGTCAACCTCGCTGTTCTCACCAGCAGCAACACCCTCCCACTATAAAGACGAAACTCCCAAAAGTCAGGGCGGTTAAGAAACTGAGTCAAGGGACTTCCCTGGTGGCGCAGTGGTTGAGAATCTGCCTACCAATGCAGGGACATGGGTTCGAGCCCTGGTCCGGGAAGATCCCACATGTGGCGGAGCAACTAAGCCTGTGCGCCACAACTACTGAGCCTGCGCTCTAGAGCCCGCGAGCCACAACTACCAAGCCCACGTGCCACAACTACCGAAGCCCCCGCACCTAGAGCCCATGCTCCGCAACAAGAGAAGCCACCGCAATGAGAAGCCCGTGTGCCACAACTACTGAGCCTGCGCTCTAGAGGCCGAGTCACAACTACTGAAGCCCGTGCGCCTAGAGCCCCTGCTCCGCAACAAACAGAAGCCACTGCAATGAGAAGCCTGTGCACCGCAACAAAGAGTAGTCCCGGCTCCACCGCAACCAGAGAAAGCCTGCATGCAGCAACGAAGACCCATTGCAGCCAAAAGCAAAGAAATTTAAAAAAAAAAAAGCAACAGAGGCAAGAGAGGTGAGGGCCTCACTGTAACTTGTGCACAGAACAAGAACCCAAACACAAGTTTGCTCTGAATACATCATTTGTCCGGCCACTCAACCAAACTGAGCATCATACTCATCACAGCAGCTTTTTAAGATCATGAATTCTCAATCCCACCCGCCCTGTCTGCCAAGTCAGAATATCTGAGACTAGGATCCAAGAACCTGGGTCTTTCTAAGCCTCCCAGCTGATCCTTGGACAGCCACACTGGGGAGCTGCTTTCTCCTGTTCATCATTACAGGTCATTACTGGCTTCTTACGTGTCTTATTTGCACGACCAATCAGCCTCCTCTTGAATCCTCTGTAGCATCAGCCCACACAGGGGGGCGCCACATATACGCTCAACACCTGCTTGTTACAGGGAATTAAGTTTGTTCTAAATTGCTTGTCAGTTTTTTTTTTTTTAATCCTTTTCATCATCGTGAAAAGCAGAATTATATTTCAGTAAGGTTTTGCCTGTAAAAAAAATTTACTGAGAAGTTTTTATCTTTACCAAATAAGTAGACACATGGGTTCCAATAAGAATATTTTTAATTTCCTCTTTTTTTAAAAAAATACACTTCCTGATTCTGTGGAAAGATAGCTCACAAGTCTAATGCTCTTTCTCCTTTTCACAGCTTCTTCTGAGCAAACTCTTTCACAGAAGGGATAGATTACCGGTCTTTTCTGATGATGTTTCTTTTGGTGATCCTCTACTGAATTTAAATGGGGTCATTATTTTAAGCGGGAATAAAATGATTTCATACACCATGACTCAGAGAGACCTTGTTTCCCTTAAAATTCTCTTTCTAAGCAATAAAAATGGATTATAACACAATGGTTTGTGCAATATTTCCCAAGACACCTCAGTCCAAATGTCATGCACACCAAAATCTTTCTCTTTTCCACCACAGACTGCTGTTAGAAAAAAAAAAGCAATTGTGTTTTTTTTTCTGGCCCCCCGGCATGTGAGATCCTAGTTCCCCGACCAGGGATCAAACCCACCCCCACTGCATTGGAAGCACAGTCTTAACCACCGGCCAGCCAGGGAAGCCCCTGCAATTGTGTTATTTTTAACCCTCCTGGTTTTCTTGTTCTTACCTAAGAGCCTTGCTCTGGAGATTGGTGTCCACCGGTGAAGTCCTGGCCAGATGACCCTGGTCTTTCCAGGAGAGAGAAGTACCCCGTATTCCCTAATCTGCGGCCGGGCAGCCACACTGGCAAGCTGAAGCCTCCTCCTTCCGGGTTGTTCCACACCCCAATGGCCTCCAGGTGTCACAGCTGAGTGTGGTGGGCGGGCCTGGGGCCGGCTCACCTGCAGGTGGTTGCCAATCAGAACAATTTGAGGAGCTGTAGGAAGTCTCTCCCAGGGTCCTCGTGGTGGACTGAAAAGTGCATGGCATTGTTCCTGGGGTCAGAAGACGTGGATAATCCTTCCATCACAGCAACACCAGGAAGGGCATGCAGACAGAGCCCATTGCCAGAAAAAAATCACCTCTCTCTGAGCCTCTTGTGAACATGTACAAAGTCCAAAGAACGATGCAAAACTTTCTTTTCTTTCCCTATCAGGACATGTCTCAGTTCAGCAGTCCCTTTTTTCTTTTTCTACTCCTTTGCCTCACGTTACTGTCCCGGCTCCCTCCTGCCACTGCGTGCGTTGTGCTTTGGTCCAGGACAGACCTCAGCGAAGCAAACGTGGACTGATATGTTCTTCAGACTAGATCGTTTGGAAAACAACAAACCCTCCTGCTTATATTGATCACCTCTTGTAAATTAGCTGAACAAGTTCTTTTGCCAAAAGCTCTTACGCCACCATCCCTGGTTGGATCAGATCAGGATGCTATGGTCTTAAGTGCAGCAGAAAAACATTTGGCCCTAAGTCCCCATCAGTAGATGTTAAATTTAGTGGGTTATTTCCCTTATACAACACCTACTACTTTTAACATTAATTATTACAGTAACTAGCATTTATTGAGTACTTTGTGTCTGACACAGTGTAAGTCATTTTATCACCTCTTTTAAGCCTTACAACAATACTAAAAAACATTTTATAATGATCTAATTTTACTGATAAAGGAGGAAAGAGGTTAATTTCCCCAAAGCCACAGTAAATGGTGGCACCAGGATCCGAACCAGACAGTTGGGTTCCCCAGCCCATGTCTCAACCACCATATTTGACTGCAGTGAGACTACATGTAACCAAAGGGTATGAAGGTTCAGCTATGCAAGATGAACAAGTTCTTAAGACCTAATGTCCAGAATGGTGACGATAGTTTAACTATACTGTATTGTATACTTGAAATTTACTGAGTATAGATCTTAGATCTTTCCATACACACCACACACACACATTCATACAAATAGTAACTATGTAGAGGTGATGAATATGTTAATTAGCTTAATTATGGTGATCATTTAACAATGTATGCATAGATCAAAACATCGTTATACACCTTAAATATATACAGTTTTTATATGTCAATTATATCTCAAAGCTGTTTTTTAAAAAAAAGGAAAGAAAAAATGGATGATTTTATTAAACAAAAATTCTCCAAATGTTAACATTTACCATAGTGGCTTTATACACACAAATTTTTTTTGAATTTCTGAATTTTATTTTATTTTTTTATACAGCAGGTTCTTATTAGTTATCTATTCACACACACACACTTTTATTTTTCTGAACCATTTTGGAATTGAAGACATGATGTCCCTTTATCCTTAAATGTTTCCATGTGTGTTTCCTAAAACCAAGAATTGTCTCGTGATAACCATGATACTATTAGTAAAATCAGGAAATTAACACTGATATAATACTATTATCTAGTCTACAGACCCTATTCAGATTATTCCAGTTGTTCCAATAATAGCTTTAATAGCAAATTTAAATCCCTGCGTTAAAAAAAAAAAAAAAGACTACATGTAGCCAGCCAATATTTTAAAACAGGATCAATAGAAGCTGTGAATCTGTGAATCCAAATACCAGGAGCTGTAATGCCTGGAGTTCCCCAGGCTGCGTATGTGACCATGGCTCCATCGATGCCATACAGGCAGGACAGTGCAGGTCCAACAAGATGGATGCAAAAAGATGGATGAAATGATTTAGCAGACACTACACTACTTCATGTCATAAAAATCATAAATTCCTTGGCGTAAAGATCATTTATTACTGAGCACAAAATACCCACCGTGTAGGCGAAAGAAAAAAAAAAGGCATAACAAGACCAAACGGGTTCAAAGAAAGAAATGGGTATTTTTAAAAAGAGTTGTTGCATCAGCTCATCTGTAGTTTGTGAAACAATGTTATAGCAAATCGTGATAAATTATTTTGCCACACCCCACCAACAGGTCAATAAGAATTTTCCAATAAATACAAATCAGATTTTTAAAATATTCTGCATGATATCAATTTTTAAAAATTAAGTCTGCAGTACAAATGTTTTTGAGTGCAAAAATGGATAGGTGAAATGTCTTGTGTTTATTTCATTAACTATTTAGTGTTATAAAATGTGTGTTTATGTATGTGTGTAACTTTAGAATAAACCCAGGTGTTTCTGATGAACCCAAAATGATAGAATTGCAATAGACTTCACACGACAGACTTACACAATATTTATATTAAATAAAATATTTTCTAAGACTCATGCTTTTAAAGCTGATTTATATCATAACATATCCAATTTCATAAAGTCTGTGCCTTACCTTTTGTGCTAAAACAAGGCAGGTTCCAAATATTCCAAATATACAGTTTCCCACTGTAGTTCAATAAAGGCTACAAACCTATCAGATTTCCTCACAATTAATCAGCAGGGTACTGAAGGATTTTTTTCCCATCAGAAACAAAGTCAAAAAGCTTATATATCTATATATAACTATACGTCTCCTTTGTTCCTCACTTGAATATAAGCTTCTCTCGAGTTTGGTGGTTTGTACAAAGCAGCAGCTCAATAAACATTAGTTGAATAAATAGGGCTCTCTCTTTTTTTTTTTTTTTTTTTTTTTGTGGTATGCGGGCCTCCCTCTGTTGTGGCCTCTCCCGTTGCGGAGCACAGGCTCCGGACGCGCAGGCTCAGCGGCCATGGCTCACGGGCCCAGCCGCTCCGCGGCATGTGGGATCCTCCCAGACCGGGGCGCGAACCCGGTTCCCCTGCATCGGCAGGCGGACGCGCAGCCACTGCGCCACCAGGGAAGGGAAGCCCGGGGGCTCTCTCTTTTGACCCCCCCCACCACCACAGGCACAGAACTACTATTAGCAAGTACCAGTAGGCACCTAGCTTGGAGGCCGCCCACCCCCGTCCCTGGAGAAATGAGTCAAAGTGTAATCACCTGAGCAGAATCTATTTTATTGCAAAGAGTTATCACCTGATTCCCGTGAACACAAATAATTCAGTGAATACCTTAGGCTTTCGAGGGAGTTCATAAAGTTACATGAGGTGCCGTGAATTTTACTGGCCACAGTGAACTTACTCTGGTGCCAAAGCTCCTTTCGTAAAAGAAGCTGTACATACAGAGGCAAATTCCCGTTCTTGTTTCCTGTTGGTTCTCTTCCATGCCAGCCACCTTTAACCCCATGAAAGCCGAAGGACCCTACCACAAAATCAGCCCCCTTCTGGCGGCTGTCCCCAGCCCCCCTTGCCTTGGAGCTGCTCCCATCCCTGTAGTGGAAAGTTGGCCTTTTGTTGACTGCAGATATGCCCTTGGTCGGTTCTTAACCCTGTACCCTCCCAGGACAGCGAGAAGCTCAGGTGTTAGCAGCTGCTCTTGGAAGATCATTCCCTTAGTTCTGTTCAGAGTCCAGTTGGTTGAGTTGCTTTACAATGATGCTGTTGATTTTCTTAAGATCATCTATGTCCTTTCCCTCAGCTGCTAGTCTTCTTGACACATCTTCCATCTTGTTGCCAGTTTGAACTTTAAAATGAAAAACAGACAGTGTTACACTGGTTTCCAGTGTGTTCCATCGGGACTCATCAGAGCCCCGTTGGGGTGCTTGGCTTGAGAGCTGAGAGGCCCTCTTGGCAAATCCCCTGCTCCAGTATCCCACGCAGCCCAGAAGCCCAGAAGAGAAATTGATGAAGACTGAAGCTACCTATCAAGTGAATTATTTTTACGACTTCTTGGTGAAAGACTTGACTACCTTTGGCAGACTCCACACAGATTTTCGCTAAGAAAGACTTTGCTGTGAGCGACCAAAGGAAACCACCAGCGTCTGATTATCCCCACAGAAGTGACTGTTATGTTGTCTCATTTTGAGACCCATTCTCAGAAAAGGTTTTTCACTCCACATGTGGGAGATGGGATATTTGGGGTTCCAGACTACTTTGATATACACAGCTCTCCTGGTTCTAAATTACCAGCCCATAATGAATGTATAATAATTCCCCTCAGACCACCCTGAGAGCAGAGAGTCCATATTTCCAAAATAAATAGAACCCCTGGTTACTGAGTAAGTCAGGGAATGGAACACTCTGAGGTCTGCTTATGAGTTAAAATTTCCAAGAAAAGCAGCACAAAATCAGTATTCATTGTGTGAGCTCCTTATCATTTCCATTGCAGGCAAGTTTTTTTCCAAGATATCTTTCAGGAACTAATGATGGTGGTAACATGCTGCTGGGTTTAGCCAAAAACTAACATGGGAAAGTATTAGAGCCTCACCTTCCAGGCTTGGGACAAACTGATGCCCAGAAGCTGCCTTTCCCCCATATCTGAAAAATTATGTTGGATGAATTATGGTCCAAGGCATGACAGAAAGGTTTTATTTGAGCAGAGCCAGGCAGAGATATCACTTGCTTCTGGAAAAAAGTGTGAAACAAATCCATAGCATGTGACATACTTCCCCTCTTGGGAACCTTCTACGTTAGTCAAACACAGAAGGAAGTAGCAACCATGTTGGACTAAGTCTGTTCCACAATACAGTGGTTCCAAGTTAAATTCCAAAAGAGAAAAAGGTTTCTATATGCAAAAACGTTAGAGAAAAGTCATGCCTGACCTGCCTTTTGGAAATTCACAAGAAGTAAAATAAAATACCTTAAGTATTACTAACCCAGCAATTCTCAAACTCATTTGACCATAGAGCCCTTTTTTAAATTAAGGCAATACTTAATCACATCCCACATATCTACATTGCTTGGCCACTGGAAACTGCTACAGAGGCAGGTAGGCATCCACAGTAACCTATCCTTGCTGTCTGTTATTCCTCTTTAGGACAGAGATTGTGACAAAAACATAAGGCCCAACAGTTTATTCAATGTAATCAGTATAAAATAGCCTTATTTATCTTGCATAAAAATGTCAGGGTTATAAAGAATTTAAGTTCTTACACTTCAGTTAAAATGACACAAATTTGCACTGAACCCCACTGAGAGCAAAAAGGTTTCCTTGTTAAAGATGAGCGCAGGCCAAGTTCATTTATAGCTGCCTGTGCCAACTCTGGTCTTAGGTTGGGCTAAGGTTTATCTGAAAACCACAGGAAGTCTTTATTATTACTTCAACACAGGCAGTGGAGGGCCAGGGAGGTCTGGAGGCAGACAGCTCAGGGTATGAATCTCAGTTCTGCTTCTGACTAGCTGGATAAATGTGGAGAGTTAAACTCTCTGGGCCTTAGTCTTTTATCGGTAAATAGAAATATTAGACACTACCTTGAAGGGTAGAGTAAGGACTTAAGATAATGAATTTAATGCGTCTGGCAAAGAGTAATTGTCCAATAAAAAGACACTCTTCTTTATTCACATTTTCTTTCTTTTTTATTTTCTAAGATTTTTTTGATGTGGACCATTTTTTTTAAAAGTCTTTATTGAATTTGTTACAATATTGCTTCTGTTTATGTTTTGGTTTTTTGGCCGCAAGGCATGTGGGATCTTAGCTCCCCGACCGGGGATCAAACCCGCACGCCCTGCATTGGAAGGCAAAGTCTTAACCACTGGACCGCCAGGGAAGTCCCTTCTTGCTGTTTCTTGATATGACTTTGCCCTCAATATAAAACACTAGAAGCAAACATAAAATAAATCCTATTCATACAGGGGGGTAAAATATGGTGATAAAGTGAATGGTCTCTGATGTCAGGCAGGGGTGTCTCTGAGCCCTGATTAGGCACCATTGTTTGTTGGCCTTGGGCATATTAATTAATCTCTCTAAGCTTCAGTTTCAGCATTGATAGAACCAAAATAACCATAGGTCCTACACTATAGAGTTGTTATGAGGTGGTGAGCAGACAGACATAAATGCTTAGCACAGTGCCTGGGACAGAGTGGGCACCCAATACATAACATTTTTAATTATCGTTGCTCTAAATCTTACTACTTATTTTCCCACAAAAAACAGCAGTCCCTTTGGGTTGCTCCCAAGTCGGTAGGCATACCTAAAATTTCTCAATAGTTTAACTCAGTCATTTCCCGGGCAGGTGAGGCAGGATGATATTTGGAGCATCAATTTACGTGGTATCACATTTCAGAAGAGTAACGCACGTGCTCTTTCCTGCAGGTTCAGGGCCAACCCTCCTCCCAAGAATGATCACACGCAAGGGCACCATTATTGTAAGGAGGGTTCACACGGTAGCTTCTAAGTGCAAAAGGGCATCAGCAGGGTGACAAAGAAGCAATTAAGCATCACGCCTTCGCACCAGCTCTGAAACCTATACCAGGAAAAGAGCTTTAAGCTGGAAGGGAGACGAAGTTTTGGGGAGGAAAAGGGGTTAGAAGCTGTAAGTAAGAGTCAGGCCCTCTGCTCACTTCCCATCACGACCACTGCTACCTCCACTGATCCTGAATGAATTTGAAATAGAGGCATGGGGTCCACCTCTCATTTAGGAGTTCTGAAGGCTACAAGGCCTGCAGGGCAGAAGAAATGACAGTGTGGTGGATCCAGGCAAAAGGGTATAAAGCGTGACTCCTTCTCTCAGGCTCCGTCCACTCTTAAGAGGGGTGGGAGGGGACTGAAGTAACTCCAGATGGTGGTCTGCAGGGGACAGCTCAGAGAGGATGCTGGTGGGCTTTCCTGAAAGGGCAACATGCCTCAGGATGGACAGCACCCCTCGCCCACCTGAGGCAGAGAGGAGAGTGGCACTGAGACCTCAGGGGATCTCTTGGCTGAGGGGCTGTGTGGGAAAGCCTGGGTCACCACTCAAGGGCCGACACGCAGGGCCCAGGCCAAGGGCAGGCAGGACGCCAGCCTGGGCGGTGTCTGTCAGACAGGAGCAGTCTCCTCCCATCCCAGCACTGCCTCTGGGCCCTGGCAGAAGCCCAATTAGTGCTTCTCATGGATTTCAGGGAAGCGAGGGAACCTGCAAGAGGGAGTGAACCTGACTGTGACTGAAAATTATAGACCTGAGTTCATGAAGAACCCGTGTGTTGGATGAAGAAAACCCCGAGTTAGCTAGAATAAGCTGCCTACCATGTGGCAGCTAGGGACTCCAGGTGAGAAATTAAAGCATTATAGAAACATTTAATGTCCATGTTTGCGAACTCCTGGCACTGAGGGCTTATGTGTGCCCCAGCGACCCGGCCCAGAGCAGCAGGTACCCTAGGCATTCACGCCCCCTCAGCCTTCAGTGGCAGCGCTGACTGCCAGGAAGCACTGCCTCGTTACCGGAGCAAAGCTAAACAACCAGCTACAAAGTAAGTGCATAGCAGTGATGAAAAGTGTGTCGATGGTACTCACCTATCAGAAATATCACGAAGGAAACCAGTGCCAGGCTGACAATCAGCACGATGATCAGCCCCACCAAAAACAGACTGTGGTTTCCATTTCCTGAGTTAGTGCCGATGTCCGGGATTTTCTCCTCTAGAGCTAATGTGAAACAAACAACAACAAAGACAAAAACTCCTCAGCATTAAAAAAAAAAAAAGGGGCTTCCTTGGTGGCGCAGTGGTTGAGAGTCCACCTGACGATGCAGGGGACAGGGGTTCATGCCCCGGTCCGGGAAGATCCCACATGCCGCGGAGCGGCTGGGCCCGTGAGCCATGGCCGCTGAGCCTGCGTGTCCGGA
>NC_041218.1:37777671-37796828 GCF_002837175.3 Physeter macrocephalus
TGCAGGGGACAGGGGTTCATGCCCCGGTCCGGGAAGATCCCACATGCCGCGGAGCGGCTGGGCCCGTGAGCCATGGCCGCTGAGCCCGCGTGTCCGGAGCCTGTGCTCCGCAACGGGAGAGGCCACAACAATGAGAGGCCCGCGTAACGCAAAAAAAAATAATAATAAAAATAAAAAGAGAGAGATGTAAGGGATATGCCCATTTTCCCTCTGATCACTCTGGAAAGAGACTTATGTTTGAGGAATGTCTTTGGATCGGGTGCTCTTTGAGAATTTTTCACCTTCTTCTATATCAGTATCCAAAGAACAAGTCGGGTCAAGCTATCTCCTCAGCCCCTATTTGGAAAATTCTTTGAAGACCGTGTTAACACTGATGTAGCCGGACTTGGATTTTTCTTTTGCTTGGGGGAGGCGGGTGGTGGGCAGGGAATAAAGAAGTTAAGAGTTCAGAGTGATGGAGGCTCTGTTGCCCTTTTCCCAAAGTGAGCCAAGAATAAAACACAGCTGGCTGTGGGCCACTTACTCTGGGTGAAAGGCTGAACACTCTGAGATATCTCCCAGAAAACTTTATTTCCTATAAAAATAACCAGCAAAAAACCAGTTATGCTTATATCCATTTAAACAACAACATCAAAATGACCCTGATGTAATTTGGTTTCCAAAAGCTGTTTCCAGGATAGACACGCTCTGGAAGCAAGGTTCTCTTAAATGTTTTACAGTTGAACTGAAAATGCAACCATGCTTATAAAACAGCTTGGTTCACCCAAACCATGAATTGTCTGCATTTGGTCACTGTTTTGTAAGGCCTATTTGCCTAATAACACCCAAATTAAATTGAAAAAGAAATACAGAAACTTGTGGTAATGGAGATCCTTGAATTGCCTTCTGTAATCCCTCCTACTTTGTATCAGTCCCACACCCTCTGCTACTTGATTATGGAGAGATGGGGGCCTAGGTCCTGTGCTTTATAGGGACATCCTGTGTCACACCCTCCAGAGTTTTTCCTTCCTAATCATAGCCACAGCATAAGCTGGCACCCAAACACCTGCATTTATTGAGACCGACTGCAGTAAAAACAGGTGAAAATCTGAACAAATTAAAATGAAGAGAAAAACAAGAATTCAAAAAGGATTTAGGGGGCCTCCCTGGTGGTGCAGTGGTTGAGAATCTGCCTGCCGATGCAGGGGACACGGGTTCGAGCCCTGGTCCAGGAAGATCCCACGTGCTGCCCAGCAACTGAGCCCGTGAGCCACAACTACTGAGCCTGCGTTCTAGAGCCCGTGAGCCACAACTACTGAGCCTGCATGCCACAACTACTGAAGCCCGCGCACCTAGAGCCCATGATCCCCAACAAGAGAAGCCACCGCAAGGAGAAGCCCGTGCACCGCAATGAAGAGTAGCCCCCGCTTGCCGCAACTAGAGAAAGCCCACGCGCAGCAACAAAGACCCAACGCAGCCAAAAAATAATAATAAATAAATAAAATAAAAAATAAAATAAAACCAAAAAGGATTTAGAAGGGGAATAATGGACATAAAATTGGGACAGTAAGAGTTTCGAGTGCATGTGAAACAAACAAGTGGGCATTTATCACCTGTGTTGGAATGTCAGCATTTAAGCTAGAAAAGATTGGCCTCAGAATAACCTGATAGAACTCATTTATAATATTTAGGGGGCAAGATACACATGTAGTATTTAGCACTCAGCAGCTTTTTATTTTGTTTTCCCCCCTCCTCTTTCTAATGCTTTAATTGAGGCAATCTGTAATCTAAAAAAAATGAAGCTGACTTTTTTGCCCGACAAAATCTTAATGATTTTTTTTTAAACTAGATAAACGTGTGGAACAATCCGCTATGAAGTAAGACCTCTCTAGGAAAGTGGGCACCCTCGGTGACCTGGCTGTGCTCACTAGAAGGCACAAAAGTGGCCAAGAGGGATGAGTAAGCCTCATCTCAGCAGCCTCCACCGCTTTCCAGGGAGAGAAACTCCACAGGGAACTTCTCAGAACTTTTAAAGACAAGAGTTCAAATCTTGCTGAAGAGCCAAGAAAGCCCACAAGCCTGGCAAGTATTCAGAGAACGAAAGCAAAAATTGCCTAATACTAAACAGCATCTCTAACGCGGAGGCTTCCTAACGTCCACCCCGCCCCCAGCCCACGACCACAGGTCCAGCTCAGCAATCGTTATTTTTAGGTGGCCTAGAAGCCCGGACAGGCGGCCTAGCCTGGGAAGGCACACATACGGAACAGATGCTGCGATCCGGCAGGACAGAGGTTTAGTTTGTTTAAGTCATTTATGGAATCCACAACATAAAGCTTTCTATCTTCAGGAATGCCTCCAGAGCCGGTGTCCTGGGAAGGATTCATTGTCCCTGGAAGAAAACACTGCTGTTAAACACGAGAGGCGGGGCTGGGGAGCCGGCCTTCACACGGATCACAGTCCACAGGAAGTTGGGCTGGCCTGTGAAGACCCACCCACACATACTACTGCCAAATGAAGGGCTGGAAAAGTTTAGCTGTTCCTTTCGGGGACAACATTGAAACTCTTTTTTGCTTTGCTTGCCAGGAAGCTCGGAGTCAAGCGTGTGTCCCAATTTTAACGCTTTAATACCCTGCTTATCTGCACTTGCTCTTTCTTCCTGCTCAGATTTCTCAATTCTGTCTATATTTTCCCTGGGCCTCTTTTAATTTTTTGTAATTGCTTTTTGAATGTTTCCCTTTATTACACTGTTCGTATTCTGGTGAGACTTCTCAAATCCTTTGTGCAAGAAGATGATGTATAAACACATAAAAAGATAAAATTAAGCTAGGCAGCCTGTGGCCATAAAGATTCTGAGAGAAGAAAATGTTACTGTGAACCATTCTAACTGATGAGGCTTTAATACAAAACTATACTTTTTGTATTCTCCCTCAATATAGTATAGGAGTCCCTACCTTAAAGGTATCCTTTAGTCATTACAGACTGGCTCTGAGACCTCAAGACAAAAATCTTAGCAAACTGAGTACGGAGATGAATACTGCAGTTGTTGGAGGCTAAACTTCAGGACCTCTCAGGTCTCTTCCTTCTGTGTTTCCTTAGAGTGCGGTCACTTACGTAATAAGTATTCTAAAATTGTGGATTACATTGAAGATAATATTCTCTAACGATAGCACAAGTTCAAGCTACACTGAAAAATCTGAATGGATTAAAAAGTTCTATTTTAAGATGTCTCTCTAGCACAACAGAGAACTTGTGACCTTTTAATTATGTGAAAAGCAGGTTCTAGGAAGACAAATTCCGATTGCTATCAAAGCTTTCTCCTTCACAGTTATCTCTTTTCATAAAATGAGTCTAATAATGGATGTGGGATTTTTTGATCGGGAAAGGATTTTAGACATGCTCTCATCTAGCCCCCATCCTTTCCACAAATGAGAAAATTGAAGCTCAGAAGGTAAATGCCCAAGATCATACATTAGCTAGTTGCTGGGCTGGAAGCAGGCCTCACGTTTCAGAGTTCACTGCCCCTTCCCTTGTGCTACCTTTCTTCTCCACACCCTTCCCGAATCCTTTGTCAAGACTCAGCTCAAACCTCACCTCCATTAAGAATCAACCTGTCTTTCCCTTGTGCCCTTGCTGGATACTGTACATTCTTCTATCAGAACATCTGTTCTATTTTATCGCATTTATTTGCTTACATCTTTGATTTCCCCAATTGACTGAAAACTCCATAGGGTAATCTCCAATCCTACTCTTCAGATGCCCAGTGCCAAGTTTAGAAGCCAGTGATTTATGTTAAGTTGGAACACCTAAAATATTTTATTTAGGATTTAAATCTCACTATTTCCAAAAGAATTTGAGGCAGTTAATAATAAGTACACTAACATAAAACAGGTTAAGAATCCTCATGTCATATCTATCTGGACTTTAGTAAAAGCAATGCAGAAAACTTCACATCTGCCTATATGTGGCAACGCGCTATTGACTTCCTCTTAACATTTAAAAAATTTCCTTTAATGCCCAGCTACAGAATGAAGGCAAATATGATTAGAGTTAGGAGAAACCAAATTCAGGAAAAAAAAGATGAACACCTATAGAAGATCTGAAATAAAAAAAAAGTATCAGCCATTTACTAAACAGATTAAACTGCACGATAAAATATTAAGACCAAACAATTTCCCAGTAATAACTAAAAACCTACTAGTACTTGTAAAAAAAAAAAAGTTCCCCCAGAACCCTAGCTAAGAAAAAGTGAGCTTGAAAAGTCATAAACTAGTTAAATTTTTTTTCAAAGTAAAAATCTAAAAGGGTGTTTCAGTTATGCTGAAATTTTAATTAACAAGAACACCTAACTCCCTGAATATTTTAGGTAAGATACTACCAAAGCACTTTAGATATAGATATTACTGAATTCCAAATATACTTCATGGATCATTCCTAAGGGAATGACTTTAAGTGACAAAAAAAAAAAAAAAAAGTAACAGCATATAGAACAGAGGGGCCTTAGAGATTAATCAAATCTCATCCTTTTACAGATAAAACC
Source organism: Physeter macrocephalus (assembly GCF_002837175.3). Taxonomy (NCBI): domain Eukaryota; kingdom Metazoa; phylum Chordata; class Mammalia; order Artiodactyla; family Physeteridae; genus Physeter; species Physeter macrocephalus. Next base: position 37,782,188 of record NC_041218.1, read on the forward strand.
AAAAGAGTTGACTGATGCATGGTCACAGATTCCTAAACTATTCTTTTAAAAATGTTTTATATTTTATCCTCTCTTTATGTATTATCCCAAACACTAATCTGATGAGGCATAAAGGTTGTGTCCCATCATAGGATCATCGTTCCAGACACAGCGTCTATTTTAGGCTTGGTGGCTGACACATGGTTCATTTTTGGATCTCTGACTTGACAGCCTTGAGCCTTAGCTTCCCCTCTAGGGATGTAATTACTATTGCTTAAATCTCATACTGAGGCTTGAATCAGTGTTTACAAAGTAGAGGACTAGCTAGAAAATCATAGCTACAAAAACTGACTTCAGAGCTGCATGACTAATAAAATCTCCAAACTACTGGCCTTGCTGCTAACTCAAAAGGTGATTCAATGTGACATCAAACCCAGAAGCACTAACATAACAACTAAGAGTGAACTCTGAAGTGCTATGAATGGAAATCTCTTCATTTGGGTAAAGTCACAATGTAAATAGATGCATGTAAATAAATTAATTTTTAATTAAATGCAACATGCAAATGAAAAATAAAGAGCCAGTAGAGAAAACTGAGTTGGGTGTGGTTCACGGACGCCAAGAGCCTGCAAATGACCCTGAGCCTGCAAATGACCCTGTGAGTAAATGGATACAAGATCACATGGCCCTCAAGCCAGGACCCATAGCTGTTTGACACCCAGTTGTTGCTATCTTTGCATCTCCACATGAGAGCATCTGGGAACAACCAGCAGTGCTGGAGCAGCCAGAGTGTTACTAAATTCTGCATTGCACTGACTTGACCCTCCTTCTTGACTGCGGTGTGCAAATTTGCTCATTAAGTAAGACTGACCAACCAAAGTAGCATCCTTTTCATGGAACCCTTTCTAATACCTTGATCTGAAACATGTAAGTAATTTTATTTTCCTCCAGTTTAGATCAATGCTAACAGCTGATTCTTTTTGTCATTTAAGAATTCTTTGACTACCTACTAATAAATATTCTGACCAATATCATTGTCTATGAAAATTTGCTTTGCTCTTTACTTTTTCCCATAGGTGCTTGGTATCAAACCAGAGAAATAACTCAAACCAGCACTGCTTGCCACAAAATCAAAATTGTTATAATAGGATTTAATTCAAAGCTAATAGGAAGCTTTATTGAGCAAGTCATGGTAATTTGTTCTATAATTCCATTTCAGAGTCAGTGCCTCTTCACATCCAGGAAGTAATTTTTAAAATCAAGTCTAAATCATCTGTATCAAAAGTTAAAAAAGCACAGAGTAGGGCTTCCCTGGTGGTGCAGTGGTTAAGAATCCGCCTGCCAATGCAGGGGACACGGGTTCGAGCCCTGGTCCCGGAAGATCCTACATGCCGCGGAGCAACTAAGCCTGTGCGCCACAACTACTGAGCCTGCGCTCTAGAGCCTGCGCGCCACAACTACTGAGCCCGCGTGCCGCAACTACTGAAGCCCGCGTGCCTAGAGCCCGTGCTCCACAACAAGAGAAGCCACCGCAATGAGGAGCCTGTACACTGCAACGGAGAGTAGCCCCCGCTCACCACAACCAGAGAAAAGCCTGAGCACAGCAACGAAGACCCAACGCAGCCAAAGATAAAATAAATTTACAAATTAAAAAAAAAAAAAAAAAAGCACAGAGCACATGCAACAAAAAACATCCCAGCCTCAAGAATCATAATTCAGTCTCAGTAGAGTTAATAGCATGCAAATTACTTACAAAAATGTGAGCTTTGACTGCTAGGTTACCAGGAAAAACAAATTATTCAGAAGCAACTATAATGACTTGCCAGAAATTCTGTAGCTCTTTCTTTGCCTCCCTTCAGCACACGGTGCTCCTATAAGGCCCATAAACCCCAGCATGAAACTGCTGGTCTATATTTAGTGTTAACTTAGCCAAGCCGTATAAGATTCCAAATACTGACTTTTTTTCATAGTGCCTAAGGTTTTTAGTAAATATAGTACTGGGACTATGCTTTAAAAAGAAAAAAACCACCATGCCTTGATTTAATTGGTAACTGATGAGGTTCTGATTGGATTGAGATTTACGTCCTTATTTGGCGGATGTGTAAACTGACACAGTTCCTGCACTTCTGCCAGGTGTTCCCATATATATCGGGTAGCAGGCTGGAGCTGCCACTCTGACAACTAACTTGCACAGGACTCCAGTCAACAGGAAAAGAATAAGGCTGACCGTCTAACCAGGATGAGGGCAGATCAGAGGACGCCTAGGGCTTGCAGTAGCTACAGAAGCAGACCGTGCGTGGGAGATTGCATGGCTACAGACCCAGTGCCTCCACTGCCGGCAATGGAAGCACTTTATCTCATCAACTTTCTTTCCTTTTCAAAGGCTTTATTCTGTGAGTTTTTAATGCATCCTCCTTTCTCAGGAATGTCAGCCTCCGACGTGGTTCCCTCTCACACATGCCAAGGACCGTCTGCCCTCTGGGGTACATAAAAGCAGCACAGTGAGTAGTAGACTATACCACAAGCCCACCCCCCTGACTATCCAGGCAGCATACTGAGGGTTAAGTGGTAAACGGATACGTAACCCTTTATAATCCTACCCTCCATTGCCATCGCTAGACAGACATTAATTCATCCTTGAGACATATTGCACGTCAATTAGAAAATGTTTGCTCCACAAAATTCCTTTTACGTCTGTATTCGGTATGGACCTCACTCTCCCTGTGGGGGAAAAGAGTGTCATCTTTCAAAGCTTCATCTATACCTGAGGACCAGTTCATGAAGAAAGACAATGTAACTGGTAACTTTTTCTCAGAAGCATATAATACATTAAAAGCTATGCCAAATTTCTTGGAAAATGAGAATGTTTGTTAGCTATTATTTTAATTATCATATTCAGCTTTAATCTCCCAACTGTTTTAAACCATCTATTCTTTGAAAAAGTAATAGGATGGCCTCATTTTGAACAGTTTTTCTCTCTCCTGTAAACCTAACCCTTGAAGTATCAGTCACCTCCACTCCGCCTCAAAGGTGAGGAAAATGGAGACTAAGCAACTCCTCCTACCAAAGTCTGAATGCAACCCTATTTTACACCAGTGAGGGGGATGAGATTTTTTATGGCTTATGAGCCGTTAGACTTCTGGAGAACCAGTGAAGAACAAAACAAGACAACCTACCTCATCTTATCTACTCTGTATCTGAAAGGCCACATCCAGAAGAGTTTTGAGTCACAGAAAGAAAATAGGTATTCTCACATGAACTGTTCAATCTGGGGATATTTTCAAGCATTTCTTGCTTTTTCTTTCAAATATTATATCTCATTCCCAGGAAATTAAAACATGCTACCAAAGACTTGAGTCAAAGATACCAATTGGTTCAAAGTTAATGACTGAACCTCGAAGAACTTACTAGGCAGGGACCATTTTAAATTCCTTTAAGCCAGCAAGATTAACCAAGAATCAAGGAATGAATTGGTCTCTCATATACCATTTTACTGCTCTGAAGAAAACTCAAGCATTCTTTCACATTGAATCCCCAGTTATCCTGTCTAGCAACTACCCATCAATTTGACAAAAAAGGCACCCGTCTATAAATTTAATATACAAATTAACACTTGCTTATATCTTCTTCCTCCTAAAATCCCAGTAAAAAGGCAGAATAAAAAATATAAAACCACAAGTATAAAAATAGGAGGAAACAACACTGAGCAAGATTTCAACAAATGTATCAAATATGGGAAGGAAAGAGTGGTTGGTACCTGCCTTAGCAGACCTCCGGAGGACCATCACTGCTGAGTGAGGTGACAGACCCTGCAGAATTCAGGCAGGCTCAGAAACTGGAGGCAAAAGTGAAGTATGGAGCTAAATACAGGCAGGTAATTTCATGTTAGCCAAAAATATAATGCAGTAAGAAGACTGGAAAACCATGTTACAGAAATCTCCCAAGAAATAAGGCCAGAGGCTCAACCCAGCAGCTCTAGTATCTCATGGGAGTTCCAGATCAAAGAAAATGTGTATGTGTGTGTGAAGGCAGAGGGGAGGTCAAGAACTTAGTATTTTCCAGATTGTGAGTCCACCAAAGCACAGTACCACCCACTTTTAGAACAGCAGAGACAGAGTCAAAGAACAAAAGAAAAAGAAACAAATCAGAAATTAAAATCCCATCAGATATCGCAGCAACACTTTCATTAGAATAGAGCAATGCCTTCAAAATCCTGAATTTGGTTCTCTACCTAGAATTTTATATACCAAGCCAAAGTATGTCAGACATTTAAAGTCCCAAAATAACTGACCTCCCACACACTCATTTCCAGAAGTTACTGAAGGAAGTGTTCCTCTTTAACAGGAAAGTAACCTAATAATGAAGACAGGGGGTCCAGGAGATGTGTAATCCAACTCGTGAGAGGAATACAAATCCCAGGATGATGAAGTTTCAGGAAACAGCTGTATACTAAGATGAGAGAGAAGTTAGTCTAGACTGAAACAAGTACTCTGTTGGGCTTTGACCATGTGGAAGATAGAGTAAAGAAGAATTTTACAAATTTACTTGGGACTATTTTGGAAAAGTTAGCGATTGTGTTTGTAAAACGAAGACAAGATGTCCTAGGAGAATGGAAATGTAAGCATAGTAAACCATCTAGTTCAGAGATGAATAGAAATATGGTCACTATAATGCAAACGATGCTGATTTAACCCAAAAAAACACAAAAAACAAAAAATGGGAGAAGGGAAAAGTAAAAAGGCAGAAATCTTCGCCTATCGAATAAAGAAATAGCTGTGTAAGCATACTACTTAGAAATCTGAAACCAAGGTTCTAGGGAAAAACTATAAAGGCTGGAACGAAATGCCTCCTGAGAAATGGGAAAGGATGGCACAGGGAGCTAACTTCCTTATAAGCCTTGAAATACTATTATACTATGTATATACATCACTTGAATAAAAATTCGTTAGTATTTTAAAATATACATAAATGAAATTGAAAATTTAGAAAAAAATATTATTTGCAATCTCTTCTCCATGGTTCTAACCTACTTGGAATATAAAGAGTGACAACACACAATGCCAGATTCGAGATTCCAAGTCTGTTTTCCATTGCACTGCTTCTGAGGGATGGAACTCATACTCCCAGAAGCAAGAGTGGTTGCACAGGCCGGCCAACGATTTTCAATGAAGGGGGCACATCAGACCTCCCAGGAGAGGTTGAAGATGTGGTAGAGGAATGCTAGTTTAGAAAAAATACCTCTATTTTGGTCCTTATCTACATGCTTCCCCACCCCTCTTATCACTATTTTCTGCATTAATATAAAGAAATAAATCTATGAATTCTAAACTGCAGGTATTACTTGTGCAATGTAATTTTAATATAAAGTTTAATAATAACAAAACCCTAATGCATTGTCAAAATGCTTACAACTTCCCATAAAGTAAAAAAATCACCTCATGGGCAACCAAGCAGCAACAGTCTTAATAGTTGGAATGCCAATGATATATTGCTACATTTTTTCATTTATTTTCATGTTTCCAAATATACAAAGCAAGTTCTTTCACTCTCTCCCTACCCCATTTCATCATTTTGAACTCTGAACTTCAAATCCATAAATGTTTCTTCTATTAAAAAAGAAGCACTTTTAGTGTGAAAAGATCTTTATTTCAAAATAAAGAGCACAAGGTCTTACACAGCAGATAAAATTAGTGTTACTGCCCTCAGAGGTCAAGGTTAGCAAATTTTCTGACATATACAAATTCATTATGAATAACAGATGGGCTGAATGGCCTGTAAATGCAGCTGTAAGGTCTCATGGTATAATTCCCTTTGTCGATCCCAGTGACAAAATTATTAGGTTCCATTTAAAATTGAAAATAATAGCAGCTTTTCCAGAAGATCTAGCTCCCAAAATTGTATCCAGAACTCATCTGTCTAAGATCTTAAGTTAAATACCTTGTATATCTATATCATTATAATCAATATTTCTGACAACCACAGCGTAAGAAATGTAACCTCAGCTAATAGTTTTTCTCATCACGAAATCAAGTGAAATACTATATTTTTGCTCTCTTCATAAATAGAAAATGACCACACACTACAAACACTTTATTCATGTTTACTGATTATATATATGGAAAATATTCAATAACCAGAACTCACCATTTGTAATACTATACATTAAATTATAATATAACCCCTACTACAAAAGCTATCTGTTAACCCAAGATAAAAAACTGTCTCTAGAGTTTAAATACATTAGAAATTATTAAAAAAAAAAAAAAAGGGAAATTAGAAAGTGGTCTTCAAATGCTAAAAACCTAGAAGAATTCTCCAACATCTGCTCTCTTATCTCGACATTTGCTTCGAGCTTTTGTTCGAGCTTTGAAGGCGGCAGAATTATATAAATGCTGAAATGAAGAAAAGGAAAATACAGGTGAGCCACTAAGGCTTCAGATATTCTTATAAAGTTAAAAAAAAAGATAAATAAAAAAATCACAAAGGAAAGAAATGAACTAATTTGACTCTAGAAATATTTTAAATGTTTATAAGACAGACACAAAGAATGAGGGGGAAAATTAACACATTATAGTTCATGGCTATTCTGTATGAAAAAAAATAGTCAAACATGTAAAATAAAATACCAAGAAAATTCCAGCCAAACAAATTTTAAAAAGTATATAAACATTTATTCTGATAAAGGAAAAGACAAATCATGAATTAATGTGAACAAAATACTCAACTTTGCTGTTAATTAAAATAAGGAAAAATATCATAAGGTTTCATTCAAACTAACAAATTTTTAAAATTATAAAACCCAATGCTGTCAAATATGTGTGTAATAGCTACATGCTTTCATTCACCACTGAAAATAATTAAAAATGATAGACTTATTTTGGAAGGTAATTTGGCAATGCATATCAAAAAATCATAATCAAGCCCTGTAGTCCTATGCAAGGATTTCTTCCAAGAAATAATTCAAAAGAGAAATTATGTAAAAATATTAGTATTTATTAAAGTTTTAAAATACCCAACAATCAATTATATGGCCATCAAAATGATTAAATGTAAAAATTCTTTATAATATACAATTAAACAATTCAGACCCACTAGGATGGCTATAATTTAAAACAAAAATAAAACCAAAAAAGTGTTGGTAGGGATGTCAAAATTTGAACTCTTATACTGCTAGTGGGAATGCAAAATGCACTACAGTCACTGTAGAAAACAGTTTGGTGGTTCCTTAAAAAGTTAAACACAGAATTACCATGTGACCAAGCAACTCCACTCCTAGGTATACACCTAAAAGAATCAAAAACAGGTGCTCTAACAAAAACTTGTACATATATGTTCATAGCAGCATGATTTAAAAGGGCCAAAAAGTGGAAACAAGCCAAATGTCCACCAACTAATGAACAGATAAACATGTGGCATATCCACACAATGAAGGATTATTTGGCCACAAAAAGGACTGAAGTAATGACACGCTACAACATGGATGAACCTTGGCAACATTATGCTAAATGAAAAAAACCAGTCACAAAAGGTCACGTTATATGATTCTATGTATATGAAATATCCAGAATAGGTAAATCCAGAGATAGAATGCACATTAGTGAATGTGCAGCTGGGGGGAGAAGAGGGGAGGGGAACAGAGAATGAATACTTAATGGACATAAGGTTCCTTTTGAGGTGGTTGAAAATGTTTGGAAACTAGACAGTGGTGACAGTTGTGCAACACTGTAAGTGTACTAAATGCCACTAAATTGTACAGTGTAGAATAGTTTATGTTATGTGAATTTTACCTTAGTAAAAAAAATAAAAATATAAGGGTTTTTGAAATGTTAAATAAAAATAATATTAACCACTATTTAATGTTACAAACTCTCTGAGAACATTTGTTTCCTCACTTGTAAAATGAATCTGGTACTTACTAAGTTTAGGCTCAGTTATCTGATATGAAAGAAGCACTGTGTAAATATTTATCCTTAACTATATAAACTTCATAGAGCAAAAGGAAACAAAAAATGAAAATAGCTTGTGTTAATAGGATTACGGATAAAAATTTTTCATCATAACCCTCCATACTCTAAATGCAGTGAAGTTTCTATACTTTTAGTCCAGCTACTCTGTGTCCGAAACATCATGAGAACTAAAATCTCACAGACATAGCTAAATACTTATCACCTGGCAGAATCAAAGCTTTGGCTCCACTTTTCTTCTGTGCATTTAGTTCTACTGAAAACAAAAACCAAACCTACCCTTTCAAAACGAGAAATCTTCATTGTTTTAAGTGTTGCAGCATCAAGCATCACTGGGGGTCCAAGTTCAAAAACATTGCGAAGGAATTCATTTGACTTAAATAAAAGAGAAAGGTAATAAGGCTCAGTATTAAATATCAGCTCTTTTTTTTAACTACATAAACTGAAATCTGGTTAACAGAAGTTATGTAGAGCTTATAAATATGAATGTTAAGTCACTTATTTTCTTTCTGTTTCTCATAAGACCAAATGGTTTTCCAATGCCTTGAATTCAAGAAAGCGATGTCAAACTATCTGCTTCCCTACAAAGATATCAATAGTGTTCCAACAGCTATACAGATGCTCCACTAGGCCTACACAATACAAAAACAAAAAGAAGAGTTTCATATTTATTCAATTTAACCTTCAAAAATAAATTTGCTATTTTGCATATCATATGCTGAAAACATTCTGTATATTCAAACTAACTTCAAAAGCCAGTTAAGTAAGGTAGATTTAAAACTCCTCCCTAATTTAAAAGCAAACATACAGAAAGGATGTCACCCACTCACCTGCAAGTGGTACTGCATCCCTGATCCAAGAACCTCCTTAAAGGTGTCATATGTATGTTTTTTGACCCAGCAATCAATATACATGCGTTCAGGACCAAATTTAACAGTTTCTGTTGGAAAATCCCGTTCCTGGCCAATAGAAGAACAACAATTGTAAGAGGAACCAAAATGATCTAAAGAGATCCTACATAAACACAATTTCTAAATGGACATGTATATGTTGAAATGAATACTGCGGTTTAAACAGATACCTCCATCCCTGAAATATGAATAGACTAGAAAGTGGAAGTACTATCCCACATATAAGGGTGTAGAATTTGCCTAGCTGTGGTAGACTTGAAGACACAACTAAGTTTGGATAAATATTAATGGCAAAACCACATTGTTGTGAATGTTTTTAAATTTCAAAAGCACTCAACAAACTTGGTGAAAAAGTCAGATATTTGTACTGGTCTAGGATTGGCAGGGGCGGAGGGAGGGGAGGTTACAGGACAAGTCAGAAAGACAAGATATCTTCATAAGCCAGTGGTGAAATTGGGGGAAGCAGATATCTAGGAAAGGAAGGGAAGATAAATGGGGTTTACAGACCAACCATCAAGGAGTATCTATTACAGCATTAAGTGGCCTACCTCTACCGCCCTCAGGATGTCTCTGAACACCGACCGCTGCTTTCTCTTGTCCACTTTGGCCCGGTGCTTATTTCCATCTGTAGCCAAAGCCCTAAGCATCTGAGTCAAAGACTCCATGTCTTCGTAAAAAAAGTCCTGGTCAGAAAAAAAAAATTTGTTTTTGTTTGTGGTTTGTTGTTTCTTTCCCCCAAACCTCTTCTAGAGTTAACAAAAAACAGTCCACCTTGGAAATATCCAACAGGGTTACACAGAGCAACGCAAATCTTTGAGCTGTTTAGAGATCTTGGCACAGATACACACATAAACACTTATTGTCATGCAAAAATTTAATCCAGAAATGTTGCCTACAAGATGATACACTACCACCAAACAATGAATATTCCTCTTCCAAGTATAACCAGATGCATTCAACCAATGCTTACTGTATTCCTACTGTATTCAAGACATTACTGGGATTTCCAAGTTCAATGATAGTCAGATACACATAAACCAATACAGCTTCTACCCCCTGGCTCCCTAGTCCCCAAAGCACAGTCCCCAAAGCACATATTCCCAGAATTCCAAATATTCTTATTCCAAAAGGGCAAGCTATCAGTAATGCTTTTTAAAGCACCTAATTTCTAATTTATTGGTCATATTTCAAATAAGCAACCGAGTATTTACATTAGGTGCACAACTCAAGTGATTAAATTATTTAAGAAAGGAAGATATTTTAATCCCTTTTGGAGGGAAGCCACAAAATGTATTACTATTTGCTATGACCTTAAGTTGACTATGGGCTTCCTTTTTACAGTTTAAGTGGCTATACTTTGAAAGTCTCTTTATTTTGGGTGTTTTTACTCCCTGATTAAATTTTACAACCACATTAAACTAAAAGATGATTCCAAGTTCTTTAGCTGACCAAAACTAGAGCAGACACTCATGGAAGCCAGAAGGTGACCCATCTCCAGTTCTAGTTATTAATGCCTATTTAACATTTTTTGCATTGGTGGTAACAATCACTTAACTTATTCTACCAAAACAAGCAGCTCAGACTTCCCTGGTGGCGCAGTGGGTAAGAATTCGCCTGCCAATGCAGGGGACATGGGTTAGATCCCTGGTCTGGGAAGATCCCTCATGCCATGGAGCAACTAAGCCCATGTGCCACAACTACTGAGCCTGCGCCCTAGAGCCCGAGAGCCACAACTACTGAGCGCGCACACCACAACTACTGAAGCCCGCACACCCTAGAGCCTGTACACCCTAGGGCCCACATGCCACAACTACTGAGCCCGCATGCTGCACCTACTAAAGCCCGTGCACCTACAGCTCATGCTCCGCAACAAGAGAAGCCACCACAATGAGAAGCCCGTGCACCGCAACGAAGAGGAGCCCCCGCTCGCTGAAACTAGAGAAAGCCCACGTGCAGCAATAAAGACCTAACGCAGCCAAAAATAAAACAAGCAGCTCTTATTTTAGGCATTCTTCACACTGTATACATAATTGTTAAATCTCAAAAACTATAAATATAATTTCTTTTAATGTCTAAAATGAAAAAAATTATTACACTCATGGAAAATAAGCTTGAAATTAACACAGATATTCTTAATTTAAAGTATTTTCTCATTGTCAGTATTTTAGAGATTGTATATTCTTAACTGTTCTAACAAATGTTTTCTTCAAATGTTCTGATTCAACTTCCTATGTCTGAGTTAGCTGGAAATAACACCTGTCAAGAAGATTTTCATCTAGAAAAGCAGGTACCAAAGCTGATAAGATGTTATTAAAACAGTCCAATGATACTTTGATCTGTATATTTAAATTCCAATAAATTTGATTCCATCATAACAAAACGGGAATCATTTTACTGCTAGAAACAAATAAATTTCAGGGACTGGAAGTTCTCTACTCATTTCATTGACTACTTGTTCTTTTGTATTATTCTCAAAAAGAAAATTTATGGAAGATTTAAAAATATGTATATGGGAGAATACACCAAAAATTAACAAGACTTTATGCATTACCTTAATTTGTTCTAAGAACTGAGAACTACTGCTAGTGGTCTCAACAATCTTACCTCCCAGCATACATCTGACCATGTCTAAAGACATTTTTGGTTATCATCATCTGCCAGGAGGTGCTACTGGCCTCTAATGAGTAGAAGCTAGGGAAGCTGCTAAACATCCTGAAATGTACAAGATAGCACCCCTCCAACAACAAAAATTATCCAGCCCAACGTATCAACAGTGCTGAAGTTGAGAAACTCCATGGTAAATAATCTTAGCAATCAATAAAACTCAATCTAGTTTACAGAGTCTGAACCATTGAGTTGAATATAGTACTTGTGAAAATAAATATTAAGTACTGTAGGGAAATGTCTCCATAAAGTGCCTGTGCTTTAAAAAGAAAGAAAACCTAAAATATAACAAAAATAGTCCATAAACAGCATCCAAAAGGCAATTTACTCAAGTTTGGGATAACTGCATAGTAAAACTTTACACTCAGGGACAAATGAAAAATGGGCTTCTAGAGGGACAAATACCTAACTAACTCTTATCAATAATGAAAAGAAAATTGCATAGTCATTGCCACACAACGGGGTCAAAAGTCCTAGATCAGAACCTCAAGCCTACTACTCACTACACCAAGTTTTAAAAATTACGAATCTGTTTCATCACCTGTAAAATGAAAATATCCACCCTCCCACCACATGATAGTTTTAAGGATTAAATAAGACAGGCCCAATAAATTATGAAGCATGAACTATTACATCAATATTCTAGATTTAGAGGAATTTACATAGAATTGGACTTTTAAAAAATCAGTGTAGTAATTACAGCTATATGAGGAAGTTTACTGTCATACAAAACAGGTTTTGCAGTCAGAACATCTATGTTTGAATCACAAACATCCATTACTTAGACATATATAACCTTGGGCATAATTACATTAGCAATCTGTGTCTCAGGTCCTCTGATATAATAAGGGGATAGTTAATACCACCCACATCTCACAGGTTTATTTAAGGCCTAAGTAAAATATATTTATATATTCTAAAAATATATAAAACACAGTACATAAACATCCATTATGCTACAGCTCTTTTATGATATAGGCTGTTTCAGTCTAACAATATAATTGCTTCAAACAGGTCAGCTAAAGATAATTATTTCATACTAAAATGACTATAAGTTAAATGGTTTCAAAGGCTGAGTGGCATTAGAATGAAATGAAACCACAGAAAACTTTTAGAAGAGTTTAAATACACAGGATGAGATGCTTAAGGTCACAAAAATCATCCCCCAATCTAGTATTTCTATACAGAAGTCACTGGAGCACTGATTGTAAACAAAAATGCAGTAAGCTGGATCTTGCACAGCTGTCCTATGTGTTAAAAAATAATCATAGGGAAGCCTAACATTAAAACAGAATTTGATCTCTCCCCACTTCACTGCAAAGCGCTGACTACTATTTCTAGAATGGTTTTACCTGACTCTACTCAACTACAAAGACTTTTATTCTTTTCATTCCCTGCTAATTGAGGCAGAATGTCTCCATCAGGGTATGGAGACATTTTTACATGAGTCAGTTATCCTATAAACAAAGGCAAGAAATGAGAAGCACGTGGGGTTGTCCTTTCTGGAAAAATAAAATCTAAGTGATTTAAGGCCTGGGGAGTGTGTTGTGTCTTCAGATTTTCTTTTCTTTGTTTCTGCTCTGTCTCTCTGTCCTGAAGCACTTCCCCTGTCAGCTTAGGTGGGGGATAGAGCAGGGAAAATTAGGGAAGATCTGACTATACTATATTTTGGTATACTTTCCTGAATCAGCATATCACATGGCCCTCAGACCTGTAATTCCACTCACTAAATAGTCCTTGTCTTAGTTTAAGTTACCCTAGAGAGCTCCTAAAAGGCCACTTACTAGAGTACTAGCAAGAGGGAGGTAATACATGATTCAGTTAATAGTGCAGGAACTGCTACCACTTACACTGTACTTGGCATGTGTTCCCAAGAACCGTATTAGGTAGTGACTATTATTATCTCCATTGTAAAGATATGGATACTGAGGCAAAGAGAAGCTGCCCAACATCAACCAGCTAATAAGGGTGGAAGACAGAATTTGAACCCAGGCAGAGCAGCTCCTAAGTACACTCTTTACCTGCTTGGTTACATGGCAGACACACAAAGTAAACTAAGGAAGCTCTCACAAACGAAGGATTACTAATTCTTCATATCAACTTTGAACAAATAGCTATTATTAATATTTCACCAACTCATTCTTTAAAACCCAACCTAAAAGTCAGCTCTTCAGAGAGATTTTTACTAGGTCTCACAGGCTAATTTCATCACATAGCTAGATTTCCAGGTTAATAATAACACAAAATAATTAATGTTAGCAAAAGGCTCTGAATAATTTGATGCCACACATGTGCTACAAAAACCTAATGTAAATCAACCTATGGTTTAACTAATATTTTTGAACACCTTATAACTACACTAAGCCACCACCAGACACTCCCCTCCTTACAAAAAACTTAACAAAAATAGCAAAGAGAGCTCACTTCGGCAGCACATATGCTAAAATTGGAACGATACAGAGAAGATTAGCATGGCCCCTGCACAAGGATGACATGCAAATTCGTGAAGCATTCCATATTTTTAATCATAAACATCGGATCAGAAATAAATGAAAAAGAAAGGAAGGAAACAATGCAAAGAACAATAAAACTAAAAGCTGGTTCTTTGAGAAGATAAACAAAATTGATAAACCATTAGTGAGACTTACCAAGAAAAAAAGGAGAAGACTCAAATCAATAGAATGAGAAACTTCCGAGACTGAACCAGGAAGAAATAGAAAATAAGAACAGACCAATCACAAGCACTGAAATTGAAACTGTGATTAAAAATCTTCCAACAAACAAAAGCCCAGGACCAGATGGCTTCACAGGAGAATTCTATCAAACATTGAGAGAAGAGCTAACACCTATCTCAAACTCTTCCAAAATACAGCAGAGGGAGGAACACTCCCAAACTCATTCTACGAGGCCACCATCACTCTGATACCAAAAGCAGACAAAGATGTCACAAAGAGAGAAAGCTACAGGCCAATATCACTGATGAACATAGATGCAGAAATCCTCAACAAAATACAAGCAAACAGAATCCAACAGCACATTAAAAGGATCATACACTATGATCAAGTGGGGTTTATCTCAGGAGTGCAAGGATTCTTCAATATACACAAATCAATCAATGTGATA
>NC_041218.1:37797976-37806027 GCF_002837175.3 Physeter macrocephalus
AAGGAAACCATAAACAAGATGAAAAGACAACCTTCAGAATGGGAGAAAATATTTGCACATGAAGCAACTGACAAAGGATTAATCTCCAAAACATACAAGCAACTCATGCAGCTCAATATCAAAAAAACAAACAACCCAATCCAAAAATGGGCAGAAGACCTAAATAGACATTTCTCCAAAGAAGATATACAGATTGCCAACAAACACATGAAAGAATGCTCAACATCATTGATCATTAGAGAAATTCAAATCAAAGCTACAATGAGATATCATCTCACACTGGTCAGAATGGCCATCATCAAAAAATCTACAAACAATAAATGCTGCTGGAGAGGGTGTGGAGAAAAGGGAACCCTTTTGCACTGTTGGTGGGAATGTAAATTGATACAGCCACTATGGAGAACAGTATGGAGGTTCCTTAAAAAACTATAAATAGAACTACCATAAGACCCTGCAATCCCACTACTGGGCATATACCCTGAAAAAACCATAATTCAAAAAGAATCATGTACCAAAATGTTCACTGCAGCTCTAATTACAATAGCCAAGACATGGAAGCAACCTAAGTGTCCATCAACAGAAAAAAAGGTTCTGATGAACCTAGAGGCAGGACAGGAATAAAGACACAGACGTAGAGAATGGACCTGAGGACGTGGGGAGGGGGAAGGGTAAGCTGGGACGAAGTGAGAGAGTGGCATGGACATATATACACTACCAAACGTAAAACAGATAGCTAGTGGGAAGCAGCCGCATAGCACAGGGAGATCAGCTCGGTGCTTTGTGACCACCTAGAGGGGTGGGATAGGGAGGGTGGGAGGGAAGGAGATGCAAGAGAGAAGAGATATGGGGACATATGTATAAGTATAACTGATTCACTTTGTTATAAAGCAAAAACTGACACACCATTGTAAAGTAATTATACTCTAATAAAGATGTTTAAAAAAAAGAAAAAACACAATGAGGAATCACCTCACACCTATTAGGATAGCTATCATCAAAAAGACAAGAGATAACAAATACTGGTGAGGATGTGGAGAAAAGGAAACACTTGTGCACTGTTACTGGAATGTAAATTGGTGCAGGTACTTTGGAAACTAGTATGGATGTTCCTCAAAAAATTCAAAATAAAATTCCTACTGGAAAAAAAGAAAAAAAAAGCAAACAAAACACTAGGTTGTTTTACAACCCAGTTCATTTTTGTCTTTGACAAGGACTTCAGTCAAATTAAATACATCTGGATGAGTTCTCCTGGCTATCACATATTATTTATTAAGTCAGAGAATGTAAGATATGTAGGTAGTAATATATTTACATTTATGCAAATTTAAACAAATTCAACACGTACACTTTAAACTGCATCATTAGTTCACTTTTAAGATGCATTTCAGGGCTTCCCTGGTAGCACAGTGGTTGAGAATCTGCCTGCTAATGCAGGGGACACGGGTTTGAGCCCTGGTCTGGGAGGATCCCACATACCGCGGAGCAACTAGGCCCGTGAGCCACAACTACTGAGCCTGTGCGTCTGGAGCCTGTGCTCCTCAACAAGAGAGGCCGCGATAGTGAGAGGCCCGTGCCCCGTGATGAAGAGTGGCCCCCGCTTGCCACAACTAGAGAAGGCCCTTGCACAGAAACAAAGACCCAACACAGCAAAAATAAATAAATTAATAAACTCCTACCCCCAATACCTTAAAAAAAAAAAAAGATGCATTTCAAAGGAAAAAGGAAAGAAATTACCATTTCTAGTCAGTAGAGGAATACAAGATTAAAAACGGGGATATCTGGCTTCTGTGCCTTGAGGTTAAGGAGCCATTAAGTAGCTCAATAAAATTAAATGGATTGCTAAACTTCAGTCCTCCAATTTCTCACATAAGGAGACTCATTAGCTACTGACAGCATTAATAACTTACTTTTACCTCGTACCTGCTCTCTTTCAAAGTAAGGAGGGATGGGGGGGCAATGAAACACAGGCCTAGAATGGAATGTGAATAAGCAAGGCAACCCAGAACACGTATTAACCTTATTTTGAATTATCCACTGTTAAATAACTTCTTTAATTGCAGACAAAGTTTCATTCCAGAAATAGTCTTTCCCCTTAAATTAAGAAGCAGCTAGTTAAGTAACCCAAGATTCACAATAGAGGTCACAAACCAGGGTGACCAAATGTCCCATACAGCCTAAGACAAAGAGTTTCCTAGAACACAGGACTTCTCAGTGCTAAACTTGGAATACCAACAGGATGGTGGATCACCTATCATAAACTCAAATACCTTCAAAAGCCAAACTGTGGTTTAAAAAAAAACAACTATGAGTCGACAGTGGTAGAGAACTGCAAACCACATGTCCCAGACTAAAGGGTCATGTTTATTTCCATCTTTGGCTTAAAAGTTAAACATAACAGTAACTAAACTCATCTGACTTAATCCCAAACCTATGTTGACATAATATTTCATCCATTTGTCCAACATTTATTATAAAGCATCCATGCATGAATTACCTTAATGTGTCTGATGTCTGAGAAATCCAAGCAGATCCAAAAGATTATACGGGACAACTCTCTCCATGAGTAATAAGAGTGTACCTAAACTTTCGTTCTGTAGGCAGCAACAATTAAATATAATGAACTACACTTAAATATCGCTCTACCAACCCCTATTGGTTTATGCTCTTAAAAGTATTACATCACCACTGCCAAGAAGCAGGACGATCAATCACTAGGTTCTCAGTGGGCCATGCTCTAAAGTTATCATCCACTTCTTAATTGTGAGGATTATGATGGAACAATGGTCCTTGTGATGCAACCTTTTTGTTTTACCTATCAGATACTTACACTCTCTATTCCTCTGGCCAATTCAAACAGAAGTGCCAGAGATTCACCAGCAGCTATTCTCATGTTTACATCATCAGAAGAGAGGAGGCTTGGAAGTTTATGGAAATGCCTAGAAAATAGTCAGTCATTAATATGTGAACATAACCGATTATGTCAATAAATGTTGATTTTATAAAATAAGAAACTAAAAATACATACACCTCAAGCTTTTTCTTCACTTCACTGATTGGGCATATGGTCAGTAATAAAGTCCACACGAGAAGCGAGCTGATATGAAGTGCTGTAGTAGGGGTGCTGCAGACAACATTAGTGTCTTTCTCTTTGAGATAGGACTTAGTGAAGATATTTTCCAAACACTGCAGAGTTGAATACAGCTCCTAATGCATAAGAACAGGAAATAAGATACCATCTTAAATGAGAAATGTGCGAACAACTGGATTCAAAAGGTTGTCTACTTACAGTAATGTCATCTGTGGCAATAAAACAGCAAACAGCAAAGCAAGTTGCACACTAAAAAAAGCAAAACAAAAACAGACATTAATGTTTGCCATTTTTTTATTAATTCTACATCTTCCTGCTTGTATAATTCAACGTGAAAAATTTCTCAACTACATGACTACATTAGGTCCCGAGTACAGTATTAAAAAGAAAGAAAGAATATAAGGTCAAAAGTTAAGGGAAGTGGGTTTTGGCTAAAACCCACTAAGGTCTGCTACTAAACTCAGAGTATGACTTTAGGAAAGTTACTCCATTTCTCTCAGATTTTCCTTCATTAACCTAGCAGATCATTTCAAACTTCAACTCCAACTCAAAGACAGAGATGAAGTGTGGACATTTGAGATAAAGAAACCTACTCTATTAAAATCCTTTAAAACACAAATCTCAGAAAATTTAAAAAGCTGTCCTCAAACTTCCGACTTAAAGAAGGATCTCATTAACTCAGATTTTACTTATTTTGGAATATGTTGAAAAGAGGTTAGGAATCCTAAAATTGTTTATTTGTTTTTTGGGGGGGATGCTAAACAAGTGAGTACACAGTCCAAGATTACCAAGGTAAAGCTTACCTAATAAAACAGATTCAGAATATCTATATACAATCTACCTGCAACATAAATAGGAGCCATGAATTCTCAGAACACTGCTCTAACAAATTAATCATATAAAAACAGAATTTGAAATTCATAAGACTTTATTATTCTTCATTTCCCTTTTCCCCATGTTATCACTAAAATTCCCTCATGTTGTTCCAAGTACCATTAAAGCTTAAAGCTTAAGTCTGTAAATTCATCATTCATATGCCCAGGTTTCAGCTAGTTCTGTTCCAGTAATATGAGGACACTTGTAATATTAATCTGCTTGGTGTCACAATTTTATTTTCATTAGTTTATCCTGGTAAAAACTGGACATTGTTAAAATTCAAAAGTAGCCTACGCATTATTCTTAGTAAAGAAAAATTTCAATCTATCATCCCTTCTCCTAACTAAGCAGCAGAAGCAAGGCCACATCTCTCCTTTTGATTACTAAGAGAAATGGCAGACTAAAAATTAGGACTGCCTACATTTAATAAAGATTCCTTCTGCTAATATGCAGAAGAATGCTAGTTTTTTTTTATTTTAATTCACAGCAAGAGTGAGAAGGATGAAGAAAGGGCCTTTAGATGACCACAACAAACTCACATGCAACCAAAATTAAGTGATCACCTCACATATCTAATCAATAGTGTCTTCTATCAAACATTTCAAATACCCCTATACTCCTGCACAATTTAAAAGTTGCATGAAACTATACAAAAAGGAAGAACAGAAAGGTAAAGAGCAAAAGCGTGATTAAATATTTTAGGATTACTAACTATTGGGGGGCAGAGATTCCTATAATGTCACTGAACTCCTATTCCTTTGCCTCTGGGAGAAAGAGCTAGACTATTCCCAGCATCCATACAGTTGGTAAACCAAGGAACTCTTGGCAGAAGCGATGTGTCTCTGTCCTCTAGCTTTCCCCATCTAGCTACCATAGTTGCCATCTGAAAGGACCCAGAGGTAGGGCAGAGATGCAGGAAGGATGCCTAGGGACCCTGCTGACTTGACTGGGCAGTGATATGAACAAGAAGTGAACTTTTATTAAGCCACTGAGACTTCAGGGTTTATCTGATACAAAGATTAATGTCATTTACCATAAGTAATACTAAAGAGGAAGCTAATTTGAATAATCAGTAATAAAAAGCTTTAAACTTAAACTAGTTCTCTTGTTAGGAAAACAGCTTAAGATTCAAATCCACTAAAATTAAATTTTTAAGATCTATTAAGACTCTTAAGATTCTTAAGATCCATAGCATTCAAATCTTAAAATCCATTAAGATTCAAATCCACTACAAACACCTCATGTTTCTGTGAATAAAGCAAAACATGTTCCTGTGATCATTTAAATCACTTATTAGCACACCAAAAACCAACAACCAAAAAACAAAAACAAAACCCCCAAAACCCACAGTCTTAAGTGTTGCAAGTGGTATATATCTATTAGAGAATGAAAACTTTTCCAAACCCCAAAACCAGATGAATATTTCACAAGTCAGAGTTTCAGAGTTTCCTACATCTACCAAATCCACCTGTGTAACTACAGCATTCAGCTCTCTCATAAGGACTTTTAGGCCACAACAGCCAGAATTTTTTTTAAAAAAACACTCCATTACATTTCTTAGAATAAAAAATAACCACACAATAAACACTGTCTAGACCATTTCTTTAAGCTCCAATAAAAACTGGATCATCCTAAATAACTCAGCATAGCACTGTATTTCATATCAGCAAATGACGTTCGATTTCAAAGATGTAGAAATCTTCTCTATATGGGATGCTCTATTGAGTCTCAGAAAATTTAAGAGGGCAGTTGTCATATTGAGCCTGCTCACTAAAATTAAAGACAAATGGGGGTGGTGGTGGGATGAATTGGGAGATTGGGATTGACATATACACACAAATATGGATAAAATACAGAACTTATGAGAACCTGCTGTATAAATAAATTAAAAAAATAAAATTCAAAAAAACAAAGGGACAAATGAGAATAAAATGTTAATTAAAAACCTGCTATATTTTTTAAAGATGCTATTTTCCTAGATCATTCATCACAAGGTCTGGCTGTCATGCCTAGATAGATCTATACATTTAAAAATCCTATACTTACAGTTTGCCTAGCCTGGATACTAGCTGTTCCATCACAAATTATTTTCTTCAGGATTGGTCCAAGAGTCTTTAAAACCTCTTCACTTTCAATTCCAGGGCCCAACTGAATACAAAGAACAGATGCTAATGCTGCAGCTGCACGCTGCTCATCACCTTTACCTATAAAAGAAGCCACAATACAACTATGACAAATCATTTTCAATAGACTTATTAAGGCAGCAATCTCCCAAATTTGTTCAATTTCAAAATAGCATCTACCAATTAGGAAACTTGTAATATGCTCAAGGCTTTGACATGAGCTATAAATCTAGTGAGGTTAAAGAGCTCAAACTCTGGAAACAGACCTCACTCAAATCCTAGATCTACCACGTATTAGCCAAATGATCTTCAACCAATTACTCTTAATCTCAAAACATTTCCTCACCTGTGAAATACAGCTTAACACCAATTTTAAGGGAGTACTGTAACAGTTCAGCCAAATAATGCATTTCAAGCTGATCTGACCTTCCAAATCCTTCATGTACTCATAGAATAGTGCTCAAGTAGCCCTTGAATTAATTTGACAAGCATTTCAGATGTACACAGCCCATGAGGTAAACTAAACTTTCAGGGCTTCCTCCACCAGCGTTGTGGTTTTTTTTTTAATAAATAAGGGATTAAAAATAAGAATCCCAAGGGATTCTTGGGAATTTCCTGGTGATCCAGTGGTTAGGACTCCAAGCTCTCATTGCCGAGGGCTCAGGTTCCACCCCTGGTCGGGGAACAAAAAAATCCCACAAGCTGCATGGTATGGCCAAAAAATAAAAATAAAAATATTTTTAAAATAAGGGATTCTTTAAAACTATAGAAAATATGTTAATATAAAGGTAATATAAAGGTAAATGTAAGTTAACTCTTGAGAACTGTATACACCAAAGGATTGGGGCAAATTTTGAACTTAAGTTATTATCTGGTAAATTAAATATTTATGCAGGTTGTAAGAAATTTTTAAAAGTCACCTAGTCCAATTACCTTGTGGATACAGTTTCAATGTAAACACTTTTAACAAAGCCATTGTAATATCTCAAAAGAGTTGGCTCTGTTATCAACTATACCAATAACAAGGTATATAACTTTAGACCAGTCTCCTGTTTCCTAGGCCTTTCTTTTTCCTATACAATGAGAGGTGGATTAGATCAAATGTTTCCAAACACCCATTCTTGACAAAGCTTTCACCTGAAGCAAAATGAGAATAAGAACATAAAGCTAAGCACATTCAATTTAAAGGAACATGTGTGCTTCCTACACTTTTGGTGCTAGAAATATTTTGTTGATAAAGTGATAATGATAGTTGAAGCTAATTATTTTCATAATGTTCTTACTTGGCAAAATAATTAAGCTGGAAGCCCCAAATCTTTTTAAATCTGGCAGTTCCTAAAATTGAAAGTTTGATAATACTAGACTTAATCTTTAAGGTCTCTCTTCATTCTTAAAAGTTCTATGATCATAAAACTTCTATGATCACAATATGAATTCCAGAATCTCCATTACAAAGTTCTAGAATTCAAATATTCCAAGGGATATCCTGAAATGATGTCATTGACAGGTATGATCGATGTTTTAAATAAGAAAATGAGGTACATAATTATAATACTTCTTTAATTTTAGAAAAATGAAGTAGGATGGCTTATAAATAATACTTTTTGTTGACATCTGACACATGGTTTCAAGCCTTTCTTATATACAAAAGAATGGCAAACACCTCTTCTGATACAACTAAAGTTGATAATCCACCCCAATCCTTCCTAGTTTCAAACTGTTTATTACATAAACAAAACAAAGCTAACAAGTTTGATTTTGAGTTCTAACAAGCCTGGCATATTCCCTGCCAATTACAAAGTTATAAGAGTGAGCCAGACTTCTAAGTGCTATTAACAAATATTACTGCACAGAAGGCAGCAAATTCCTTTTCAGTTCTGTGACTCAAAAATATGGACATTATGGGCTTCCCTGGTGGCGCAGTGGTTGCGCGTCCGCCTGCCGATGCAGGGGAACCGGGTTCG
>NC_041218.1:37806106-37806674 GCF_002837175.3 Physeter macrocephalus
GGAGAGGCCACAACAGAGGGAGGCCCGCATACCACAAAAAAAAAAAAAAAAAAAAAAAAAAAAAATATGGACATTACCTTTTTTCAGGCAGCGTTCAATGCTATCAGTTAAAGTCATTCTTCTTTCCAGAATAAATTCATAAAGCATCTTTGAAGCCAGCACATTTTTAATACCTTCAAGAGCTGCCTGCCTTGTCTTCGCACTATTTAAAACAAAATGTAAGAGAAAGAATATCCAGTTGGAGTATACCATTGGTCAATGAGACTTTTAAAAACTTAGCTTATTTCCCTCTCAACTTTTTCTATTTATAGATTTAAAATCTAATTTTCATCAAGCTCTCACAGTTTTTCAATAATAATTGAATTTTCATCTACAACTCACCTTATTACACAAAAGATTTTAAGCTACTCTATATCATAATGTTTTCTGTTTATTAGTTTAATAACCACAATGTTAAATGACCACATAGAATTTTACAGTTTCAATGTATAAGACATGTTCTCCTACATTACATACTCAAGTAAACTCACAATTTTTTTTTTTTTTTTTTTTTTTTTTTTTTTTGCAG
>NC_041218.1:37808166-37810044 GCF_002837175.3 Physeter macrocephalus
CGTGTCCGGAGCCTGTGCTCCGCAACGGGAGAGGCCACAACAGAGGGAGGCCCGCATACCAAAAAAAAAAAAAAAAAAAAAAAAAAAAAAATATGGACATTACCTTTTTTCAGGCAGCGTTCAATGCTATCAGTTAAAGTCATTCTTCTTTCCAGAATAAATTCATAAAGCATCTTTGAAGCCAGCACATTTTTAATACCTTCAAGAGCTGCCTGCCTTGTCTTCGCACTATTTAAAACAAAATGTAAGAGAAAGAATATCCAGTTGGAGTATACCATTGGTCAATGAGACTTTTAAAAACTTAGCTTATTTCCCTCTCAACTTTTTCTATTTATAGATTTAAAATCTAATTTTCATCAAGCTCTCACAGTTTTTCAATAATAATTGAATTTTCATCTACAACTCACCTTATTACACAAAAGATTTTAAGCTACTCTATATCATAATGTTTTCTGTTTATTAGTTTAATAACCACAATGTTAAATGACCACATAGAATTTTACAGTTTCAATGTATAAGACATGTTCTCCTACATTACATACTCAAGTAAACTCACAATTTTTTTTTTTTTTTTTTTTTTTTTTTTTTTGCAGTACGTGGGCCTCTCACTGTTGTGGCCTCTCCCGTTGCGGAGCACAGGCTCCGGACGCGCAGGCTCAGCAGCCATAGCTCACGGGCCTAGCTGCTCCGCGGCATGTGGGATCTTCCCAGACCGGGACACGAACCCGTGTCCCCTGCATCGGCAGGCGGACTCTCAACCACTGCGCCACCAGGGAAGCCCTCACACTTTTTTTAACACTACAGAAGTCTAGAGTTCTTGTTTGAATCTTCTGGGCTTTTTAATTCCATTTGTTTTAAGTTGGTTCTAGAGCTACTGTTAAGTAAGAAAACAATTTAGCTTTGATACTTTTTGAAGTTTAGTTATACTTTCTAGTTGAAGATTAACTTTTAATTCAACAAATCCACTTCAATTATCAAATACAGTTATGTGCTCTTACACTGAACAACGACTAATCTTAGGCTATTAATCTAAATTCTAGTGGCATGTTCCTATCTACTGTTACATTAAAAGTCCAAAGGAATAAGAAACACTAAAATATACAAAGTAAACAAATCGAGCTTTAGAAAAACATAATGTTAAATGAAAGAACTGCACATATTTTAAATAAAAAGTGGCTGACAGAAATCACCCAGAAGAAAAGAGTTTCCAGTAATTCCTACCTCTTATCCAGGGTCAGGTCAATGAATCCCTTCAACTTATACTCTAAGTCTTCTTGAGTTCCTTCCTCATCGAGGACTTCTGGTCCTAAGGAATAATAAAAACCAACCACTGTAATTTAAACAGAAAAAAGCAGATAGGGAGCGGTAATAGTATACTTAGCTACAAGAATTCCTCCACCTAAACCATCCTTTTATCTAACGTTGCAAATCTTAACTGAAAATTCATACCATCTTCAGCAAAACTGGAAGGATCACTGTAACCACTGCAATGGCTCATTGTTTCAATCGATGCATCCTCATCACTAAAAGGTTGAACATTTCGATGCTGGCCACCTAATAGGTAAAAGAGGGTTAAGGTAAATGATTTTGCTGTCATATATGCAAATACTTAACTTGGGATTTTAAAATTTACTTACGAAAAATCCAGTAATAAAAACCCAAACTGGGCTTCCCTGGTGGCGCAGTGGTTGAGAATCCGTCTGCCGATGCAGGGGACACGGGTTCGTGCCCCGATCCGGGAGGATCCCACATGCCACGGAGCGGCTGGGCCCGTGAGCCGTGGCCGCTGAGCCTGTGAGTCCGGAGCCTGTGCTCCGCAATGGGAGAGGCCATGGCAGTGAGAGGCCCGCGTACCACAAAACAAACAAACAAACAAAA
>NC_041218.1:37810136-37833824 GCF_002837175.3 Physeter macrocephalus
ACGTGCGAGGGGGCGGCTGGGCCCGTGAGCCGTGGCCGCTGAGCCTGTGAGTCCGGAGCCTGTGCTCCGCAATGGGAGAGGCCATGGCAGTGAGAGGCCCGCGTACCACAAAACAAACAAACAAACAAAAAAAACCAAAAAACAAAAAAAAAACCCCAAACTTATTTATGAGATGATTTTTTACAAAAGAATACACTTAAATTCCTAACATAAGTCAATTCACCTAATATGTATTTCAGAGCACCAACTGTTTACAATATACATCAACTTCAGAAATATATCAATCATCTAACATGCAGCACCCGTTTTGGTGATACAAAAAGTGGTATTACAGATGAAAAAACTACTTCAAATCATGACGACAATGGAAACAGACCATCATAAGAATAAGACGAATATATGTTCCAATGAGAATAACTGGGCTTAGTAAACATTAACTGGTGAAAGGGTTAGTTTTTAGGTTACATATGTCTTATGTGAAGGGGAATTTAAGAAGTTAAGGGATGGTAGTTTTAAAAACAACTTGAATTGAGAGGGTCAAAGAAGGCTTAAAATTGAAGTTTTGGATGGGGATGTTGACAAGTGGATCCAAAATGGCATAGAAAGTAATGACAGGAACTGGATGAAGTAACTGATCACTAAAGAACTACAGTGCTGATGAGATGTGTATGAAATTATAAAGAGCTCTGATGGGCTATTTGGGTGATACCCAGTGCAGTGAACTACAGGATTTTTGTTCCTGAGTCATGAAAGTCGGAAGAGCTGAGAAGTCGTGTGAACTAGCATGTGAATCACTTAAGAGGCAGGGCTTCTTAAGTGAGGACCACTTAAATGGTCCTCAAGCACTGCACAGAGGTCCTCCTTTCTCTTGGCCAGTACACTATGGCAGACTTCACAGGGCCACATCCACTGGAGATAGAAAGCATCAATTTGAGAGTCTTTACAGAATTGCCTCATTTTTGCAAATAAAGAACTCTGGGCAAGCTGCAAGCTGATCAAGACTGTAGACATGGTGTGTTTAAAATTGGGACTTTGCTTCGAAGATTTTGAATTATTTAAGTGAGCAATGTTTAAGATTTGACTTCTTTCACATGCCGATTTCAAAAGTGACTACAGGGCTTCCCTGGTGGCGCAGTGATTGAGAGTCCGCCTGCCGATGCAGGGGACATGGGTTCGTGCCCCGGTCCGGGAAGATCCCACATGCCGCGGAGCGGCTGGGCCCGTGAGCCATGGCCGCTGAGCCTGCGCGTCCGGAGCCTGTGCTCCGCAACGGGAGAGGCCACAACAGTGAGGCCCGCGTACCGCCAAAAAAAAAAAAAAAAGTGACTACAGTATTTTAAAAAACCACTTTACTGTGGTGACTAGTGACTAATTTGGATGACTTTCCTACTACGATGGGTACACACGTGAACATTTGTTCCTACTCACAAGTGCTGACACTCCTGTCGCTTCCTTGGGAAAATTGATAGTGCCCTTTTAAAGTTTGTGTGAGTATTTTCCAGCAATAAAGAGCCAAGATTTAAGAACTAAAAAAAAAAAAAAAAAAAAAAAAAAAAAAGTTTTGGTATTTGATGTAGCATAAAAACATAGATAAAAGCCTGATAGATAAATTACCTTTAAAAGAAAGGTTCTAACAAATCCAACAGTTTTAAAATAGCGCTATTACTAAAAAATTAAAATCTTTTTTTTTAAGCTAGAACCTTTCTCTCACCTTCATTAACTTAAGGAGTAAATGTACATTCCTGGTCACTGTCATTTCTAGTCACTTTTGTTTTGTGGGAATTTCATATTAATAAAAAGATTACCTAGTCATCAGTTATATTGAGCACTGAGTTCAAATAAGTCCCAAATTCTGCCCCAAAAGTAACTTAAGTCATCTGATTTAACTCTGAGCTCGAATCAAAGATTGTACCTAAAATTGTATCCTTAGGTACAAGGATACAATACAAACCTAAGATTATATCACTTAGGTCTCTATATTCAAGAAATCTGTTATCGTTTACTATATCATAAGATAAGCTTTTCAAAAATTCTCTAAGTTTAATTAAGCCTGTTGCTGTTTTTTTTTAAATGGGGGTTGTCTTTTTTTTTAAATCAAAATAGAGGTGAGACTTTAGCAGATTTTTTAATCAACACAGGAAGCAAGTGGCCTTCAAATCTGCCGGCTATCTGAAAGAGAATAAAGTGTGCCAATCAAAGTGAAGCATAAAGAATAAGCAATGAAACCAAGATCCCAAAACTTCTTAATCATAGTGCATAGGACCGGAATAAACAAATAAACAAAGACCTATGACATCATACTCTATTTCTGGATCTATCTTCATGTGTTTTCATGATTCTAAGTCATGGCAACAGTTGAGTCATCCACTTAACTTTTACTAACATTTATTCACAAATCAATTAACGTTTTTTATTTTTCATATTCAGCCTATTTTTAAACTGTCAAGAAAAGTTTCCTATCCAGGTCTTACACAGCTCCCTTCTCTAAGTTTCAATGATTTCCCAAGGCTCAAGGGAAAAAGAGATTAAAAACAAAACAAAACCGAGGAAAAAAATCCTGTATGAATGTCTGATATCTAGGTCACACTCACCCACCTTGTGATCCTAAGTACCATTAATGAGGTGGCACTTAGACACATAAAGTCCTTATTTCTTAGAGGGCTTATGTATTAACAAAGTTTTGTTCTTTCCTAAAAATGCTCTCTTCAAATTAAGTGCCACGAAAAATAAGCACACTTGAACAAAAGGTCAATTTTATTAGTTTCCTAGACCTGTCCACTAACTTAAAAAGCAGAGAATTTAAATGGGAAACCCAAAGTGATAGAAGTTGGTCATCTTTCGGCTGTACATGGGAAGATCTCATTTGAATCCCATTTCTTCTAGATGTCACTTTAAAATACCAGTAAGATAAATGACTTTTAAGTACAAGTTTGTGACAATTTTCCACCTCTTCTACTCAACTATTATTTATTCATTTATTGATTTGAGTTAAGTAATATTCACAAAGAACCAAATGAAGCTTTTCAAAAAGTAAAGCTCACCCCCCAGGCCCAATTAGAGGCAAGCACAGTGAATAAGTTCTAGTGTAAACTTCCAAAAATAGTCAAAGCATGTATAGTTTTATAAACTAATCAAAGAATTCTTTTCCTGATGATGAAAGGTCGCAAAAGAACCTCAAGATAAAATCTGAAAGGCAATCCCCCACTGCCTCCTGATATTATTCTCTAAGTACCAGGAAGGAAGGAGACTGGACAGGAAGCTCCAGAAGGGAATAAAGGTTTATTTGTGATTCAAGAAAGCCATTAGTAACATCATTACCATTTTCAAAATGACTTTAGCTTGCATGCTGCATCTCCATAATTTGTTCCATCAACAAAAGGTAAACTTAAAGAAGAATAAAATTAATACGGACCTTCTAGACAGAATTTAAATGTTTACTTCAGATGAGGAAAGCTGAAGCATAAAGGTAGAGAGGTATGTATCCTCAATTCACACAGAGCAACTAGATGCCACAACAAACTATGTATTTTATATCTTGATCAAGAATGAATTTCATTAACACCGAGAGCATTCAATCAAAATAAAGAGCGATATAAAGGGAAAAAACTACATTTATAATAATTCATTCTTGGCAATTATTAAATATTTAATACATGATCACAAAGTTTTCGTGCTGCTATAAAACCTATAGGAAAGCTTTTAAAATACCAGCTTCCAATCATCTTTAACAAGAAAACTGGCCTATTTACCTGCTAAAGAACAAAGGCATATCATTCTGAGGGTCAAAGTGGCAACTGTGTTGACAAGTATATATGGCTGGTAGTAGTTCCGATGTGATAACATCTGATATTCCAACATTTAATTTCAAAGTTTCAATAAAGCAATTATTAAACGTGCTGATTTTACCCAGTTTAACACTAGCTTTCAGTATGCTGTGTCTCGTACGGCTTTCTACTTTAAGTCCTTTTTTCTTAGCCGTATAGTTAGGAGTAAAGAATCATTAATTCAGTTAAGCACCTACCCATCCAGGAAAAGCTTCAACTTTGCAAAGAGGAGACAAAAAAACCCTAAACTTTAGGCCAATTGCAATCGGAGCTCCTCACCATTCCCGCCTATCCCGGCTCCCATCAGAGAACCTATAGGATACGGCACAAAGGAGAACGCGGTTTCTGCCCCGGGGAGTAGGAGGTCGCCTCGACTGGTCGCAGGAGAGCTGGGGGCTCGGGATTTGTTCGGGTGCCAGATAGGGACAGGAGCAGAGCCTACTCTGGGACAGTGGCCCCCAGCCTCCGACGCCTCCGCCAGGCCAGGTGGACACGCGGGATGTGCAAGAAGGCAGAGGAACGGGATACCACATGGGCGCCTCTGCGTCACCCCGGCCCCACCACGTAAGGCCCAGGCCGCGTGACGCAAGAGCCAGTCCAAACCCGCCGGACGTTTGGCATTCCCGAGAACTCCATGTTGGAGCCGGGTGGTCAAAGGTGACCAGTGACAGCATGGACGGAACTCCGAGCCCGGCCCCACCCTCCGTCAAGGAGAGTTCTAGAGAGCCAGCACCTGCCTCTGAGAACAGTTCCTCTCCTGCCAGCTCCCGGTCACCCCCGATACCAACCCCTTCCCAGACCCAAGGACCCATTCGCCCCTCCCAGCCTCCACGGCCGGTGCCCGAGTTCGGCTCGCATGCCAGATCCAAATCGCGCGAGGTACGGCCACCGGGGCACGCTGGGAAGTGTAGTTCGCCGGCCACGGCAGGTGCCCCGCCGACGCAAACGTCTAGAGGAAAAGAACTACACCTCCCACGGCACCCAAGGATAAGAGACTTGCCAGCCTGGCCGGCAACTGGGTTGCCGGCGGCGGGGATACCCTCGTACCTGCTGTCGCCGCCGTCGCTGCAGCTGCCCCTGAGCCGCCGCCACCACTGCCACCGCGATGGGCAGTGTTCCGCTTCCTATTCTTCGGCATCGTGGGACGCCCGGTGCCGCCTAAACTCGGAGCTTAGCGAAGATCAGCCGATGGAGCTGCACTTTTTACTCGTGCGTCTGTGCGGCGGGCGGCTGAGAGGCGAGTTTTCGACTAACAACAGAGGCGAGAAGCGGCGCGGGTAAGAGTGGGCGGTGGCGGCAGCAGAAATCCCCGTGAAGAGCTGTGATCGGAAACGATACATGTTTCTCTCTAGCGCGGGAGCTAAGGCGGGGCGGGCGAGGCCACGACGCCTTAAGTAGCAAGACCGCCGCCTGTCGTCACCATACGTGGGCGGGACTCGAACTCTCACTAGCCAATCCCTATAGACCTCCCCACCAGAGGCGGACTTAGGGCGGCCGAAGGATGCTGACTACCGATCCCATGCCACAAGTCTTCCAGTGGCGGCCAGGGAGCCGGTCTTCGTTGCCGTCTTGAATTCTGGGAAATGTAGTCAGCCCTGGGGAGCCGGCTCCCAGCTCCTCCCAACGGGCTTTTCTACGCGCTTGCTTCGTTTCTCTAGACCCTTCCCCTGCCTCCCCGAGGCCCCGCCTTGGAATTGACAGAAGTGGTAGCCAGTGAGGAGCATGCCGAATGACGACAGCCCTCTTCCAACTGGGATTGCTTCCAACTGGGAGCTACGCAATCCGCATTGCTGGTCTGTCTCCAGAAGCTCGTGTTCTTCTCCTTAACCTTTACCCTACTTGCCTGTGGGCTCTGCCCAGGCTCAGCCATACCCCTCCTTAGGTACGTTTCCATGGTTTTAGTTGTTGAATTAGTTTAGCGATCATCAATATCTATCATTGAATTGTGGTTCAAAACATAGGAGCACCTCAATACATAAGGCAAATACTAACAGCCATAAAAGGGGAAATCGACAGAAACACAATAATAGTAGGGGACTTTAACACCCCACTTTCACCAATGGACAGATCATCCAAAATGAAAATAAATAAGGAAACACAAGCTTCAAATGACACATTAGACAGATGGACCTTAATTGATATTTATAGGACATTCCATCCAAAAACAACAGAATACACATTTTTCTCAAGTGCTTATGGAACATTCTCCAGGATAGATCATATCTTGGGTCACAAATCAAGCCTTGGTAGATTTAAGAAAATTGAAATCATATCAAGTATCTTTCCTACCACAGTGCTATGAGACTAGATATCAATTACAGGAAAAAAAAATGTAAAAAATACAAACACATGGAGGCTAAACACTACACTACTAAATAACCAAGAGATCACTGAAGAAATCAAAGAGGAAATCAAAAAATACCTAGAAACAAATGACAATGAAAACACAACAACCCAAAACCTATGTGATGCAGCAAAAGCTGTTCTAAGAGAGAAGTTTATAGCAATACAATCCTACCTCAAGAAACAAGAAAAATCTCAAATTAATTGTGGTTCAAGGCTATGTGTCACACCCCCTTGAAAAAGATGTGCTTTAATCTACTTAGTCATGTAGTTCCTGTATTTCTCCTGCTCTAGACTAGAAAGATCTGGCAATTCAGATTTCTATGCGAGAATGCCAGTTAGGAGGTCAATCTGAGATAAGGATTGGGTTTTGGGAATTTAACAGCTGGTAAAACAAACATGAGCTATGAATACCAATACTCTCAGTGTTTTTTATTTTCCAAGGTGTGCCTAAGATCTCTGTCTTCCTTGTTACATTTGTCATGTATTTAGGACCTGTTTTGTTTTTTTGTTTTTGTGGTACGCGGGCCTCTCACTGTCCCGTTGCGGAGCACAGGCTCCGGACGCGCAGGCTCCGGACGCGCAGGCTCAGCGGCCATGGCTCATGGGCCCAGCTGCTCCGCGGCATGTGGGATCTTCCCAGACCGGGGCACGAACCCGTGTCCCCTGCATCGGCAGGCGGACTCTCAACCACTGCACCACCAGGGAAGCCCTAGGACGGACCTGTTTTTAAGTTCATGTATTATGCTTATGACAGACCAAACTCACTGACTCATCTCAGTGTAGGTGACTCATCCCCCACTCCACCTCTCTTCCTGAGTCCTTATCTTATTTTCTTTTCAATGGCAAGTAGCACATTTCCACCTGAATCTTCCATATGCACCTCAGTCCAGCATCTTTAATACTGTTTCCCTCTTCCTGTCTTCCCTTTGTGTGTTCACAGTACTACTGTCCTCCCATATGTCCAAATTCAAAAACTCAAAGTCATACCTGGTTTCCCTAAAAACAATCAGTTTTACCATAAAACACCTAAATTCATGTCCTCTTCTCCAATCACATATGACCTCAGTTGGTGCCTGAGCATTTTAAGGGATCTTGCCAGTCATTTCACCATATTTAATGCATGATAATATTGCCAGATTTATTCGTATATCCCCTATTTTACTCATTCACATGGTTTAGTAGTTGCTCAGAAACATTCCTTGGTTCCCATTACCGACATATCCAATGCCAATCTACTTCCCCTGGCCTGGACACCCTCTTCAGCCCATCTTTCACTGCTTCCTGGTACATGCCCTGTGCTTCAGCCACACTGCACTGCTCCTCGCTTCCAGTACACAGCTCTGCTGTCCTGCCTCCATTTTATCATTCACGTTGTCCAGTGCTCTGTAATGTCCTTCCTCCCACGTTCACCTTGGAAAATTTTATCCATCTTTCAAGATCTAGCTCAAATTCAACTTCCTTCCTTCCTAAAGCCTCCAACCAAAATTGTTTTTTTCCTCACAACTCTTAAAACTCTTTGTAATACTCTAATGGCACTTATTACACCCGCACAGGCCACACAGCCTATTCAAGGGTGCTATTCAAAGGGCATTATTTCAGGGTTGCTTTTACTTTGTTTAATCCTGAAGCCGCAAGTAAACCAGATAAGGATGCAGGTTGGTGGACACAGCTCCCACTGATGCCCTTATATCATCCCTTCAGATGACTGTATGTCTGAAGCCCAGTGGCCTTGGCCCACACTGAGTGAGATGACCCCAGACTGGAGGATCATAGAATTATACCTTTCATAACCCCAGGCTCTTGGTCATCCAGAAACAACTCATACTACAAGTAAGGCAATAATTTTGCTACTCTGTGAGCCACATCACCCAGGCTTAATGTCCAGGTTTCAGGCCTTGAAACTTGTGCTTTGCCTACATTTGGGGCATGCTCCTTTTATCTACTACATCCATTCACATCCACTTGGAGGTTTTTATTGGGCAGGCCTAGCTATGACCTACCACATCATATACATACTTGCTTTACATTTGTTTGTAAACACATCCGTCATCTCATGAAACTGTCAACTCCCCCAAAACAAGAACCCTGTTTGCATCATCTCTTTCCCTGATGGCATGTAAAGAAGTGTTATCTTTGTAATTACAGAGGGTCAGTATATGTTAAATGAATGTTTAAGAAATATTTGTTGACCAGATTTTTCTGGGTCAAGAAAAGGCAGCAACATTACATACATGGAGTGTTACTTTTAGTATAATGAACTCTGAGAGATATTTTTGATAAAATCATCTTACTGTCTTTATGTCCATAGTTTAGTTCCAGATCAGTACAAGTACCAGAAAGATTTAGCCATAGATGTCATGAAACAGTGGTCCTTAACTCAACGTATTGGTTTTGCAATATATTTGAAGAAATTAGAAGACTCCAAACAACATTAAATAAGCACAGAATAACTACAAATAACCAGGAGGGAAGAGGAACAGGACAAAGGGATTTTCTCCTAGCCAGACTTTGTCTCTGCAGGGACTTCTGCTTATATCTCATTGGCTACACTTTTGTCAAATACGATTCCTAGTCACAAGGGAGTCTAGAAGACAAGTATTTTTAATTAAGTTCGTTGATAATCAAATCTGAGGTTCTGTCGATGAGAATGAAGATCACGCCTATAAGACAGGCAGCTAGCAGTGTCTCCCTCAGGTACTATGCGGCAAAGGTCTCCCTTGAAATGCTCTAATAAATATCACATATTTGTTACCAACTTGATGTTATGTGCTCCCTCATACCTCTTACTCATAGGAAGATGTATCCTCCTCCTATAAACACAACCTAATCCAGTTTAACATTCCACCTAACAGTTATCATGGTAAGTATATTCAGATGTTGCAAAAATAAATCTTACATTAATCTGAATTTGTGGACTTGAGAAGAGTTCTAATCTCTCATGGGGTATATATATTGAGGATTTTGGTTCAAGAACAAGTAACACAAGATTTGGTATTCAAACCTCCCTTGAAGACATGAACATGAAAGGAGTTCTTTGACTGACTTTAGTCATGGCTTCCTTGGGATTCTTTGTATAGCTTTAAGCAGAAATAAATGCCTCCCAGATTCTCCATCTAAGACTTGTCATCATCCGGTTCCTGCCTGTCTCTCTCAACTCACCTCTTATCCCCTAACAACAAGGCCCTTCCTTCCTGCCATACTGGATGCCTCGAAGGTCTGTGAGGTCACCATGCTCACACAGGTTTGGTACCTGCCCACCTCTCCTTCTCGTCTCAGGAGCCTCTTCTCACCCATGCCAATTCAAACACACCTCAAGCATCTTCTTTGCCAACTCAAAATACAGTTCATTCCCCCTTAAGACTTTTGTAATAGCTCCTCCCCGCACCTGATAAGATCATCAGCTGAGCTTTCTACATTTGCCGTTTAAATCTCAGCCTAGATGACAGCTCCCTAGCAATGCCTGTCCCACCCTCCACTCTCATATGCCCCCTCGCCCAACCCACCACCACCCTGCCTGTGTTATTATCCCAAAGCACATCTCACTACCTAATATTTTTCTAGTTCAATTATCATCGTCTCTCTGCCCTACCGGAATGTTAAGATTAAGAGAAAGGAGGTTTTGTTTGTTTTACGTACTGCTCTTTCTTCAAGTTCAGTATTGGAAGTTGGTAGCTATTCAATTTGTGTTTACTGAATGAATAAATGGATAAATGATTGAATGTCACTGCTCTGCCTGAAACATTGTCCACCATCTCCCCCCTCATCCTTTAAGTCAGGGTTCCCCAGCCCCCGGGCTGAGGACCGATATTGGTCTGCGCCTGTTGGGAACCGGGCCGCGCAGCACGAGGCGAGCAGCGGCGACTGAGCGAAGCTTCATCTGCTGCTTCCCATAGCTCGCATTGCCGCCTGAACTATTCCCCCCCCACCACCCGTCTGTGGAAAAACTGTCTTCCATGAACCCAGTCCCTGAAGCCAAAAAGGCTGGGGACCGCTGCTTTAAGTCACAGATTCTGAATATCCCATCCCTCACCCCATCTCATTCAAGTGTCTCTCTTCCGTGTGCCTATAGTACCTTCCCTATAATAGCAGTAATTACATGTATTATAACCCTTGATTACTTGTCCGTGTCCCATCAGTCACAAAGTGGGCAAAGTTCAAATTTATTATCCCTGAATCAGATGCCGGGGCTTTACAAGCACACGTAGCACGTTTCTGCAAATTAGAAAGAGAGCCAGGGCACCCAGCTTGACGAGTGCTAATGGGCCGGAATGCACCCCCCTCACTTCAGCAGGGAGCAACCTTACACCTGTACATAGTGGCCCTGGTAGACACTAACTGTTTAGTTCAATGAGGGAGTGAATTTCCTCTATATCTTAGTTTCTTAAAGGCAAAGAAACTAAGGTGGGGGAATGAATGAGACAATTATCAAAAGCCTGCTCTGTCGCTGGTACTATCCTAGGGTACTTTTTTTTAAACCACTTTATTGAGGTATGATTGAAATATAAAAAGCTGTGCATGTTTAATGTATACAATTTGATGAATTTGGATATAAGTATATACCCATGAAACCATCAGCAAATCAATACCGTAAACCTCCATCGTCCCCAAAAGTTTCCTCTCACCCTTGTGTGTGTGCGTGCACACGTGTGTACTTGTGTGTTAAGAACATTTCATTCTAGGTTCTTTTCACACATCTCATGTACTTCTTACAACACCCCATGAAGGAAAGATTAGTCATTCCATTTTGTGGATGAAGAAATGGGCTCAGAGAAGTTTTGCAACTTTCCCAAGTTCATACCATTGGTAAACAGTGAGCCTGTGATTAAAACCCAGGCCCATCTGATTTCAAGGTTGACCCTGGCTGGCCTCGGCTACATGGGAACTTGACTGCCTGTTCCCAGGAGGCACGGGTTATGTATGAAGTCCTGCTAGAACAGGCCCATCTGGGCAAAATCTTGCCTTGTTCCTTTTTTTCAGTGTCTCTCAGCCCCTAGTGTTGTTGACTGCATGATGACCAGCAGATTTAGATTTTTCTGATATTTCTAAGGCTGTAGCAGAATTGTATTATCAAACAGCAATGTTAATCAACTAATTTTTTTTAAATGGATTATCACTTGTTATGTTTTTGGTTACATTGCTTTCTTAACATTTGCAAGTTTTGTTTCATTGCCAGGAATGGTGATAATGCAGCATGCTAAATTTGAGGTCCCTGTTTGTTTCTTTTAAGAAAGGATACAGTGGCAAATTTAGTTAGAACTCTAAAGCCTTAAAATATATTTTGTTTGCCTTTTTTCTTATTCAGGAGATATTTCTTTGTGGTTTTCAGTTTTGGAATTGCATACGCTTTCTCTAATGAAATTTCTGACAAATAAAAGACAATACGGGTAAGTTCAATTATCTTTTTCTAAAAAGAGAATGTTGCTTATCTCACAAAGCTATGGTATTATCCCCAATACAGTATAAGGCTGTGTTAGAAAAGTAACATGAGCCGTAACTACCATTAAATGCACAACCAGGCAGTAATAGTTATGAGTTCCTGTGTTGAAAGAGCTTTTCATGGCAACAGCACACGTATGAATTATCTTTTCTTTCAAGCGAAAGATACCGTTGGACTTTTTTCATTTGGATATCCTCTGACACTTCATACCAAACATGATCAAAATCAACTTGTTCTCTACCGATCCCTCTATCCTTATACAACCAGTTCTCCTTCCCTGCTTTCTCTGTATGGTTGGCACCAATCTCCTGGCCAAACAATCAGGGAATCTCAAATTTGAAAAATATTTGAGAGCTAATCTACTTCAATCTCCTGCCTCACCTAGAAACACTTGGACAACATGACTAAGATCCAGATCTCTAACTCAGTCTTCTAGGGTTCAAATCATGGCCACACAACTTGCAATGGATTCTTAAGCAAGTCACTTCATCTCTCCATGCCTCGGTTTCAATGAGGATAATAATAGAAACTGTTTCGGGGGATGGAGTGAGGAATACATGAAATAATACATGTAGAGTACTTAACCCAGTGCCCAGAACATAGCAAATGCTCAATAAACGTTAGCCTTTATTATTAGCAAGCAGATATTTATCCATCTTTTCTTAGACTCTGCCAGTGCTAGGAATCATCCAACTTTTCAAGGCAGTTCATTCCAATATTGAAAAGTTATCATTTTTAGGAAAGTCTCATATTCCTTCAACAAACATTCATCAAGAGTCTGCTATGTACCAAATACTGTGCTAGAACCTGAGAACAAAGAGATGAGTGAGAACAAGGTATCTGGCCTCAAGAAGTTCCCAGTCTAGCAAGAAAGCTTAGCACCAGGTGGCTTGTGGCTGTCCTGCCCTGTCGGCCCACTTGGGTCCCCCAGGGACATGACCAAGAAGATCCTTCATCTACTCCTAAGCAACTAGTCCACCTCCCCAGGGAATTTAGTCCTCTCTACTAGAGCAAATCACCTTGCCCCTGTGAACCTCCATTTCCTTCTCTGTAAATGGGAGTAAATAATTCCAGCCAACCACATCACTGGACTGTTATAAAATAAAAGGAGATCATCATGTGGCCTTTGGAACCTGTCAGGTACACTATAACGATGAGATAACTCCTTGTGTTAAGAAAGAAATGACTCTTCTAACGATGGGAAGGGAAGATCTTTTGGCTGGGCGTTGATAGAGGCAGTGAGAGGAGGAACTGTACCAAGCTTCCAAATCAGGCTCACCTACAAACACAAGACTGGACTGAGTCAACAAGGTATCAAGCATTGCTCCTGAAAATCTCACTGGTGTTCACATATGTTGTTGGAAGTTCACCACATTTTAGATCCAAACAGACCTAGAGTCAAAATGCCTTATCGGGACTTCCTTGGTGGTCCAGTGGTTAAGATTCCGCTTCCACTGCAGTGGGCGCAGTTTTGATCTCTGGTGGGGGAACTTGACCAAAAAAAAAAAAGCCTTTCTAGTTGGGTGACCTTGAGCCTTCCTTGAGTTGGGTGATGCTTCATCTAAGCCACAGTTTCCTCATTTGTAAATCAGATTCTCCTGGGAATTCAGAATTAGAACTGAGAGACACTGAGGGTCTGAGAGACACTGAGAGACATGAGGAGAAGTGATGTCAAGGAATAAAAAGTGGCTCTTATCTGCCCACCACAGACATGATAAAACAAGAAAGCATTTGCAGAAAGAAAAGAACGAAATAGGACTATAATGAGAAGCAGAGACGAGATGGAACAGCCCGGCTGCCAGTGGTCCTCTACTTCCAGGCAGCAGAACTTCCAAAGACTCAACTGAATTCCTGCCTTCGGGTTCCAGGATACACCCCTGAACTGTTAAAACAAACTCTTTCTTTATGCTTAAGCTAGGTCCAGTTGATTTCTATTTCTTGCAAGCCAGAGTAACTGATAATTCTTCATAGTGCTCCCCCTGTTTTAGTGAGTCTAGTATCTCTGGAAAACCCAGGAAACTGTCCAGGTAGTTGCAGATTGGACTTGCAAAGCCTATCTTTTAGTCTCCAATGAAAGGCAGTAGGAAGTAGGAACAGATTCTGCAACACGGAGGCATGTTAGCATTTTTCCTAATTATGGAGAATGAGAGAACTGCCAAATTTCATCCATCATCAGTGATATTAATGTGAACCAACCCAGCCAAAAGAATTCTGAAAAGATATCTTAGAAAACTTAAGCCAAACTAGGACTTTCCTGGTGGTCCAGTGGCTAAGACTCTGCGCTTCCCCTGAAGGGGGCTTGGGTTGGATCCCTGATCAGGGAACTAAGATCCGGCGTGTCGCGTGGTGTGGCCGGAAAAAAAAAAAAAAAAAAAAAAAAACTTAAGCCAAACTAAACTGACCAGACCAGGTTTATCACACTGAAACAGATACATTAAATAGTTCTAAAATTATCATTTTTATTATTTTACTAAAAATAAGAGAAAATTGGCCATTGAACACATAAAGACTAAAAATTTTATTAGTAAGAAACATTTAATGAAAAATGTTTTTTCATTCCATTCAAGAAAGGCTTTTGTAGTTCATTTGTAACAGACACCATTGGTTGCCTACCCCAAAATTATCCAACTCTCCTTCTTCATTCACAACACCCCAGTTTTGTCCAGATTTCCGACCTGCTATGAGTGGCCATGTGCTTCAGGGAAAGCTGGACCTGGCCTCAGCTCCAGGAATTGGGTCATAGCTGATCCCATGATTGATTCCTCTTACAAATGGTTGGTGTAGTCTTAGACATGCAACGTAATTCTAGCCAATGAAGTATAAGAGTTGAGGGGTTTTGCAGAAGGATTTCTCCTTTCCAAGAGAAATATAAATGAAAAGATGGTTTTCTCTTTCTCTGGATGTTGTCATTTGTGACCATGAGGGCAAAGAAAGCTAAAATACCAGGAATGGCCAAAGGGAAGGATTAAAGAACCCATAAGAGATTTGTGTATCACTCACCCAATCACTCACCAACCAGCACCACTTACCACCTCTAGACCACCCATTTTGTGAGATAATGAAGGCCCTATATATTTAAGTCAATTTTAACTGGAGATTTCTGTGACTTGGGGCTGAAAGTATCCCAACTGATACTGTTATATCTAACAATCCCCTTAAAAAGATGGTAGCATTTGACAATTTCTGACATTCTTACATGTGTTCAAAAGTGAGTTGAAAAAAAAATCCCCCAACTATTCCCCTGCAAC
The DNA here is from genome assembly GCF_002837175.3 of Physeter macrocephalus. Lineage (NCBI taxonomy): Eukaryota > Metazoa > Chordata > Mammalia > Artiodactyla > Physeteridae > Physeter > Physeter macrocephalus. The sequence goes on from NC_041218.1 coordinate 37,824,992, forward strand.
CCTTAAAAGTCCCATATGTTCTAAGAGAGGAAATGTCTTTGAAATCCTCATTCCTGTCATCTGCTGTTTGTACCTAGAAAGTACCAACACAGCACCTCTAGCCACTTCATGCTGCCTCCACAGAATTCTGTCCAAGAACACCCCGTTAAAACTCCTTCTTTGGAGAATTTCCTTTCCTCCACTCCCACCATTATCACGCACGAATGTTTTGTGGGCTTTTTTTTCCCAGTATCCTTTTCTTTCTCCATCTTTGGCATTCCTAATTAAGAGTTTTTATTTTCCGTAATGGTTCTTAATAGGGTCGTTTGTTGCTGTTAATTGGCATCAGAATTTTTGTAACTGAAACATCTTTCAATGAGAAGAATCAATTTTTCTGTCAATGGTATCCCAGGTGGCTAACTTTCATTATGCTTAGGTTGATGATTCATGAATGGTAGTTTTCCTTCTAAACAAGGGCTGCCATGATGGGTGAGCAATGATGCCCTCTCTATATTCTAAAGACCAAGGGAACAAAATGTATTCTACCCACATGATAATGGGGTTAATTTAATTCTAAATATATAGGTCATAATTTCTTTGAAGAGTATTTTTTTGATGGCTTGATTTCCATAGCCTAGTCTTTTTTGTATAGGAGATATCTTCTAGTCTCAAATTATTTCCACTCATGCATCCATGCAAATTTGCGTTTGTCCCCTGAGGTTGATCAATGAACTCTCAAAATAGGAAGTAAACCAACAACTTTTATACTTTTGTGCTTTCCATATGATTAAGGCAACATTCAGTAATGTTCTTTCCCTACTCTTGTTCTCTGAAGTTCTACCTCTTATATCTTAATCCACCTTCTCCCCATCCCTGGTGTTCGCCCACCCAAAGTTATGCACAGTACAATACCATTTTTTCACAGCCCCGGAAGCTAGAATACCTGCCTACATATTTTCTTTAAAATGGGGTGGTCCATTTTGCCAGCTTCACTATTTGCTTTCTAGTGGTATTATCCATTTGTTGTATTTGACCCAATTTTTTGGATAGAATCAATAGTTATGATTTGACATTTAGAGAGATACCTTTAATTAACTAATATATTTGTTTTTAAATCTTCAAAGTGACACCCAATATAATATCTAGCTTTGATATTTCTCCTAAACTCCAGAACTGTATATCCAGTCACTGGCTTTTACTTATATTTATTGCCCTACAGACTCCACAGATTCAACAAATTAAAAATGTACATATCTACTCTACCCCTACCCCACACCTACCTGTTTCTCCTTTGGTATTATGAATCATGGTTAACAGCTCTACTATCCACCTTTATATCCAAGTCAGAAACCTAACCTCATCCAGCACAATAAACCATTTCACATCTACAATATCTCTGGATTCTATCCTCTCCCCTCATTCCCACTGATACTACCAACTGTTACCTAGCCTCCTAACTCAAATTCCCACTTCTGGTCTTGCCCAGCTCCAAGCTGACAGAGTGATCTTCCATAAGACAAATCCCATGACTATCTCCATGAAGACTTTCCAAACCCTACCTCTGTTTCTGCAGAATGGATAATGTGGCCCCTAGTGCTCTTAGAAATCAGACAGATTTCTGTCATGGGGAAGCAACATAGTCCTTATTGGTAAAAGTGTATTTTCTGGAGTCAGACCACTAGGATTTGAACCTGGCTCCACCACTTACCAGAGGCAAGGTATCAAATTTCTGTGCTTCAGTTTCCTCTTCTATAAAATGGCACTAATCAATAGTGTTTTTTAGGGTTATTGGGAGAATTAAATAAGACAATGCATTTTAGCACTCAGCACTATGCATGTATGCCTGGCACACAGTAAATGCTCAATAAATATAATAATAAGGATACTATTTCAGAAAATCTATGACTTCCATTGCACTTACTTGTTTATCGTTTTCTTTAGTAGGCTTTGAGTTTCTTATATCTAATTCATCCTTGTAGCTCAGCACCTAGCACTGGTCTGAAAAGCTGTGGTTACTCCATAAATACTTTTTGATTGAATGACCATGTTACTGCCTGGCTCATAACCCTTCATTGGCTCCTGATTGCCTGTAGAATAACATCCATACTCTTTAGCATGGTTTGCAAAACCTCTGAAATCTGGCTCCTCCCCATCTATGCTGCCTCATCTTCTATACTCCAGCTAAACAAGATCACTTGCACTTCCCCAAACATACATTTCCTTCGATCGCATTGAATGTCTTTCCAGGCCCTTTCCCCAAACCTGGTGAACTTCTTTTGGTATTCAAGACCCAAATCAAGTATCTTCTCTTTAAAGTCTTTCCTGACCTTCTTACAGATAACCAGCAAGTCTAAAAACACAGGCAAATACATAATAAATTGTTTGTTGGTATTATATTACAATACAGGGTGAAATAAGGTATCTTCATTTCCAGACTTCATGGCCACCCTGTAGCTAAAACTGATACCTCCCTTCTTCATGCTCCCACATCACTCTTTGCCTCTTTTGAGAAGCATGGGTGACTCAAGACTCAGCACACAGAGGCTCTGCCTTATTTATCTTTGTATCCCAACCACCCATCTCCATGATTGACACAGATGAGGCACTCACCAGATATTTTTGAATGAATTAAATGTCAATAAATATTTATGGATCCTCTATGTATAAGGCAAGGAAAACAGCCACCCACTGAATCATTGATAGTGAATATCCCCAGCACAAATCCCCCCCTGCAATCACTTTCATCCCTGCTGCTCTAGGTAGTGCAGCAAAATGCTTGGCATGTGTCCTGGTGATCTCATACTGCATTTCTTGCATTCATGATGTCATTCATGAATGTCATTCTTGATTAAAACATGTCTTCTTTGAACAAATACTCCCCTTTGTTTTTCACAAAGGAAAAATTTAAGGAAATAGTGTCTACTTTAATCAGTCACCATTATTTGATACCTTCAAAAAGAAAAACATTGATAGAGAGTAAAATAAATAAAACATTTCAATATTAATGACACATTCAAGTATGAATGTTCATATTAATAAGAGTCAGTTAAAACTTTATAAAGAGCTATTCTCTAAATTGACCAGATAAGTATATTGTTGTTCAGGTCAGCTTTAATTTATACTCGCTGATGCAGCTCACGTATGTGGCTGCAGTCAGATCACGGGGCATTTTCAACTAGTAAACTAGTTAGTGGTCCCCCACCCCATCCACCCGCAGCAGATTTCATATGGCTCATGATAAAAATCCCAAGCCAGTCTCTTCTCAGCAAACTCTCCAGTGAAATATTTCTTAAAGATGACATGTGACCAGGAAAATAAACACTTAACATGACAGTTTCATGACACAGCCTGTGATGTGGAAGACAGCCTCTGGCTAGTGACGATAACCACACTGCCAGAGGCGTGTTTTACAGTCGCACACTGGCTGGTCTAATAAGGGAGCCATGCTTTAATAATGACTCATTGTCCAGGAAAACTTCCCGTTCTATGAGAATGAGCCCTGGAGTAGCTCATAATTTCATGGTCACTGTGACAACTCTGAACCTTTCAGAGACACTCTGGATCTGTGGATCTGACCTTGAGGGAGCGTTGTGGTGGGAGGTAATGGCACCATCACTCATTGAAATCTAAAGGAAAATTATTGTCATCTGATAAAGAATTATTCTGTTCACCATTAACCCAACCAATAAAAGGCACCCTGCAAAGTGAGCCACAATAAATATCTATTCATGGCACACTAGCACCCAAAATCCGGAGTGCTGAGTTGCCATTTAAACCCTCTCAGAGGAAGCTGTTAAATGACACAGGGTGATTCAAAACGAATTAAACACTTCCAAAATGGTCTACTCAGTAACCAGTAAATATACATCATGTGGGTGACCTTTTAAGTGTCTAGCCATAGGGAAAGTATTAGGTTTTGACCACATGTTTATATTTGTTATAAACAAGTACTACAAACACATAAATACATTATATTGTCAATTCTTTTTTGAATCATTCTGTACCATAATATAGGTATGCTAATCTGAGGTCCAAAATGGGATTTAGATGGTCTGTGAAATGTGTGAAATTATATGCAAAAATACTGTGTAGTTCAGAATTAAAGTTATAATATTTCATTTTATCCCACATTACAGTTTGGTTTTATGTAATAACATGGATTCAATAAAATTTTTCATTAACAGATTCTACAATGTTGTTAGTTATTACTTAATTACTGAGTTAATCTTTAATTTAGAATTTAATAAACTCCTACAGTATTTTAAAGTCTACAGTAGACATATAAAAAAACTGTCATATTTAACACCACACTTCAACCATGGCTGCTACAACACCATTACTATTGCTCTTGCTGTGGGACCCAGGGTCACTGCAAACACATAAACAATCTTTTCTAACTCCTACAAAATTTAAAAAGGCACCAAGATGTCCTTCCTTTTGGGAGGGAGGCAGTCTTGTAATGGGGAGCATTGTTTGGCATGGGAAATGCAGACTGGATTTCAGCCCCCTCTCACCCCCTCAGCTGGGTACTTTTGTATAGTACACAAATTGTACAACTGTACACAGCAGTCCTGCTGGGACCCCAATGAAAGTGAAAATATATTATGACTCTTTTCTACTTTCTCTACTTAAAATACCTTGAACGTAGACCAAGACGTACACTTACTAAAAGAAAAAAACAAAAAAACTGTATTTAATTGATTTTAAGATGCATATTTTTTAGCAATTTAATACCTCTGAAATGGAAATGTTTCTTACAGTTTTATACCCAGTCAGCCACTCAATAAATTTTGTATAATGAATATACTTACTAAGCCAAAAAAAAGGAAGTGAAATAATTCTCACTTCTATTTATTATGTTTTCACTAAGAATAACAGATTATTTCCTGCTTGAAAAATGATACCCTGTAGATTTATCACATAGAGCACTTCCCCTGTCCTCTGTTTTCAAGTACTCCTTAAACTAAAATAATCCCTCCTCAACCCCAAAGCACTTTGTTTATACTCTTCTTGCGTCCTTATTCCTTTCTGCTTTGTACTGTAATTGTATTTTACTTCTCTTGCCTGTTGTCCTGTAAGCTCCAGCAGGGCAAGGCCTGTGGACCATGGTCTCCTCTGCTACATGGGGCAGGAGCACAGTCAAGTGGAAGCAGAATGGGCTCTGGAGCCGGGCCGCCCTGCATCCAGATCATGGCCCTGCTGTCTACCAGCTGTAAGATCATGAGTAAGTAACTCAGCCTCTCCAAGTCCCATTTCCTCACTTGTAAAATGGAGATAATAACACCGAACATATGAGATTGGTCTGAAGGCTTGAAAACGAGCGAAGTTGTGAAGGACTGGCACTTAGGGTCTTTGTAACTAACTATCGCTAGGTTTTGGAGGCAGCATGAGTTTTGTAATCAGATAGATTCGAATCCCAGCTTGGTCACTCAGTGTGTCCCCTAACTACAAGTCACTTCTCTAAGCCTCAGCTTCTAAACTTGTGAATGTTAGATTTTGTCTGTCTCATTGACTGATGTGCCCTTACCATCTAACAGCGAACCTAGCAGTTGATGAATGGACCAACGAATGAATGAAAAATGAAGGTAATTCCTTACAGCACTATTGCAAGAATTACAAAGAATGTATATATAAAGTGCCAGTCATGGTTACCGTGCCCGGTACATAGCAAGCCACACTGATTTTTGATTGTCAAAACAAATGGATATGAAAAAATAGGATTAAAAATGCTATGAGCATCCACGCCCATGTATTTATCACATACCCTTACTAAAAAAACAAATGTTATTGAATCCATGTTATTACATAAAACCAAACTGTAATTACAGGAAGAGGCGATAGAGGACACGGCTACATGGCTGGCCAATGACTAGTGCCTTCTACTGTTAAATTGTGCTCATATGCCCAATGCAACACTGATACAGGCAGCAAGAATCATTTGTTTAGTAACTATTTATGGAGCACTAAGGATGTGGAGAACACCAAGGTGGATAAAATATTTAGGAATAAATACATCTATATCAGGGACAGAACATGGAGGTGCTTGCTTTCCAAGAATCTGAGATCACAGATGACTGGAATTTCCATGTAAAAGGAGATTCCAAAAAGAGCATAATGAACAGACAGAATACCTGTCCTTTCTCTCTATTTCAAATACGACTGTCATAACTGTGACCTTTCTTCTCCCACCTATTTAGGCAAACGGAGGTAGCCCCTATGACTTTTGTCACAAATACAGATAGCATAGAAACACAGATTATGGAGGTCAGGACAAGGGAGTTTCCTACTGCCCTGGATACTACCCTCCCATTAGTACAAGATGGTACTATGTAGATATGAGAACTGGGTGGAGGGCGGGGTAAATCAAAGCTGGGAGTCTAAAGATAAATGATTACACTTCATCTGTAACCTGGCTCCTAGGTGATCTCACCTAAAACATTCCAAATCGATGCATGTCATTCTTGTCCTCCAAGATAGGAAAGCAGACTCCATAAACCATATTGGAGTACTACTGATCGAAGAGGAGGGAAAAGTCCAAGGCTGAGTTAACAATTTGAATTTTACATATCTCTATATTGAGATTCTTAATGCAACGCATATAATAGGACATAGAGTTAAAACAACGTTTTATGTCTTCATATAATCATTTCTAGGCAAAAAGATCTAAGCAGTAACCTTGAAGCCTAGACTTAAGCTTCCTCGGCTCCCTTTGTGCTCTCTAAGCCTTTAATGATGGGAGCAGATTTCTGGCCACTGCAGGGAACACAGGACACTAGGAACGGCAGCAACACTGCTTGAAAGATAATGAGCAGAAAACCTCCTAGGACCAACGATGCGAGAAGGAAAGAAGGGAGGCCGGAGAGAAGGTGGGAGGAAGAGGAGAAGAAAGATGAGAGAAGAAAGAGGGAGAGAGGAAAGAAATAATAAATGGACCTAACAAGTTCCATCCATCTCAAGGATTAATTATGTAAAACATTGAGCTGAAGGAGCTCTGAGAAATAGCCCTTCCACTCCCACTGGCCTTTGGGGGTTGTCTTATCAATTAGCTGAGAAACATGATGCTGACCTATATGAAACAGGATGCTGGGAGAATCCTCGATTTCAGACAGCAGGCTACATGAGTGCCCAGGGCCACTTCTGGGGATAGCAAGCTGCAAACAGGTGATGTGAGTCTTTGATATCCTCCTTGCTCCCTTTATGTAAAATACCTGCTAGTTTTCTCCTCCTGCTTGGGCAGCCCCCATTGGAAGAGACAGAAGTGGAAGGAAAGGCAGCTAGGAGTCAGTGTGTGTGCGTGGATGGGAGGTGGGAAATAGCCCCTTTCCTGGACGTGGGCTCAGCGGTGTTTATCCTGGGCAGGCCAGATGTCAAAGACCTCTCTAGTTTTCCAAAGGCAACAAGGATCAGAGTTCACGTCATGTGTGACAAAAAGGAACTTTATCTTTTACCAGGTTCCTCTGAGAATCCTTAAGGGCTGTTCGCCCACTCTCACCTCTGTACCAGCTGCTGTCTGTCCCCCGGGAGTGGCAGGGAGCGAGGCCCAGCTCTCAGCAGGTCACCTCTCCCATCTCATAACTACCTTCCCAGGCTGCTGCCAGGCTTCCTTTTCTGCGTTACTTCAGCCACCCACGCATACCCGTCCCTGAACCCTTCAAAGCCGCAGAGATCAGAAGGCTCGGGCTAACAGAAGAGAATTACAACATAGAAAACAATATTTTCCCAAAAGAGAATTGGGCTCCCAAATCCTCCTCCTTCCCCAGGTTGCATCTGTTCTATGTCACTTAGAATCATAAATTTTACCTTCCTTGGTTCATAACTCCTTTTGCAGAATTACAGCAGGCAGACGCAAATCCCTTTGTCCCAGGGAAGGCCTTGGGCCTCTGCAGGTGCTGTCAGCCTCACCACACCTTTGATTTGTATCTGCTAACATGTAACAGAGAGATGGAGAGACTGAAGGAGTACAAAGACGCTGAGAAGGAGGAGATGAGAAAGATCCGGTATGAAACATCAGCACTGTGCTCTAGGGCTCAGAACTGTCTCCTAATAGTAACATTATAGCTTTATTTTATTTATAGAAGAACATTTCTCCATAATAAGTTATCTCCTTACAAAAAAAAACCGAAGGACTGTCAGTGGAAATTTTAACCAAGCTGCAATTTTTGTAACATGAGGCCATACAGTATGTTCTTTTTAGGAAGATGCTAGGCCCGCCTTATCCCTGAAGAAAAAAGAACATGGTGAGACTGCCTTGTTTACTGAGATTGTTAAGATAATAAATCGATATTATGAGTCTCATTTTGGTGTGTCTGAGCGAGAATCTATTGAAGCAGAAGGGACATTATGGGAAAAAAGCTTAGGAAGTGAATTAGATTTTTCATACCCAGGGTAGGAGCTATTCAGATAGCAGAAAAATCCTATGAAGTCACTCATCAGGCAGCAATGCAACGAACACTGAAGACAACTCTTCTTTCAGATGAGAGGATGGTCCAGGACAGCTCTGTGACTGCAGATGACTGCATGTCATATTCCAGATATCAGAACTATTGAATAACTAATGTTCAAGGGTTTATAGCCCAGAATGAACATTCTAGAGTACAAACTGCCTTTGACTCAACATTATCAAAAACCAGAATTTTAGGGGCTTCCCTGGTGGCGCAGTGGTTGCGTGTCCACCTGCTGATGCAGGGGAACCGGGTTCGCGCCCCGGTCTGGGAGGATTCCACATGCCGCGGAGCGGCTGGGCCCGTGAGCCACGGCCACTGAGCCTGCGCGTCCGGACCCTGTGCTCCGCAACGGGAGAGGCCACAACAGAGGGAGGCCCGCATACCACAAAAAAAAAAAAAAAAACAGAATT
>NC_041218.1:37833858-37861472 GCF_002837175.3 Physeter macrocephalus
CATGGCCGCTGAGCCTGCGCGTCCGGAGCCTGTGCTCCGCAACGGGAGAGGCCACAACAGAGGGAGGCCCGCATACCACAAAAAAAAAAAAAAAAACAGAATTTTAAAGTGTCATCACATGTTGGACGTACACCAGGGCCACACGATATAGTGATGTTTGCTTATGCCAGAGGCTTTCTGTGGGTATGAGACATTCTTGACACCAGTCACCACTGAAAGGCCAAGTCAGAGATTAGACACATATTTAAGGTAGAAAAGCCACAACTGGTATAAAAATAAAGCAAGAAGACTGGTAGTAAACAAAGTTCAACAGAGTACAGTTGGCCCTTGAACAACGGCATTTAATTGCGTGGGTCCACTTATACACGAATATTTTTCAATAGTAAATACCACACGGTTGGTGGTTGGTTGAATCTGCAGATGATGAGGAACTGAGGATACGGCGAACTCACTATAAATTATACACAGATTAACCTCCGTGTTGTTCAAAGATCAACTGTAATTGCAACTAAAGCAGCTCTACTAGTAGATAGGTCTTAAAGGGTCAAAGACCCTTTGGTAGACAGGGATGTCTGAAACTATAAACACTTGTTGGAGAGCATTTCAGCAAAAGGCAACCTCAAGGTAAAAGTGTCAAGTTGGCAAAAGGACATTGACACAATGACAATAGCTTTTGAGGAGAAGAATGTGACGGTTTTCTTTGGAGGATTAATCTAGTGGTAATCAGCACAATGAATTGAAAGAGGATGGGCAGGGGTAGATTCAGGTTCTGTGCAACTGAAGTTAATACCAGCGTAAAGAGGGTCTGGGCCCTCTTTAAGAAAATGAATACAGACTTAAGAATACAAAATTGCTAGGGCCAGTCCCAGAGACCTTGAACGGGCTCATGCCTGCAAGAAGGTCTGAAGGTTAAGCTTCCTTACCTTCACAATAAGCTACCTCAGGGGTGACAGCTAAAGCCACTAACGCCATCACCCCCATCTATCCAGCACCCACACTAGAAACCTGGGAGTCATCTTTGATCCTTCCTGTTATTTTCTCTTCAGTCACCAAGCCATACCCATTTTATTTCTTGAATGTTTCTCAAATTCATTTCCTTCTTAATTTTTCCTGCCAATACCTTGGATCTAGCCATCACCACCTCTTACCTACTCCACTGCAAATAGTCTCCTAACGAGCACCCTGTTTCCACTTTTGTTTACCTCCCAGAAATCTATCCTTCACCCAACCACCCAGAATACAACGTCTATCTAAAAGGTAGATCTACAATTTCACAGTTCTGCTGAGTACCCTTCAGTAAGGCCTCCTCAGAAGAAAGCCCAAGCCTCCTTAGCATGACAAGCAAAGCCTCCATGACCTGCATCTCTCCACCCGCAGCAAAACTTCTCACAGTATCAACACCTTGTGGCCTATAGTTCCTTGCAAACACCTTGAAAGTTTTCATTTCCAAGCTTTTGGTTCCTCGCTGACCTCTTAGCTTGGAATCACCTCCCTTTCTCCTCGTCCCTCCTTCTTTCTTTACCTTTCTTTACCAGGCTCACCTTCTCCTGGAGGCCTTCATCAAAACCCAGCCCTCCACACCAACAAGCCGGTCAGGTGCCCTCTGTAATCTCACATGAGAGCTCCATCAGGTACTCAGCACACTATGTTCAAAAGACTTGTTTATACAACCTGCCTTTCCTTCTCCTCTCCAGCTGGTGATCTTCTTGGGGGTAGGAGACATGTCTAGTTAATTTTTAGCAGAATGTAGGTCCCTGGCACTTAGCGGAATGTAGGGCCTCACTACATTTTTTGAAATGAATGAACTAATTAATGACTAAATCAATCATTATATGAGCCATTCTCTGTGACAGAGTACAGAGAGACAAGAGAGTAGAGAAATTAGTGCTGGGCTATGCCCAAGATTGTAGGTGGAAGAAAGAAAGGAAGGCAATTAGGCTTAGGCTAGTGGGAATAATCAATCAGAAAAGGAGGAGGATCAACAGGAATTTCGGGGTCATCTTCTTTCTACTTATCATTAAGTTTCTACAGTGAATGCATATTACTTTTTAAATAAGAAAAAGGAGTTTATGAGAGTGCAGGCTAAGCTGCTTAACAAAAAAAGACCCCCAAATAGAATGATTAAAATACAGTATAAGTTTATTTCTCATGTAAAGATCCAGAGGTGATCTGTCCCAGGCTGGTGGGGCAGCACTGCTGTCCTCAACATGCTGACCCCGCCAGCTTGACCACCAATTTCCAAGGCTGCTTTTCTAAGGAAGAGTGAGAACAAAACAGGAAAGACAGGGCAGTTAGCTCTCAGAGAAGCAGGAATTTGCCCCCAGCTTATGGCCAAATACCCACATCCAGCTGCAAAAAAAGACTGAGAATTGTAGTCTCTAGTTGGGCACCCATATGCCCAGCTAAAACTCAGCAGAGTTTTATTCATTAAAAGGAAGAACAGGAAAGAGATATGGGAACATATGTATATGTATAACTGATTCACTTTGTTGTAAAGCAGAAACTAACACACCATTGTAAAGCAATTATACTCCAATAAAGATGTTAAAAAAAAAAAAAAAGAACAGGAAATGAATACCAGGGACAACTAGCATTCTGATGTAATGTTCTGTTCTGTTTGTTTTCTGTAAAAGAGAGAGAAAAAGAATATTTTAGTAAAGTATTGTAGTAGAAACAGAAGGAGAAGCCAGATTTCAAGGGATTAAGAGTTTTAGGTAGTGGAAAAATGAAGATAAAAAGTGAAGTTCATTTATTCAAGTTTAACAGTAAATGGAAGAAGAGAAATAGAGTGATGGCTTAGAAAGAATGAGAGTCAAACCAGGTTTTGTTTTTGTTTTGTTTTTCTTTAAGGAGGAATACCTGTGCTTGTTTGAAGATGTCAGTGGAAAGAAAGATAAAAAATGCTGGAGAATGCCTAAAATGAGTGATTTAAGCCTTGGTAAATCAGAAATCTGCTCCTGAAATTGAAGGAAGGATGACAGGACAGTACAGATTACCTTGATATTGAAGTGGGGAGGAAGGTGGATTGGGAAGTTGAAACTTCCCACCAGCTCTCCAGGGTCTCCTGCTCTAGAGCCCCAAGCTCCAAAGTTTCCTGTCCCTAATCCTACCCAAACACACCTCCAACCAACATATTACCTGTGACCCATTCCTCCTCATTTTCTACTTTGCAAAGTCAATGAATCAGCTAGACAAGAGTATCAACAAAGGCTTCAAGGGACACTCTGCCTACTGTTCACTTCTTGAATTCATTTATTTATACATTCTTTTTTTTTTTTTTTCCCGTACGCAGGCCTCTCACTGTTGTGGCCTCTCCCGTTGCAGAGCACAGGCTCCGGACACGCAGGCCCAGCGGCCATGGCCCACGGGCCCAGCCGCTCCACGGCATGTGGGATCCTCCCAGACCGGGGCACGAACCTGCATCCCCTGCAACGGCAGGCAGACTCTCAACCACTGCGCCACCAGGGAAGCCCTATTTATACATTCTTAATTGCATACATAAATATCACCTTCTACATTCCTAGGGATATGAGGCAACAAGACAAAATCCTTGCCTTCATGGAGTTTAACTTTGAGGACAACATGTACATTTCAACAATAACCTTCTGAAGACAATGCTCACCCTCCACAGCCTCACCCAGTTACTTTAAGAGTGAAATTTCAGGGAGGGTATGAGATGGGGCAACAGTATGACAGATGCCTCTCCAGTCACGCTGAATACACACCAGTCCCTTGGTAGCTGGAAGAATACAGATCTAGGTAATAAATCCATGGAATGCATACATGGAAAACAGAGATAACAAAACCTGTCCACCTTGAAGACATGTTAACAAGGTAACGTAGCCCCTAGGTAGGACCTTACGTGGCCATAAAGGGCCAATGGTTTTCCCACCTTGATTTTCTGCCAGCAGCACATGCTTCTCTCCCTCTATTTTTCTCATCACATTCCTGCCCCACTTTTTGCTTTTCATTTTCTCCATGCTCTCCTGCCTATGATCACCTTCTGATTTGTGTTTCAGCTCGATAAACCATTTCTAATCTCTGCCAAGCAGTAGAGGGTACCGGTGAAGAACACAGACTCTTAAGTGAAAAGGCTTGAGTTAGATTCTCAGTCCTTGAGCAATTAACATCTCTCAGCCTCAGCTTACTCATCTGCAAATGGAGATAATAATACCTACCTTGTGGCCAGCTTCTGAGAATTAAAGGGAATGTTCCTGTAAAGTCTTCACAAAATGTCAGCGCCTGATGATCACAAATAAAGGTTACTTATTATTATGTGACAATGCGACCAGATAAAGCAGCAGATGTCAGCCCAAAGCCTGACCAGTTCAGGCTATTGGCTGAAGTTTTTTAAAAAAGTAATAAAAGAGCATTAAATACCGGGATGAATTACACATCCCTTCTGGAATAGCCTTCTACTATGTAGACCTAGAATGAACCAGGGGCCAGAACAGTCCGGTTTTAACAGCAGTCAGCCTTGCTAGGGCCTCTGGGGTTGGCCTTAATAATAGTAATAGGAAATGCTGAGTCATCCTGCCCCTGGAGTGGGGTGAGGACTGAAATCCTCTGTGGCAGGCCTCCCAGCAGAACCTTCCAGGGCCTACTGGTCCACTCTGATCTCCTGACCCTCTTGCAGCTGACCTTTTCTTTGTCTCAGCCCTATTTATGCTCTCATCTCTCACCCACTGATCCAACTGGTTATTTTCCTTCTGTAGGCACAAGCCTCCCAACCTCAGTTCTTGAGCCACAGCCAAATGGGCAGGTGCTCTTATCTGGGAATTTCCACCTGCTAATTAGGGGAGGCCCTGAGCAGAGAAAGGTGCTAACTTTCTTCCTGGGAACACTGCTCAGGTTCTTCCTTTAAAAGAGTTAAATGAGAGGAAGGAGGAAGCAAATTTAAAAACCTGCTCATAGTGGAGATGGATGAAAGCGAAGGAAAGGGAAAAAGTTCGATGTGTTTTGCAGAAGACAGATGAGTGCAACTACTTTATTAATTTCCTAATTCTATCTGTGCAGTCTGAGGGTGCTGCCAGACTTATAAAGGTGGCTTGCCATCTCCTGTTAAAAATTCTCCCCATGGGACTTCCCTGGTGGCGCAGTGGTTGAGAGTCCGCCTGCCGATGCAGGGGACACGGGTTCGCGCCCCGGTCCGGGAAGATCCCATATGCCGCGGAGCGGCTGGGCCCGTGAGCCATGGCCGCTGAGCCTGCGCGTCCGGAGCCTGTGCTCCGCAACAGGAGAGGCCACAACAGTGAGAGGCCCACGTACCGCAAAAAAAAAAAAAAAAAAAAAAAAAATTCTCCCCATAATAAATATCAATGTTGGTAACTAACTGACCCTTGCTTTATGTGGTAGGCCTGTGAGATGAATGGTTGGTTTGGGTTTTCAGGCTGCAAAGCTCTGCGACAGACTGCAGATGCCCAGAGTTAGAGGGCTGGTCAGCACTCTATAAAAGAAGCCACACGGGAAATGAATTTCAGCATCTTCACTTACCGGAGAACTGTACTGGCAAAAATGCTTGCCCTTTGAAGTCCTGAGTGTACGGCTGCCAGCCCCATGTCCCCTTCTAGGCCCTCACTTCCTATTTCCTCGCTTGTGAAATGCGGCGTGGTCAGAAGTCTCACACACGAGGTCTGTGTGGCCACCAATGCCTCCTTTCTCCCCAGTGCTTCTCTTGCAACCCTGACCACAGCCCCTGCAAGATACAGCAGGGGGGAGTGGCTGGCAGGTCCGAAGAGCAGCAGCCACCAACTCTGCCACTTCCTTCCCTCTCGGGTTCCAATCTCTGATAACTGTCCACTGCCCCCCGCCCCCCACCTGGTTGTGACATCTTTCTCCATGCTGATCACCAAGGGTGGCTGCAGTGTGGCTGAGTGCTTCCCACCTGGCTGCTCCATGCATGACCCTCCGAAAGGGCCACTGAAGAGGACGCCTTCCCTGCAGAGAGAGGGTGCTGCTCTCGACAGGAGACGTGCACCCCACTCTGCTCTCTGCCTCACAGAGGCCACTCTGTCGGCCAACGCTTTAAAAGACTCGCCATCGGCCCACTAAGTCCTAAAAGTTCTGACTTCAACGTTTCTGCCAAAGATCAAGTCCTCAGGTTTCATTCTTATTCACATTTGTTTGCAGGCTGCTTTTTTTTCGGGCCCTGGGTCTGTGTGTTCATATTAATTCTTTTGGTGGTACATGAAATGAACTGACACGAATTCTCTTATTTAGTTTGATTTTTCTTTTTTTTTTTTGGACTGCTTGTGGGATGTTAGTTCTCCAACCAGGGATCGAACCCAGGCCCTCGGCAGTAAAAGCACAGAGGCCTAACCACTGGACTGCCAGGGAATTCCCTTATTTAGTTTGATTTTTGTTGTGAATTATTACTGAGAAATGGGACAGAATCATGGAAGGAGAAATAATTTTTAACTGTTAAGGATTATACAAATTATCATTTTTATTCACATTTTCTGATTATAAAACTACTATAGGGCTTCCCTGGTGGCGCAGTGGTTGAGAGTCCGCCTGCCGTTGCAGGGGACACGGGTTCGTGCCCCGGTCTGGGGGGATCCCACGTGCCGCGGAGCGGCTGGGCCCGTGAGCCATGGCCGCTGAGCCTGCGCGTCCCGAGCCTATGCTCCGCAATGGGAGAGTCCACAACATTGAGAGGCCCGCGTACCGCAAAAAACAAAACAAAACAAAAAACCTACTATATAATCATTTTACAAGATATGACAAGCCCAGGAAAGTTTAAATCACCAAGATAAAAGGCACAATAATCTCAACATGCCACAGTAATAACTGTCCACAGTTTGATATATTTCCTTCCAATCTCTTTTTCCTACAATTTTTAGTGGGAATAGGAGTCCTGTTTTTATTAAAAGCACTCTTCAGCCAAGATCGGGCGCTGTGCTAGGAGAGTGACATATATATTTGCTTGCATTTCCAGCAACTTGGAAAGATAGGGGTTGCTGAAATTGTGGAAACTGAGCCCCAGGAAGATGAATTAGTTCAAAGCCACATGTCTTACTCCCAGAGCAAAATTTTCTAAGAAGTAGACTCCACACTGAAGCCTTTTAGTCGGTTTTATGGAGAGAATGAAATGATGAGAGAGGAATGTGGGCAGATTGATGCTATTCTTTTTTTTTTTTTTTTTTTAATTTTTTGGCTGCGCCACGTGGCATGTGGGATCTTAGCTCCCCGACCAGGGATCAAACCCACACCCCCCCCACCCCCCACCGCATTGGAAGCACAGAGTCTTAACCACTGGACCACCAGGTTGATGCTATTCTTAGTGAGACTGCACTGTCAGATCTATCCAGTTTATTATGAAATCCGACCTACTGAAAAAAATTTCTTCATCTGTAAATAGTCATTTTAAAAAGAGAGATTTATTTCTTTTTGAATCCAAAACATCACTGCTCGTCACTGTAAGTTGACTAGAAAGCAGTGGAGAGATACCTCTGAAATTGCAAAGCAGCTCAGCTGGAAGTTTGTACACTAAAGGAGAAAGGAGAGTAAATCTTCAGCAGTTTGGGCCACAGTCAACACAGCACGGGCCTGGGCAATGTCTTGGCTGCCAGGGACTGCCAGCTGCAGATAAAGTCACGGCAGTGGGTTCCCAGGCTATTGGCCAGACATGAATAATGACAGTGAGGACAGAAATGTAGTTGGAGTTCTGCTAAAAACATCTGGGCTCAGATTAAAAACATATATTTAGTAATTCCTCTGCTAGCCCACTACCAGCTTTGGGGCATTAAATAAAGTACAAACAAGACATGGCTTCCTTCATGTGCAGCAGCATGGATGGAGCTAGAGATTATCTTATTAAGTGAAGTGAGTCAGAGAAAGACAAATATCATATGGTACCACTTACATGTGGAACCTAAAAAAAATGATTTAAATGAACTTATTTACAAAACAGAAATAGACTCACGGACATAGAAAACAAACTTATGGTTACCTGAGGGGACAGCTGGGTTGCGGGCAGGGGTGAGGATAAATTAGGAGTTTGGGATTAACACGTATACACTACTATATATAAAATAGATGCACAATAAGAACCTACTCTATAGCGCAGGAGACTATATTCAATATCTTATAATATCCTATAATGGAAAAGAATCTGAAAAAGAATATCTATCTATCTAAAACTGAATCACTTTGCTGCACACATGAAACTAACACAACATTGTAAATTAACTATACTTCGATTTTCTTAAAGTTTTTATTTTTTGGTTTTTTTAAAAATTGGAATATAGCTGATTTACAATGCTGTGTTAGTTTCAGGTGTACAGCAAAGTGAATCAGTTATACATATACATATATCTACTCTTTTACAGATCCTTTTCCCATATAGGCCATTACAGAATATTGAGTAGAGTTCCCTGTGCTATACAGTAGGTCCTTATTATACTTCAATTTTTTAAAAAAGGATTTAAAAAAAAAGAAGAAGAAATGGCTTCCTTGACCACAGGAGTTTCATTCATTCATTCAACAAATATTTATTGAGCACTTACTGTATGCAAAACACTGTATATGCTGTTTGGATACATCAGTGAACAAAACAAATATAGATCCCTGCCCTGTGGAGCTGACTGTTCAGTAGCAAAAGATAGACAACAGACAGTAAACATAATTGAGGCAAGTTGTGCAAATTCCACAGCTTTCCATGGTTTGGGGATGAAGAGCAAGACTTACTGGGGAAGCTCACAAGTGGAAGGTCAACAAAAAGACGCTCATGGTCCCTCAATCTGTTATTCACATGAAATTAATTTGTTTTCATTGTTAGGGTTTGCTTTTCCTCTTTCATTTTATTTTATTATTATTTTTAAAGTTAGTAAGACTTTCCATTGTTCAATATATTTAGAGAAATGTCACCTCCATCTCTGTCTTCTCAGGCCCTTTTTCCTGCCCCTTCCAGGAAACCATTTTCACTAATTTTTGGCTTAACATTCCAAGACTTTAATTTGGGGCAAAAATAAGCAAACATTCTTATTTCTCCTCCTTCCTTACATAAAAGATAGTGTTCTATACCTATCTTTTATCTATCTATCTAATCTGTGGTTCTGAATCTTGCTTTTAGGGAGCATTTCTTCTCATTCCTTTTCTTTTTTAACAGCTGCTCTGTTTTTTATGTAACAAGTCCCCTACTGATGGATATTTGGATTGTTTATAATCTTTTTCTACTATAAATAATGTCAGAATGAATAACTTCCTGCACATAGTCATGAATTTATCGAGATTCCTAAAAGTAGAACTGCTAAGTCAATAGGGAAATGCATATGTAGCTTTACTAGTTAATTCCAAATTACTCTCTCTAGAGGCTGGACCGTTTTGTACTCCCAACAATTATGACAGCAACTGCTTCTCCATAGCCTCACTCACAGAGGGTACTATCAAACTTTTTTTTTTTATGGATTTTTGTCTGACAAACCTGAAGAATTATATGCCTGGTGATGTCTTTAATATTGTTAGTGTACATATTTAAATGACAGTTTGACTGAATATAAAATTCTAGGTACAAAGAACTACTTCAGTGCTTCAAAATATCACCCCACTGTCTTCCTGTATCCAAAGTCCCTTTGTCTGTATGATGTAAATCTAATTCTTGTTTCTTTGAAGAAGACTGGCTCTTTGTGTGAGCTTTTTTTTTTTTTTTTTTTTTTGCGGTACGCGGGCCTCTCGCTGCCGTGGCCTCTCCCTTTGTGGAGCACAGGCTCCGGACGCGCAGGCTCAGCGGCCATGGCTCACTGGCCCAGCCGCTCCGCGGCATGTGGGATTTTCCCGGACCGGGGCATGAACCCGTGTCCCCTGCATCGGCAGGCGGACTCTCAACCACTGCGCCACCAGGGAAGCCCTATCAAACTTTTTGAGTTTTGCCAATCAGATAGGTGAGCATTCATATTTTAAAATACTTATTAATTCAGTTTTCTCTTAATATAAGCAAGACTGAGTAGCTTTTTAGCTATGTAAAGGCCATTTTCTTTTTTTTTCTTTTCTTCTTTGAAGAGCTTGTTCATATCTTTAGTCCACTGTGCCTTTTTTTCAGGGCTTTCCTGAGTATTCTTGCTTAGAATCAACTTTTCTGATTCCAGAAAAAAAAAAATGGCCACTTTTAACACAATCACAATAAATGTACGTATTAGCTTGGGGAGAATTGGTGTCTTCGTGACGCTGTGTTGTCTAATCCAAGAACGTGGCATGTCTCCCTATTTGTTCAACTCTACTTTCGTGCTTCACCAGAGTGCTCTGAAATTTTCCTCCTAGCTGTTTTGCACGTTTCTCTGTACTCATCTGGCGAAACCACAACAGGATGCAGCTGAACGGAATGTGGCTGACTGGTCTTACTTTACATTTATTACCACAAACCTCAAGTGTTGCCTTCATGCTCCTAGGCAGTCATACTGTCCTCCAGTCTCCGGCTCTCCCAGACAGCTATTCATACCCTCTCCTCTCTCCTCCCCCATCCTCATTCAGCTGATTGACTTGTTTTCTACCTCACTGAGAAAACAGCACAAAACAAAAACTCGGAAGAGATCAGAAGAGAACTTCTGCAGTTCTTCCATAGGATAATAATGCCAGCCTCCCAAATTCAAATCTATCCACCCACCCTCCCTCTGGGGGGGGGAAAAAAGGTACAGATTAATAAAAAGAGAGAGAGAGAGAGAGAAGCTTGCACCTTCAGAATAACTAGGAGGCAGAATAATGCGGATTGCAATTTAGATGTAAATGGGAAAGTAGAAATCCAGAGCAGCAGTCACTCAGTTTCCCCAGAACATCAGACTTGTGAGAATTAACGTGGAAGAGAGGAGAGAGCAGCAGGTTCTCAGGGATAGCAGAACCTAAATAACATCAGCTGGGGTTCACCACCAGCGGGAGAGTGGGGGGATCAGATCTAAGACCGTGAGCTGGTTCACTCTCCTCCACTGGGCTCACCAGGGAAAGGCGGACCTTACCCAAGTGTGTGCGCTCCATCTTGACCACTGCAAGTAGACTGGAGGATGCCTGGTCATGGCAGGGTCACAGCAAGAACGAGGGCTCTCTCATCACTCCATGAGAGTGTAGGGGATGTGTGAGGGCTTAGTTTCCATGGCCGAGGCCTCTTTTAAATTCAGCTGAGGGGGTTGAAGTCCTAGAGAATTGACAGTCACACTGGGAAAACAAGACAAACACCAAGCAATTAATAACCAAGACAGAATGATAACAGCTTATATTTACACACTGATATATCTGTTAAATCATTCATTCAGTAGAGACAATTCAGGAATAGTACAGTATATAATAAGGTGCTAATCATAGGATGCAGGGGTAAATACAAAAGATGCTTGAGAATGGACAGATGTCCTGAGCTGGTCATGGATATCTTGATGAGAAGTGGTGGCCTCAAGCTAGATTTTTATCTCTGGCATAAAGACTGTTAAGGAGGCTTTTGTCAAATGGACCTAAAAATGAACAAGATGGAGGGTGTACACTGGTGACCGTAACGTAACTGATGGACACGTTTCCAAAGAAGGTCTCAATTTAGCCAGCAGAGGGCAAGAGAACACAGAAACCATTCCAGGATTTATGATCTTAGAAATGTTTGGAATTGAAGGACTGTATAGGTGTCTTTGCAAAAGCAAACAACAAAAACAATCACAAATGCGGCTCTTTTGAAACAAATATATTTTAAAACTGCACGTCTAAAGCAGAGACTTATTACTGTTGATGCTGCAACAAATTCTTGCTCTTTTATAAAAAGTCAGACTTTCTTTAAATGATGCATGCATTTCTTTAGAAATCCTTAACTGCTTGACAAAAATATGAGAATATGTCTGAATATATGACCTAACATTTTAAGAAACACTTTCATTTGAAGATCCCATAAAAATGATACAGTCTCTAAAAACTTTAATAAGCCTACATAGCAGGGATTAATTTGATAAGTCTCAGAAATAGATTACTCTGAAGAACATGATGCTATTGTAAATACAGCATGTTTGTTAAAATGGGTTAACAAATGTCAAAACGTTAAATGAGTATTTATTAAAAACAAACATGTTGGGCTTCCCTGGTGGCGCAGTGGTTGAGAGTCCGCCTGCCGATGCAAGGAACACGGGTTCGTGCCCCGGTCCGGGAAGATCCCACGTGCCGCGGAGCGGCTGGGCCCGTGAGCCATGGCCACTGAGCCTGCGCGTCCGGAGCCTGTGCTCCGCAACGGGAGAGGCCACAACAGTGAGAGGCCCGCGCACGGCAAAAAAAAAAAACAAAAAACAAACATGTTTAATCTACCAGGTAAGTAAGAGTGGAGGGTGGGAGGAGTGAGAGGAAGAGCTCCCTTTCCAGTGGATAGAGGACAAGAGAAGGCTTAGACCTCAGCAAAATCCTGAGGCCACTGGCCACGTGTCTGCTCTCTCCAGGGTCCATCAGCTCTCCTCGTGTTGCAAAAACTGTACTTAGTATTCAAATGAAGCTTCAAGCCCACAGATTCCAGACCCAGTTAGAGAAACTGCAGCAAAGTTCCTCCAGGTGTTTAAAATGTGCCATCCACTTAATTTGGGGATGGTAGGAGTGTATAAAATCCCCTGGGTTGGAAGTCTAGAAACCAGGGTTCTGGCTCTAATGTGGAGATTATCTGGGTAAACCACTGAACCTCTCTGGTCCATAGTATTTTTCATCTACAAAAGAAAGGCATGAGGCCAGGTGACCTCAAAGATCCCAACTAACTCACAGAGCCTGAGATTCTGTTCATGTTGTCCCCATCTTACATTTCCCCATCTCAGTTAACACTTGAGCTAGTAAGAGTGTAAGATGCTAGTCTCTGCACAAGTAAATCTGTAATTTAAGAAAGGACTCTTGAAGACCCTGAGAAAATTAATCTCTAACAATAGAATTTCAGACCTGAAAGCAGGATATAAGGAAATTCATTTTATTTTATTTTATATGCTGGGTGGAGGATTTTGGTGCCTTTCAAACCACGTTTTTAGAGGCCAGCTTCAGCTTGGATATACAGGCTGCTTTTACACATCCCTGAATCTTACTGAACCATAATCCTTAGGGCTCTTAGGTCACTGAGCAATCAAAGTAGCAACTAAGAGAATGAATAGAAGGTAGGACAGCCAGTTCAAATACTCCTGTAGGCTCCAGTGTGAGGATGCATTATCTCCTACCCAGACATTAGACCATCTGTAGTGGCTACAATGTATTCGGCTCTAATTAACAGAATAGTCAACCACAGAGGCTTAAACCATAGGAACAAGAAATTCAGAGCTAGCTCTTCCAGGATGGTCAGCAGCTCAGTGGTTTCATCCAGAGAATTAACACCTGATGGTCACCAGATGTCTGCCAGGTTCGAGGCAGCCCAGCCTCACGTACCAGCTTTATAAACAGGGAGGGATGAGTGGGCAAATTAACTTTCTTCTCCTGCATCTCTTGTTCTTATCAGGGAGGAAAATCTCTCCCCCCACCCCACCCCCTGACTTCCTCTTATATTTCATTGGCCAGAACTAGATCACAGTTATTTTTCACAGTTCTAGAGGCTGGGAAGTCCAAGATCAAGGTACCAAATGAATGCAAAATCCTCAACAAAATACTAGCAAACCAAATTCAACAGCATTATATAAGGATCATACACCATGATCAAGTGAGATTGATCACTAGGATGCAATGATGAGTCAACAATCACAAATCAATAAAAGTGATATATCACATTAACAGAATAAAGGAGAAAAATCATGTGATCATCTCAATCAATGCAGAAAAAGCATTTGTTTTTTTTTTTTAGATTTTTATTTTATATTGGAGTATAGTTGATTTACAGTGTTGTGTGAAAGCATCTGTTTTACAAAGGCACTAATCCCATTCACGAGGGCTGTGCCTTCATAACCTAATTATCTCCCAGTGACCCTATTCCAAATACCATCACATTGGGGATTGGGGCTTCAACATATGAATCTGGGGGGAAACAAACATTCAGCGCCCACCAAAGGAGTTTTAACATATTTTGTTTTCCGCTCCATTGCTTAGCTTATTGGGTTTCTCTTGCACTTGGGCTGAAAGTAGTCTCTGTGTTGAATAAGCAGCCAGATTATTCCCAGGGAAGTGATTGGGAAAATTTCCTCGGGAAGACTTTCTTGGCAGACAAACAAAATGCGTCCTGTATGTCGCTGCAGTGGCCCGACAGAGAGCAGCACTGCACTGTTCACTCCCTCCTGGGGACGGAACTGTACCAACTGTCAAATTAATTTCTTTCTTCTTTCTTGAAACGCACAGCACAGTTCATTCTGAGCTTCTATCTATTCAAGGGTTTAGAGCCAGCACTTTAGACAAAGGGACTTTAATTGCATGCTGATAACATGTCAAAACTATTGTGCATGAGGTAACTGTGCATTTTTTTAAAAAAGAGAACAATGCCTTCAGGATTACAAGAGAGATTTGCCCCTGTGAGTGAAATCTCATTTATAACTCATCAGAAAGTCTTCAGCCTATAAGCAAATTCTCCACTGTAAGCCATTAGACTGTATCTTTCTACCTTTCAAATTGCACAGTAATACAGTACACTAAAATGAGTAGTCGGCAAATTTGGTTAACCTATTTTTAACTGTGAAAGCCTTAATGATGAATAAGGGTCATTGTTTGGGAAAGTTGCTTATTTCACAGAACACAGCTGGTGTGCCTCATGTTAAACCATGAGGAGTATACCAGAAGGTCACCTTCTCTAACCATCTTTCTTTAAAAAGAAACACCCAAAGACAAGGCCGTGGCTTGACTTTCAAGGTTATCCAATGAGATAAAGAGGTGCTCTAGGTTAAGTCAGAGATACTCAACCAAAGCACGGTACCACCACTGGTACCCAGACAACTGCTAACACTTAAAATACAGAATCATCTCCCCAAAGGGAAGTTTTTGTTTCTACTGGGGTAAGACACTTGCTTTGAGGGAGTGATTAATGAGAGGCAAGATATAAAAGGTCTAACGCATTTGTCACTATCCTTAGTATTTAAGCGATAAGGCAAAAATGTGTATATATACATATATACATATACATAAAAGTAGATATTTCTATTTGAGGTGATAAAATGCCCTTCAGTCACCTAGCTTACTTTTCAGTCGAACTGACTCTTCTTGATTTCAACAAAAGAGTTCATATACATCTCAGTTCTAAAAAACCTATTCAACAAGTCTGAAGTTACAAAACAAAAAAACACAAATACCCCACCATTCTCATTATCAAATCACAAGCCTTTTAGCTGCTGGAGTTCTTTCACTTGCAGCTTGCAGCCCTTGAAAACCTCTAATTCCTCTGTTACACTCTCCAGGGTACACAGACATTGCCTCATTATTTTGGTTAATGGTGATTGCAAATGAACCCCGAGGTCACATAAGTATGCTCACCACTTCTTTAAAGAAACCCTGTGGCATGTCCTTGTATAGCTAATGACGCTTCCTACTCACATGTGTGTGTTCCTAAGCTTGTCAGGGGTTGTAGCTAAGCAACTAGAAGCTAAGTTGTAACTGCCAATGCAAGATAAATGTTCAAATAAACTTCTTTATTGAAGTTTAGCATACTTGCAGAAAATTACAAAAATATTGAGTAAAGGTCAATGAAAAATTACTATCACAGGACTTCCCTGGAGGTCCAGTGGTTAAGACTCCATGCTTCCCATGCAAGGGGCAAAGGTTCAACCCCTGGTCAGGGAACTAAGATCCCACATGCCGTATGGAATGGCCAGAAAAAAAAAAATTACTATCGGGAGGAGGGATAAATTAGGAGTTTGGGATTAACATATACATACTACTATATATAAAATAGATAACCAACAAGGACCTACTGTATAGCACAGGGAATTATACTCAATATTATGTAATAACCTATAAGGGAAAAGAATCTGAAAAAGAATATATATATATATATCTGAATCACTTTGGTATACACCTGAAATTAACACGGCATTGTAAATCAACTATACTTCAATAAAAAAATTTTAAAAAGAGTTCCCCAGCAACTAACGAAAAAAAGAAGAATTACTCTCAAGGAAATTGATCAGAGAGAACTTTCCTGAAGGAGCTGGCAGCCTACAGTGAAATGCTTTACAGGAGGAGAGAGAGGCCAGTGAAGGGACTGCCATGAGACCGAAGTAAGACTACTTGACACTCGTCCCCCAGAGACTGAAGAACATGGCAATTGGTACTTGATTCTCACCTGCAGGGATGTAAGGTAAGGGACTGGCTAGAGCTGCTAGAGCAAGAAAAGAGACATGCAGTGGAAGCAACACTCCCACCAACGGTGGGCAAGGGTGCTTGTTTCCCACGGGCCGACTTGACATCACAGAGGGCCACCATGCTGTAATCATCTTCCTAAGACTCCAAAGGAACGTCAGTTGGGATGAGGATGTCAACAAAAAATTAATCAATAGTCAATCTAAAAAAGAAATGGAAAATTTTATTCGAGCCGACCTGAGGATTATAACCTAGAAGGTGGTCTCTCAGAGAGCTCGGAGAACTGCTCTGAAGAGGTAAGAGGGGAGGTTGGTATAAATGTGACTTTGGTGAAGGGGGTACATGCAACCAAGCATATATCTCGGTAGAAGGTCACTGCTACTCAGGAGGAACAGACATCTTAGTTAATGTCTTAGTGCTTTTCTAAGTACAGGAGGATGCAAGAATCCAGATTCATGAAAAATTTCTCCTGAAAATATCTCACTACCTGAGGGCCAGTTCTGTCAGTTTTCCTAGAACACAAAGTGTTTGAATTCTTGGGAAGGATTTTGGGTGACATGGAGAAGACTTTTAATTCAAGAGAGTGGCTAATGGTAGGTGACATCAAGTTCTCCCTGGAACTTCAAAGCAGGAAGATGAAAATGACAGCTTGGATACCCTAACCATCCTAAGAGTAGACAAAAGTATTTATTAAGTATAATCTAGTCTAGGATTTCTCTACAAGATTCCTGAGCAGAAATGATCTGCCTCACTGGTTATCATTTATCTACCTGGCCCTGTCACAACACACCTGGAGTCAAGGATTTCATTCCAGGAGGCTCACCTTTAGAGGCAAGTGGCCTCAAAGTAATATAAGAATTGTAAACAGGAGAGGGAGAAGATTCCAAGCCTGGATGCATGAGCAAGTGGAAGAAACCTGGGATGTTGAGCCTGTAAGAGACTTAAGGGATGCATTTTGAGAGCTGTGGCCTGTCTCACAACAGCAGTCATATGTGTGCTTCCAGATGGCACGCTAGCCACTGTGAGTGTTAGAGGGTGGCGAGTTTTGTCCTAAGAACCTTTGTGTCAAATTGACCCCAAGTTATCTTTTATGAGAGATGGTTATCCTCAGACCTAATGCGCGAGGCCATTCCTTCTGGTGAGCTCCCTCTCCCTTGAAATGTCCAGTGTCAAGAAGAGAATAATTCTTCAGACATGGAACTAGAACTCAAAGATGGGCTGAGAAGCAGGCAAGGATGGAATTGCATATCTTAGGTTTTGTTCTCCTAGGTCTGCATCTCAAGAAAGAAAAGCATTCAGAATTGACTCCTGGGGAAGAATGGGAGGGATTCTGGCTTCTAATCCATAGTGAGGTTGGCCAGAATGGAAGAAAGAAATCTTAGCAAATCTAAGCAGGTCAAATAGAATTTGATTTACTGATTTCAAGTTACTTTCAAGGCCCCCGAATTCCCATATTCCCTGTTGATATTACCAATTCGGAATTCCAAAGGAATATAGGGGTTTCTGGTCCCATGGCTCCTTGGTCTTTGGGGGTGAATGGTGGACAGTAGCAGAGTAGAGGCCCTGAAGTGTCAGAGAGAACTGTATGTTTTTCTCATCTGCCACTCAACAACTTCAAGATGTCGCTATTGAGACCCGTGGGAAACAATTTTGAAATATAAGAACGTAAGACCCAAACTCTTTGGCAAGTAATATCTTAAATCTCATCTAAGGACTCCTGTCTCCCACTTCTTGTTCTTGTTTTTCATAGCATCTGTAGCATATTGCAGGAACAGGCATGAAAAATAAACTAATTTTATGCCCTTTAGAAGAATCATTTCAAAACCTGTGTGGTAGATTGATGGCAGTGATTTTAAATGGACGATCCACCCTCATCCACCTTGTCTTTTGCTGCAAGGGTGACCCACCGCTATTATCACAGGATCCTTGAGCTGTTTTATTTTAGTAATTTGTAGTGGTAATGAATTTAAACTGATCCACTCAACACTCTCCTAATGAACACATATTGCAAGGCAGCCAGCTAAGCTTAGAAGTATAATCAATCCGCGGAGGGGAGCAAATACCCATGGATAAAGAAACAATCATTATAAAGAATATTTATTGAATGGTTGGTATGTGCCAGGCGCCGTTCTACTATTTTATTCACGTGTATAATCTCATTTCATCATCACAGTAGTCTAATGAGATAAGAGCTATCATTATCCCTCCTTCCTATGGATGAGGAACTCAAGGTAGAGAGAGGTCAAGTGACTATTCCAAAGCCAAACAACTTGTAAGGGCTGCCATCTGGATGCTGCCCAGCCAGGCCTGTTATTTTGTATTCATTTGCACAGTAACATAATAATTCAGTGCTCCCAGTAACAGCACTTTCTGGACACAACCAATCTGCTCCAATATATGCCATTCTAAAATTTCCCCCAATACCTACATATTTGGGCAGGCATTCAGCCTTTTGAAAACAGAGTAACAGCCAGGCGAGTCTGACTTAACGAAAATCTTGAGAATGAATTCAAGGTTTCTCATTAATATTTCTGAGCACGCACTGATCTGACATCTTAAAATGACACTTGAAAGTGTGTGTTAAGAGCGAGTCCGTTATGCTATTTTTCTCTTTAAGACAAATGAAAAGTCCAGATATGTCAGTTGTGTGCTGTCATTAAGTTCACTATTCAATTTCCTCTGAAGACAATATGTTTTTCCTGCCTTATAACACCCACTCTTCACTGCTAGTTTCAATGTTGGCAACATTTACACCAAATACCACCAGTCTCATTGCTCTGCCCACCCCTGAGATTTTATTCTTCCCAATTTGCCCCTCCCTCTGTCCATTTGACCCAGCTTGGGCCAGGAGAAGGGGTTTTGGCACATTTTAAATGAATTGGGACAAGTTATAGTTAAGAATCAGATTTATGAATCAACAAAGTGGGCCTAAAAAAACAGGCCGTTAGGGTCAGATTGCTACACTTAGGGCAGAGAGGTCTAACTCTGAGAGAAATGGAAACTCGGCAGGCTTTAATGTTTGTAGGACCAAGGGCCCAAGTAAAACTAAAAAAACTAAAAATTATTCTTTATTGGGCTGGTCAAGATTTTCTCCGAGCTGTATTTCAGTCTGAGACTTTTCCTACCCACTCTTCCTTTCCTCTCTTCTTTCATCAGTGTTAGACCTACTTTGTGGTCTGAAGACTTTTCCTGCCCCCTCTTTCTCTCTCTTCCCTGTATCTTTCACAGGCATCTCCCCAAACAAATCTCTTGCTCTTCTGACTCTGTCTTGGCATTTGCTTCCTGGAAAACTCAAACCGGGACAATATTATCCATTTAGTCAACAGTGCAAAGCATTGGTATTGCATTTTACTCATGTTACATCTAGGCCTACATACAAACAAATTTTAAAATAATACGAATTAATATTGCAAACTATTCCTCGGCCACCATATGCGATTGCTGTGAACGCTGCGCTCTGGAACCACAGATTGGAGCATGAGGAGAAGCAAGAACATGAACACACGGCACTACTGAAAAATGATATTTCATTGTGCGAAAATCTATTGCATTCAAGTTATCTGAGAGGAGGCATTCAACAGTTAATTTGCCTTCTCTTTACTACACATTTCTGCCACTCAAATACTCATGCCAAAGCAGCATCCATCTCTAACGTCTGCTGTGGTAAAACACAGACCTTCAGGGCACTCAGATACCATCACCTGTTGTTTAAAAGCACTTTGGGCAAAAGTTGTGGATAAGTGTTTCCCTGGGTTCTGAACAGTATTAGTCACGAGAGTAGATGTGTAATGCTACACGTTGTACTACGCCAGAGCTGAGCTCTGGATCCCAGTGACAGGATATGGTGTGTTTTTAATATATGTATGTTTTCTGTATTTGTGAAATACAGATGTCGAAAGCACAGGGCTCAGGACAGAAAAACCATCTTGCCTGGATCTAAGGATGGTGCTGATCCTTAAAAATGGCATCCAAAGGACGAAAAGAGGGAAGCAGCCACAGCAGCTCCTGAGCACAAGGGGAGCGCCTGGTTGTCAAAAGTTTCCAGCTGCACCTGCTCCTTAGCTTGCTCCAGGCTGTGGGAAAGCCAGGATAACAGGTACTTGGCAAAAATGTTTGCTGAGGGAATACTTGTGGAATCAATGAGCCCAGCCAATGTAACAGTTCCCTTGACATGGTATCTTCTTCCATGCTCTTCTTAACACTTTTCCACTCTTTCAAAAACCTCCTACACACCCTCTTCCTATGTGAACTCCTTGCTATTTAAGACACAGAAAAGCAACTACACCCTAATACTTAGCACTAGCTGTATATTTGAAAGGCAGACTAATCAGCGTTCAATTAGACCTAAAATGAAGATTATTCTATATTCTAAAAGTTCTTAAAAGTAAAATTCTATATTTATTTTGGTTTCATCATAAAAATTCCACTACAAGCCAAGATGGAATAACAGGGACCATATTTATTCTCTCACCTTAAACAGCTAGAAAAATGGACAAAATCTATGAAACAACTATTTTCACACATTGGAGAAAAGGCAGAGCAGATCTACAATCTCTGAAAGAAAGGAAATAAACAAGGTCAGCCCTACAATTGTACCAGTTTACTGCCTGGAGGTAGTTTCCAGGCTGCAGTACAAAAGCAGGGAACCCAAACAGACCACAGAAGTCTTGCTGAGTTGAAAGGCAGATATTGGCTAAGGCAAGTAGAATTTTCAAGACAAATTACCAGAAAGGAGGGAGCTCCTGAGAAAGAGAGAGCTCTGGAGATCTGCAGAGAAACACCCTCAAGTATTTGGCTGAGCTCTACTGTTTGCTTGTGTGAAAGGAAACTACCCAAGGCCAGGAAAAGACCCACTGAAAAAGCGAAGGCATAACTATTCCCAGAGATCACACAGGGCTGGGAATGGTTTGTGTTGCACAAGCCTGAGTGGAAAGGTTTTTAATACATGGGGCATTACGAAGAATTATCAAAAGTGTGCCACCTTAGTGGGAGGGCTAAATTATTTCCTGACTGAAGGCAGCTCCGGACTTGCCCTGACAAAGCTTAAAGGCAAAAGTTGAAAGGATCCAACTGACTCCAAGTAACTTAACTGTGTGCCGAAACAAAATCCAACACAATTTAAAGGAATACAACAAAACCAAACATTCAGAGATGTAAAATTCACAGTGTCCAACATCTAACTATAAATCACCATGCATGCAAAGAGGCAGGAAATATTATCTATAACCAAGGGAAATTTTGATTAAAAAAACATAGAACCAGAAATGAAAAATATGATGGAATTAGCAAGGATGTTGAAACAGTTATTTTAAATATGGTCTATATTCAAGAAGGTAGAGGAAAACAGGAGAGAAATGGGAGGTTTTTAAAACTTTTAAAAGAGTTTTAGAAGTTTAAAACTTTTTTAAAGTTTTAAAGTTTTTTAAAAACTTTTCATCTGCTTTTAGAGATGAAAAATACAATGTCTAGATAGAAGATATATTAAATGAGATTAATAACAGGTATGATGCTGCAGAAGAAAAGATAACTGAACTTGAAGAGATAGCAGTAAAACTATCCATGGTAGGCAGAATTCTAAGATGTCCCCCCAAGATTTTGTGCCCTGGGTGTACACCCCCAACATAATCCACAAGACTATGAATATGATGGATTCCACCCTGGTGATTGTTATATCCGAGGACACAGATGATGTTAAGAAAGAGGGATTATCCAGGTGGGCCTGACGTGAGCACCAGAGCCCTTTGAAAGCAGAGAGCTTCTCTGGGTGATCACAGAGAGGAAGTCAGGGATCAAAAGCAGGAGAAGTATCCAAAGTACTGCTGCTGGCTTGATAATGGAGGAACCCATGTGGTAAGGAAAGTGGGCAGCCTCCATTTGCAAAGACCAGCAACATGCTGAGAAGCAGCAAGGAAATGGGGACCTCAATTCTATAACCCCAAGAAAATGAACCAGTCAACAACCAGTGAGCCTGGAAGAGGATGCTGAGCCTCAGATGAGAACCTCATCCCCAGTCAACCCTTTGATTTCAGCTTTGTGAGATCTTAAGGAGAGAATCCAAACATACTGTGCCAGACTTCTGACCTACAGAACTGTGAGTTAATAAATGGGTGTTATTTTAAGTCTCAAAGTTTGTGGTAATTTGTTACACAGCAATAGAAAACTTACCTGTGAAGCAGAGAGAAAAAAGACTAACATATATGTGCACACACACACAGCATCAGTGACTAAGCAATATCAAGGATTGTAATACATGTGTAGTTGGAATCCCAGAAGAACGGGGGAGGGGAGATAGTTGAAGATATAATGGCTGAAATTTTTCCAAATTTGATGAAAACTATAAATCCACAGATCCAAACATCTCAACAAACTCCAAGCAGAACATACATTAAAAAAAAAAAAAGCCAAATTATGAAACATGTACAGAGAACAAAGATAAGAATGAGAGCAAACTTTTCATCATAAACTATGCTGGCTAGAAGAGACTGGTACAATATCTTTAAAACATTGAAAGAAAAAATTGTTGTGCTAGAATGCTTTACTCAAAGAAAATATCAGATAAATAAAAACTGAGAAAATTCATGCCAGAGGACCTGCACTAAAATAAATATTAAATGAAGCTCTTCAGGCAAAGAAAATGATATTGGTTGGTTTTATCATAATGTATCTTCTGCTAATTGATATAAGCGCCTAGAGATTAAAGTCATGAACACACAAACACACATTTGTCTTACGTTTAGGAAGAATATATAACATTTAGCCCAGTCATGCCAAATATACAATAAGCCAAATTCTTACCAAGTAAAATGTACTTTCTGTTCATTAATTTTTTTTAAAAATGGGAGGAGTAGAAATTAGTTCATTATTTAATTTACTGAAGGAGATTTTACTAGATGAACTGTAATGAACCTATAAAAAATACTATGTAGATTTTACAGGCTCAGTGCCTCCATAAAACTTTAGCTGACATTAAGCACGTTCTAGGAAATTATCAGCAGATACCTAACTTCACAGAGCCTCATTTCATTAACAAATATTCAACATTAGCTATTATGTTAAAAAAAATAATTTTTAAAAATGAAGGCCATCTGCCAAACAATTATTTCAAAATTATAAAACTCCAATGCTGTTGCTGTAGGAAGCCTCTATGAAAATCCCTAACGATTCCCACTATCTAATATTCATGCCCTTGTGTACTCCCTCCCAGTCCTGTGGACTGGACTTATTGACTCATTTCTAATGAATGAAATATGGCAGAAGTGATAACATGTTACTTTGGGGATTAAATTATAAAAGACTAGCTTCTAGTTCTCTCTCTCACTGGCCCCATGAAAAGCCAATTGCCATGTCATGAGGCAGCCCCATAGAAAGGCCCTAATGGCAAGTGACTGAGGCCTGTCAATGACCATGTGAGTGAGCTTTAGGGTGGACCCCAGCACTACCACCAGCTGAGCTGTTAGATGAGATCACAACCCCGGCTGATAGCTTGATTGCAAACTCCTGATAGACCTGGAGCCAGAGGCACCCAACTATGCTGTGCTCGAACTCCTGACCCACAGGAATACTTTTAAGTCTCTAAGGATTGGGGTGATTTGTTACACAGCAGAGGATAACTAATACATCTATTATTCAGCAGTTTCACTATCTTATTCATAAAGAAATCCTGAAGACCTTTTCTACATAATATATGGGGCAATCATTCTACTTGCTACTTTGTGTACGATGGTATTTTCATGGATTGGTAAACAAGTCAGCATGTAGCAAGCTATCACATGGAGATTCAAAATCTGTAATAATTTGGCACCACGATCTATTCAACTATTGTCACCAATGAGCAATGTGGTAAGAGGACAGAATTTACCAGGAACCAAAGTAACTCTGGCATTATCCAACTCTTGTTACTGTTTTATAATCTTAGAGAATTATTAGGTTCTTTTAAAAGTGTTCCAGAGAGATATCTTTAATTGCTGATGCTAAGTTCAAATTAAACAACTTTCTACCCACACAAATGGGTAGAATTCATGATGACTCACTAATTCTCCCACTGAACAGAGCTGCACACAACCTTTTGGCCATCTGGCTAAGATAGATCTTTGAGACTAATAACCTAGGACTCTCTAGGACCTAATAATTATATCAGACTAATATATATAACTCCTGCTGGCTAAATAGTAACATCTGGGCTGGAGCCATGACACAAAGAAGATGATGATTAAAATAACACTGGTGGAGCAGTCTAAAGTTGATAATATTATTTGTCATTCACAGTTTCATTTGTTTCTCACCAAAAATCTTACATACTAGATACCATTTTTATTATAAGCCCCTTTCACCATGCTACATTCTTTGTCATGTATCTAAGACAAGGTTTGATAACTCTAGAATTCAAAGACAATTTGCCACAAACAGAGTAGTTGTTGATCCCTTAAGCCATGAAATGCCTGCATAAGAAGTAAATAGATACATCATAATGAGAAGAATCCTGATACCCTACCCACGTCCCAACCTACCCTTGGCTGGACTTTGAAATTGTTTCTTTTCCACATCGCTTAAGTTTTTTTTTTTGGTTGCTTTATGCTGACTTAATGAGCCAAATTCTTTGAGCCAACGACTACCTTCCCTACCAGCCCCATAAACAAAATTGACCGTATTTGTTATGGGAAAAGGCAGTCCAAAGACATGGTAATGAGTGCCTACTGTGGGATTTTCATCTCCTGCAGAAATTTATGGCCCCATTCACCACAGCATCATATGCCTCCTAGAAAAAGAAGCAATGGGTAGTTTATTCCTGTCTAGAAATTGATGTGTAGCCAGGGGTAACATGTGCACATTCACATCTGCCTAAAGCAGGGTGTAAAATGTGCCCATGCATCAAAGATCCTCTAGAATTTTTAAATCACAGAAAGTCAGAACTAGCTGCAGGAGGCAGGCTTTTGCAGCCAGGCTGCACTTTGCTGAAATATGTGCCTTGACCTGTCAACCCTTCCATCTTCCAGACTGGATGTTCTCTATAGGTCCTTTTGACTCTAATGTTGTAAGATCTGTGGAGTTGAGCTGAGTTGGTTTAAGAAATCTTCCTAAGCTGTGCTAGCCGTGTGTTGGATCCTTGATGTCATCTAATATTTTTCATGGGTGCTTTGGATTAGAAGACACAGTACATCATGGAAGGATATTACAGCATAGCTATGACTGGTAAAGAGTCATCAAAAGTTGGAAAAAAATTTTGAATGAAAAAGAAAACAAGTTACACAATAACAAGTTTGGCAAAGACCACGAGTGGTGTCCCAATCTCCATTCTCCCTTATTTCCTTTATATTAGAACTCCTGGTTTTATGCTGGGCACACCACCATCTGAAGCAAAGATATTCCTCAATAGCTCACCAGTAGATATGGTCATATATCTCAGTTCTGGCCAATGAGATATAAGTATCAATATAACTGTTATGTGCAACATCTGAAAAACGTCCTGCTGGCTGGAACGCAGACAAGATGACTGGAGCACAAGTAGCCATCCTGAACCATGAAGTGGAACTTGTATGCTGAGGATTGTGAAACCACAAGATAAAGGGACCTTAATCCTTAAACCATGAGTGCTGTCTATACCAGCCCTGAACTATCTCCAAACTTCGTTTACGTGATAGAGAAATAAACTGCTACCTTGTTTATGTTACTACCACTTTGGATTTTCTGCCACTTACAGCAGAATTAATCTTGCTGACAAAGCAGAAATATGTGTATCCCATTTTAATAAACGTATGTAGGTGTGTATGCATACATGTGTGGATGTGTGTGTGTGTGTGTGTGTTGTATACAGCCACCCAGCATCCATTCTCCCATTTTAATATCATTCTGATTTCCCTTTAGTGAACTGTCCCTCTCTTGCTGTGTGATGCCATGGTGGATGGTCAAGACTAGATGCCTAGTCTCCCTTTAAATGACCCAAGGGGGTCCCCAGAGGCTCTGTTCAGTGAGACTTCTTCTCACTGCCCAGTTTCAGTGGGAGGCAAGGTAGAGATTCTTGAAGCTCTATCCTAAACACTCTCCACTCTGTTCCCCCACAAAGGAGTTTAATCTCCACATCTGCTTCTGCTACATCTATAAACAGGTGATTCACAAAATACATCTCCAGCCTGAACCTGTCCTTTGAAGTCTGTATGCATGTATCAGTCAGGACTCTGGCAGAAATGAATAATACCCTCAGATTGGTACAACTTGAGTGGGTGGACAGAATAGAGGGAAATTATCAGAGGTAGCACAGTATTCTGAAAGAAGCAAGAGCACAGCCAGACCCTGGAGAGAGAGGGCTTGGTGGAGAAGGCTGTCTGACAAGAGCTGTGATCTTCCGTTCAGGGTTGCAGCCAGCCTACAGCAACTCTTCAGGGAAGAAGCCAGGAAAATAAAGACCCACTTCACTCCTTTTCCTCCTCTGATCTCCTGCCATTGCTCTCCATTGAACCGACCCAATCTGAAGCCAAAAGCAAAGGGAGTTGGTTGCTGCAGGTCAGCCTCCCAGGGCTGCAGGCAGGGTAGAGAGGAGGCTGGAAATGCAGATAGAAAAGCTGCAGCACAACCTATGTATCCAGTTGCCTACTTCACATCTTTTCACGTATCAAGGTACCTCAAATTCAGCATGCACCAAACCAAACCATTCATCTAACCCCTCCCAAGATTTAGCCAGCCTGGTCCTCTTTCATGTTCCTAATCTTAGGAAATTGCACAATTAGCAACGTATTTATGGAAGCCAGAAACGTGCAGATCATTCCTGGTCCCTTTCTTTCCTTCTCCACCCATAGTCAGTCTATCATCAAGTCCAATCAGTTTTTTTTTTCTTTTCCTTTTTTTTTTGCACACTTTGCAGGATCTTAGTTCCCCAACCAGGGATCGAACCCAGGCCCCCACAGTGAAAGCACCAAGTCCTAATCACTGGACCACCAGGGAATTTCCCGCAACTAGTTTTAAACAACTTAAATTCAGCGAAAGAAAACAAAACAAAAACCACTCTCTCCTGGTACTTTGATTTTTGAGGGGAGATGGGCAAGCAAGGAAGGCAGGCCAGGCCAGGACCTCTAGATCTCTGTCCATTATAAGCCCTGTTCTTCAGCTTCTCTTCAATCTCAGGAGACACCTATATTCTTCTGGTAGAGTCTCTTTTTGCTTAATCTATCGAGAGTTGGTTTCTGCTGCTTGAACAAGAGCCTTAAGGAATAAAGCAAAATGTTTAATTAGGAAACTAAGTGAAAAAGTACTTGCTCCTCAGACATGTCACCACTCTTCAGAACTCACAAGATGTCTGAAACTATTCTCTATTTCTTTTCTTTCTTTCTTTTTTTTTTTTGGTACACGGGCCTCTCACTGTTGTGGCCTCTCCCGTTGCGGAGCACAGGCTCCGGACGCGCAGGCTCAGCGGCCATGGCTCACGGGCCCAGCCG
>NC_041218.1:37861482-37883387 GCF_002837175.3 Physeter macrocephalus
GTGGGATCTTCCCAGACCGGGGCACGAACCCGCATCCCCTGCATCGGCAGGCGGACTCTCAACCACTGCGCCACCAGGCAAGCCCTCTATTTCTAAATATATTCTCCAAAGGGAAGCAATAAAAGAGAATTTTGTTAATTAAAATATGTAAAGTACAGCTATGTATTATTCAATCATAGCACGGCTTCATATGTGAACAATAGGCATCTCTTGGAGGAGGGATTAGAGGTGATTTGTATTTTCCTCACTGGATCTTTGATCCCCGTGTTTTTTATTCTGAGTACCTATTATTTTTGTAATTGGGTTTTACAAAGCAAGTAAGTGTTACCTTAAAAATAAACTAAATTTTAGTGTATTGATGCTGGAAAAAAAATAGTAAGAAAGCTTGATACTGCATACCAAGGCAAATAGCAAGAAACAGCTATTATAGAACTGTATTAAAAAACAAAACTAGGGGGCTTCCCTGGTGGCGCAGTGGTTGAGAGTCCGCCTGCCGATGCAGGGGACACAGGTTCGTGCCCCGGTCCGGGAAGATCCCACATGCCGCGGAGCGGCTGGGCCCGTGAGCCATAGCCGCTGAGCCTGCGCGTCCGGAGCCTGTGCTCCGCAACGGGAGAGGCCACAACAGTGAGAGGCCCGCGTACCGAAAAAAAAACCAAAAACAAAAACAAAACTAGGGGCTGGGTCTGAGGCAAAAGACAAGAGAAGGGTTCCTTTAATGACAGAGAGCTATCACCAAAAGTGACTTTTTCACCAGGTTTCTAACTATTCAAGAAAATGGTTATATTTCTTCTACATATTTAAGAGTTGTTTCTGAGATTATCAACAAGTAAGAAAAAAAGTGTTTTCTTTTTCCAAATTAGGCTGTGGAAATTCATTTTTAACCAGCCTAAAAGAGGTTAATCACACTTGGGATGCTTCCTTGGAGCATAAGATAGCAACATCCCCGGGTTGAGCCTCCAGAGGGAACTGATGGGTTACTCCTACAGCTGAGGAGACAAACTATCAAATGCAGACAGTGATCCGTGGCAAAATCTCAGTACAAGACTTCTCTGCAGTGAGCTAATCGAGTAATAACAACCTTGTAGTAACAGTTACACAGCAACAGCCATGCAACTTTCTAGAAACTACCTATTAAACCTCAGGGCATTACATGTACTTCATGTTTCCTTACCCAAAGAGCAGTTTCACTAACGGGTTTTAACTGATAAGTTAGAACATTTGCCTCATACAAGGATGAAATCTGTGAAAAAAAATTAAATATGTGTGTGCACACACGTGTGTGTGTACATACATATATTACTATAGAATTTGGCACTTTTATCATCCACACTAAAATGTCTAGGCAGAGAGCCAAAAACCTCAGAGTATGCTTTCTTTTGGCCCAAATAAATAATAATAATGTATAATTTAAAAGAGCTCATTACACTGGATTATAATTAGTAATATCTAAGCATGAGATTATGATGTTGCATATTTCATGCACTGTTCAATCAACTAATTATAATTTTGGTTATGTTTTCTGCAACAATAAAAGAAAAATATCACATGTACTAGTGGATTATTCCAACAGGCATAAATAACCATGTTAAGAAGCAATGAATGCTTGAGTGTGAATCCATAAAGAAAATTTATATATGCTGTAGCCTAAGAAAATTTTAGAAAATATTGCATCAATATGTGTTTGAA
Organism: Physeter macrocephalus; assembly: GCF_002837175.3. Classification (NCBI taxonomy): domain Eukaryota; kingdom Metazoa; phylum Chordata; class Mammalia; order Artiodactyla; family Physeteridae; genus Physeter; species Physeter macrocephalus. The sequence goes on from NC_041218.1 coordinate 37,863,172, forward strand.
TGGACTCATAATAATAGGCAAACAAATACTAGCAAAGAACCAAACATTCCCCTTACTTGATAAAACAAACAATACAATGCTAATTAGCAAAAATCTTTGCATGAGAGAGAGAGAGAGAGACAGAGAATCAGGAGAGAAAGAATGAGAGAACAGAGAGAGTCTGAAAGATAAAATTCCACGTATCAGTTCCTGGAACAAAATGATCTTTAAAATGTTCTCTTTTCCAGATATGCCATGGCACCCAAGTGGAGAAGAGCAGGGGAAGCATGGGAGAAGAGAGAAAGGAGAAAAGAAGGGAAGGCAGGCAGCCTGAAGACAGCAGGGGCACAGGTGGGAGGGGTGTGATGAAGGACAGAGGAAAGAACACAGGGTCCACATTTGCTGACAGGGAGGCAATGTTAGCTGTCACGGAGATGGAGGGGATATGAACACAGGTGTCGGAGAGCCAAACCTCAAGCCCACCTTATAACTCTGGAGGGTTCTATAGCCCAGGAAAATTATGATTTTGACTCATAAAGAAAAAGTTAAAATGTGACCCAAAGAAATGAGTTGTTTTCACTTTATTGTATCATGAGGTGACACTCTCTTTGGGAACATTCTGCCAGACATGCCCCACCACTTGTAACATTTGTGTTCCATGCAGGGTCTGCTTTTAGTTAAAATTTTAAGCTGTTTTACATATAAGCAAGCATACACCGGTTACTATTGGTGAGATACAAAATATCCATTTTATAATCAGCCCTTGGAATGTTCCAAGACAGATTAGTATATAAGGGAAGAAGACAAAAGAAATTCCAAGGTCCAGTGCTGGGCAAACCCAGAGAGTGAAAGGGGATTTCCGATAGGTAATCTCAGACAAACTGACCAATTGGACACTGGCCCCTGTCCCTGGTAAAGAAGCAGAGGATGGAGGATAGAAAGAAAGCCCCTGGGAGAAGGTGTGTGGGATGCAGAGATGGGTGTCTTCTGCGGGCCCCTATTATATCTTCTCTGTCTATTTCATTCCCAAAGTCATGGTCATTCATTGTAATTTTTTTCCTAAAAATTAAAGGAGGATATGAATTTTAAAATCCTTCCTCTCTAATCTCTCTAACCACAAGTCATCACAGTTAACAATTTGATGTTTATCTTCTAGATATTTTTCTGTGCATATATGATGCCTTACCTATGAATGTATATTTCATATATACTCACATTACAGACACACACACAAAATTATTTAGACAATGAAAAATGAGGTACACTTTACTTACTGTTCTCCCCTTCCCTTTCCACTTACTACTTCTTCATGGTCTTCTCTCCGGATTAGCATGAGATCTGCCTCACTTTATGTTTTTTCCTGTTTTTAAAAAAATAGGATTTATTAAAAAAATTGTGGTAAAATATATATAACATACAATCAGCCGTTTTAACCATTTTTAGGTGTGCAGTTTAGTTGTGTTCAGTATATTCACATTGCTTTGTGCCTCACGCTTCTTAAGAGAGGAGAGAGGAGGGGTCAAACATGTGGGCTTTGAAGCCAGACTGCCTGGGTTCCACTCCCAGCTCCCATGTCTATCAGCTATGTGGCCTTGGGCAAGTTATTTAATCTCTGGATCCGACAGTTTCTACGTCTGTAGAATGTAACAACACCATCTCTCTCATAAGAGTATCTTGAAGATCAAAGGCATATTAAGATTTAAAGTGCTAGAACAGAACTTAACATACAAGAACGTTTAACTACAGGCCAAATGATATTTCGTTATAAGGATATATCATAATTTATCTAACCAGTTCCCTACAAATGGTCCATTAGTACGTTTTGGTAGGTAGTTGCTCGGAGGCAGCTGGAAAGGTGAGAGGGCACACATCAGCTGACCTCTGAGAATAGAGGGTGTTGCTGGCATTTAGCAGAGGAAGAACAGCTATGGCGAACACGCTACAACAAGCAGGACAGTCCTGAAAAATGACGAATTTGCACTCCCTTAAGGTCACTAGCAGAGAAACGCTGCCATAACTCTTAGCTCTGCATTTCCACTTCTTGTCATTTTTTTCCCACAGATTTACTTGCACACAAACAAAATGATAAATGTAGAAGTTTATTCAATGTAGTTTTGTTTAGAATAGTAACAGATAGGAAATAAACCAAATGTCCTTCTTGACATGGGACTAAATAATAATTTGCAGTACTTTCAAACGATGGAATGCTATGCAGCTGTTTACCAAGATTCAGAAACTTCCCCATATGCTAATATGGAAAGATTTGCAAAATGGTATATTAAGTGGAAAAAGAGTGATGTACATAGTATGCTAATATTTGGGGGTAGAAAAGAAGCCATATTTACATATAGTTTTATTCATGTACAAAATATAAGAGATTAATAAATATGGTTATGTGGGAAAGGGTTTGCAGGCAGAGGTAGGAATGGGGTGGATGGGAAAGGGTGGTAATTAGACTTTTCAATGTTTGCCTTTTTCTAATTAAAAAAAAATTAGAGTCATGTGAACATTGTGCTTTTTTTTTTTAACTAAGGAATGAGTGGGTAGGCTTCCCTCAAGCTTTTGTGGAATCTGGGCCAAGAGCACAAATGAAGGCCCACGGACTCTAAATCTAAACATGTAGAAGTTACATGATGAGATCAGGCGTGTTCAGGGTGGTATGGCCAAACACTATGTAGAAGTATAAATCAAACTAACAAACTGTTAAATAAAACATGTTCTCTTCTCCTACCTTGAAAAATAAACTTTCTTAATGACAAAAACAGATAAATAAATGTAAAATTGAAAGTTGGCAAAATACCAAACACAAAAGAATTAAATTATTGTGTATAATGGATGGTTTGGTGATGTTTGGAAGAGTAATAAAATAACGATGTGCATAATTTGCAATGTGTTTTGTATTTATTTCACACTATTTTTGGCCTTTATTTCAATAGAACCACTAATTATGTAGTTTTAATCAAGATTTTCACATATTTTCAGTTCTATTGATAGTATATTAGACAATCTTTCTTGAATAATTAAAGTTTTTTCCTTAATTAGTTTCAATTTGAGGAAACTGCCCTGCTGAGGCAGAAACAACTAGAATTGTCAATAACTTTTTAAAGCAACTTAGATTGGAAACAAACTGTGGAATTTAAATATTATGTCCAAACATTATAATGGGGTCTTTATTGCAAAAATTATTTTAAAATATTTAAATTTTATCATATAAATCACTAGCACTCAACTGCCCTTTTCATCATCTCTCAAATTGATGTCTATTATCTATACAGTATTTCTTAAATTCTTCTCAGTTCCAAATTTTCAATGCTGAGATATTACAAATAAAACTAGAAATAGCACACCTCCTTCAGTACCCTACTTCAAAGGACTCAAAAATCTCAGAACTTGCCCAGGTCTTCCTGAAGTATGAATACCATTGGTTTCTTTTAAATTGGGAGACTATATAAATCAAAATAAAATAAATTATGGAAAAGCATCTGTAATATTTAAAATCTCAAGATTGATACTGTGGTTAAAAAAGGAACTCTGAAGTAAATTGATACAGGTGAGGATGTGGTCAACATAATGCAGACAGCAATGAACTACTCTTCTTTCAAAGTATCTCAAATCATGACAGAGCTGAGGAAGTCATGGCAAACAATTTCACAGAACCACTAAAAGCACATAGGAAAACCCAAAACAGCCATCTAAGACAGATGGAGACAAATACGTAGGGCTAGGCAATAAAACTTTCTCTAAAGAAAGTTACTAGGGGGAGAAAAATCCCAGGTCTCAGAAGAGAAGGCAATTAATACAATTATTTCAATAAACTTGAGATTCTTGCTAAAATATTTCTAGAACATCCATGTGACTGTGATCTTGACAGTATGGTCATCTATTTATAATATAGCAGCAAGGATCTGACACAAAATTATAATATCACAGGAGTACTTTATTAATACATACAGTTACAATTTGGTATTCTGATTACTCACTAACAGAATATATCTTAAAGTTAACTGAATAAGGGAAAATGGTTATTAAAGAGCAAGAGGAAGAGAGAAAATTGAAGGAGTTCATCTATACAGAAAGATGATTGGATGACGTGAGCACTGAGTGGATTGATTTATCAAGGTGGACCTATGTTTATTCATAACTCCTATGTTCACCTCTTATAGCATGTGAACTACATTGTGTTGCTACGACCTTTTTATCTGATTTCTTTACCACTATAGTCTAAGCTTAAGGAGAAATATGGTGACTACTGTGTTCTTCATTGTGTCTCCAATAATCACACAGGGTCTAACACACGGTAGGTACTGGTATCTGTATGGATGAATGGGTGGATGGGTAGGTGGGTGGATGGATGGATGGATGGATGGATGGATGGATGGATGGATGGATGGGTGGATGGGTGGATGGGTAGGAGGGTGGATGAATGGATGGATGGGTGGGTAGGGGAGTGGATTAGCTCATGCATCTCTGGTGTTAGGGAGCTGCACAATCCTTGGCTACAATAAATAGGAAAGTTTCCTCATACCCATGGGAAGCTCAACTGCCAATGCCACAGTCACAAATATCTCTCAGCCATCACTAACCTCTTTGTAACAGTTTGCTCAAATTTCTGGTGTTTAAAAAATTCCAAGTATTGGAAGAGAAATCTTAGAAATCCAAACTTAAAAACTGATATAAAATATACCACATTCTCACAATTGGCAACACATTATCAATCTCGAGTTTTTAAGTATTACAGATGCTTTTCCATAATTTATTTTATTTTGATTTATATAGTCTCCCAATTTAAAAGAAACCAATGGTATTCATACTTCAGGAAGGGCTGGGCAAGTTCTGAGATTTTAAGGCCTTTCAGAGACAGCTCTGGTCAGGGTCAATGCAAAGCCATCTTTTTTTAGTTGAAATATTTTCTTATTTTAAAGCTTTATTGAGAAATAATTCACATACCGTGTGAATTACCCATTTAAAGTACACAATTCAATGGTTTTTAGTATTTTCACAGAATTGTGCAACCACCACAATGAATTTTAGAACATTTTCATCACCCCAAAAAGAAACCCTGCACTGATCAGCAGCCTCTTCTCATTTCTCCTTTCCCCAGCTTCTGGAAACCACTTATCTCCTTTCCGTTTCTACAGATTCCCTGTTATGGACATTTCATAAAAATGCAATCAGAGAATATGTGGTCTTTTGTGGCTGGCTTCTTTCACTTTGCATAATGTTTCAAGGTTCATCTATGTTGTTGTATGTATCCATACTTAATTCCTTTTTATTGCTGAATAATGTTCCATTGCATAAGCATATCACATTATGTTTATCCATTCATCAACTGATTGACATCTGGGTTGTTTCCATTTTTGGGGTATTATTAATCATGCTGCTGTAAACATTCATGCGCAAGTTTTTGTGTGGACATAAATTTTCAGTTCTCTTGGGTATATAACGGAGTGGAATTTATGTGTCATTCGTTAACTCTGTGTTTAACCTTTGAAGAACTGCCAGACTCTTTTCCAAAGCAACTGCACCATTTTACCTCCCATCAGCAATGTATGAGGGTTCCAATTGCTCCCCATCCTCATTCACTCCTGTTTTTATCTGTGTTTTTTTTTTGAACACAGGCAGTCTTGTAAGGTAGGCCAATTCTGACTCCTGGACCCTCCTCTTCCCCTTTCTTCCCTCCCCTTCCTAACTAGGTCTTCTGCCAAGAACCCAGTGCCTTTCCCAGTGCCCTGTCTCTTTCCATTCCTATAAGCTGCTGTTGCCCAAACTCTAGAGCACTGATTCTTCCTCAATTCCTCAGCCATTAGGCTTTTTCCTTGAAGACTCTGAGGGGTGTCACATTCAAGAAGCAAAGGTTAACAAGCCAAAACATCATTTTACAATAACTCAAGTTCTTTCCTTGACCGAGAAAGGGGCTGGGATAGACACACAGATGGGTGGCCCAGACCCCCTTTAAAGAAGGACTTGCTTCCCAGCTGGGAGTTGGGGAAGGAACATGTGGTGCAATCAGCTGCAGGGAGCTGCTTCTCCTGAGTTCTCTTCCTTTTCAAGGCAGCCCACACTCTGACTAAGCAAATTGGGGATTTAAAGGCACATTCATTCTGGCTCGGCACAGAACCCTCTCTCCACAGCTCCTTGCCAACTGGCCAAGGCTATGTTGAGCTTGCACTGCAGTTCAACTTTGTCCTCTTCCAGTCTCCTTTTTGTCTTCTTCCCTTCACAGGTGTTGATTCCTAATAAACACCCTATACTCCAAACTCCATCTCGGCATCTACTTCCAGAGAAGCCAAGCTATGAGAGTTGGTACCAGGAGCGGTCCAAGAAAGTAGGCAATAAGATAGGGTATTGGAGCAGCTTATCAATCAATCACCTTGGGCTGGCAGTGAGGACACCAAACACTGGTGGTAGGAGGAACACAGACAGCCCTGGGGCAAGGTGGCAGCCCAACTGTTAAAACTTTCACCTGTGGGAGCATGTACTGGTAGAAGGGAATGAACTAGCTAGAATGATTTATCAGGTGTTTGAGATGTATGGAGAAAAGAGTAGCTGCATGGATAAGAGTACTGGAGCGATTGCTAAGTGCCAATGGGGCCCTACAGAAATATAATGAACATTGAAGGGCTGAGTAAGAGGCAATTGAAAGCCAGGCATGGAAGCCAGAGGGCTTCTTTAGGTGTATACAAAGAAGGTCTCATCTCCTCCAGGAGGGTGGAGAAAGCCAAGGGCCAAGTTCAGGTGGCTTTATTATCCAGTGAAGGCCCCTGAGATTTTGACTCTCAGACTTCTCTGAACTTGCTGAGCCTACAGACTTATAGAAGCTGCTCATCTACACTACTAAGAGCTATTACCCCTCCATCTCCCCACCCCAGAAGACAAAGAAGCCTCTCCCTCTTGAAGGCATCATGTGGCATTTGTCACATAATTGTGCAATGGAGAAAGGGGAATTCCTAGACATTTAAAGGACAGTTGGAACAAGATCTGAGTAGGCATTAATACACAGAGACTTGAAACATTACCATAGGCCCTTGATTACAGTGAAATGATATGGAGACTAGATAATAAATGAAATCTTAGCTAAGTCCTGGCTTAGTGGTCTACTGTGTCAGTAAACCCACCCTGTGCTCTGTTCCCCTCTCACCAAATGTACAATTGGATTGACATACTTGGCAGTTGCTGTAACTCCCAGTCCTTGGTCTGTGGGGTAACAGCTGTCACGGGAAAAGCCATATGGAAGGCTCTGAACCCCTTCTCCGCTCAAGATAGTGATTCTGCATCCTGGGAGAAAAAGCAAAGATTAGCGTCACTCTTTTTTTTTTTTTTTTTTTTTTTTTTGGGGTACGGGGCCCTCCCACTGTTGTGGCCGCTCCCGTTGCGGAGGGGCCTCTCACTGTCGTGGCCTCTCCCGTTGCGGAGCACAGGCTCCGGACGCGCAGGCCCAGCGGCCATGGCTCACGGGCCCAGCCGCTCCGCGGCACGTGGGATCTTCCCGGACCGGGGCACGAACCCGTGTCCCCTGCATCGGCAGACGGACTCTCAACCACTGTGCCACCAGGGAAGCCCCAGCGTCACTCTTAAGGATAAAAAAGATGCAGGAATGGTGGTCCCCAAAATATCTCCATCTAATTTGCTAATCCAGGCCCTGAAGAAACCAGATGGCTCGTGGAAGATTACTATAGATAAGGGGTCAATGAATTTTTTCCATAAACGGCCAGATACTAAATATTTAGATTTTGCTGGCCATATAGTTTCTGTTTCAACTACTCCATTCTGCTGTTGTAGCATGAAAGCAACTGTAGACAATTTGTAAATGTGGCTGGGTCCCAATAAAACACAGTAACGTATTTTTAAAATAAAATAACTTTTATATACAAAAATAGGCAGAGGGCTGGATTTGACGCTGAGGCTCGAGTTTGCTGACTCCTGCTACAGACCACAACAAGCACGGCCACACAGGAGCCTAAATTACAGCCACCAGGCAAGATGTGGTATCTTTGCTAGAGATAGTAACATGGCCTCAGGAATATGGCATGTGGTCTTGACATGGTGAATGCATATTTTTCTATTACAGTCAAGAAAGGGGATCAGAGATAGTTCACATTCATAACAAACGGACCACAATATACATTTTAAGTTTTACCCCAGAGCTATGTAAACTTCTGCCCTCTGTCATATTTATTACATAGATATATTACAGGAGATCTCTGGACTATCCTGGTATTCCTCAGAACATGATATTTACCTATTACATCTATGGGCATTATGTTGATTAGGCCAGATGAGCAAGAAGTGACCAGCAGCTTAGTGGCCTTGGTAAGACCTTCACAGGTGCTCCAGAAGATGGGAGATAAACTGAATATATAGGGGCCTGCTTCATCCATTAAACTTTTATGGTCCAGTGGTCAGGGGCATGCTGAAATCCTCTGCTAGGGGAAAGACAAATTATTACATCCTTCACCACCTACCATGAAGAAGGACACACAATGGGCTTCCCTGGTGGCGCAGTGGTTGAGAGTCCGCCTGCCGATGCAGGGGACACGGGTTCGTGCCCCTGTCCAGGAAGATCTCACATGCCGCGGAGCGGCTGGGCCCGTGAGCCATGGCCGCTGAGCCTGCGCGTCCGGAGCCTGTGCTCCGCAACGGGAGCGGCCACAACAGTGAGAGGCCCGCGTACCGCAAAAAAAAAAAAAAAAAAAAAAATGAAGGACACACAATGCCTGGTACGCCTCTTTGGGTTCTAAAGACATTGTGTTCTATAGCTAGTGAGAGTTTCATGGTCCATTCCATGTACTGAGTGAGGTGAGTGGCTATGGATCTGAGTGCTGCAAAGCAGGAAAGGGCTCTACAGCAGGCCCAGGCTGTGATGCAAGCAGCCATTCTGGCCACAGTGGCAAAGATGGAGGTGATGCATGGGCCAGCAGTATGCACTCTCATTTTCCAAGACTGATATTCCTACTGGTCATCCCTTTTCAGTGGAAGAAAAAAGGCCTACGGTTAAAAATTGCCACTGTTGAACAGAGACCAGCACTGAGCCCCCAGTACGGTACCATTCCGTGAAGAGACCAAGTGGCTAACTTGGCAGCAAATTGACTATACTGGGCCCTTTCAATCCAGGAAAAGCCAGAAATTCAGGAATATACATGTGTTCTGGATACAGATGTCTTTCCCACCTGTAGGCCTCAGCCAAGACCACTATCTAAGGGCTTACAGTGTTTGATCCACTGGTATGAGATTCTATATAACATCACATCAGACCATGGGACAACTTCCCAGCAAAGGAGGAGCAAGGGTAGGCCCAGGATCATGGGATCCATGGGCTGCAGCACATGCCACATCTCTCAGAAGCTGCTTGCCTGAGAGAGCACTGAAACAGCCTGCTGAGGGCACAGCTGAAGCACCAACAGAGGCATTACTCTGATAGGGTGGGGTCCCAATCTCTAGGGTGCAGCATACTCATCAAATAACTTACATGCTTTGTCTCCAAGAGAAAGAATAGATGGGATGAGGAACAAGAGTGGAAGCAAGAGTTGACCCACTCACTGTCACTCTGAGTGACCCAGCTCCTTCCGTTCCGGGCTCTGCAGGGTTAGAAGACCTGGTACTCAAAGCAGGCACACTCTGGCCGGGGACACAGCAAGAGTCTCTTGAATTATAAGCTATGGCTTCCACTGGGGCAGTTTGGGCTCCTTGTGTCCAGGGACCAACAGGAAGAAGAGAACTTAAGCATCTTGGTGCAGGTAATTGCCTCTGTCATCAGAAGGACGGTGAGGAATATAGGTGCGGCCCCCCTTGGGCACTCGCTGGCATTCCCTTGCCCAGCTGTGACGGTAAAATGGGCATGCGTACCAGACCCCACCCAAGAAGAGCATGGTGACCAGAACCTGAGGCCTCTTGGAAATAAAGGTCTGGGTAGGTCATGGCACCAGGTAGGCCACCGAGGCCAGCAGAGGGGGTGGCTGGGGACGAGGGGAGCTTAGAAAGGACAGTGAAGGAGGACAACAATGAATAGTAGCTGCCACTGTGACCAGCCCAGCGATGGTGGCTGCCTTCTGTCCACTCACCTCCCTCTTCCAGGTTTCCCTCAGGAAGCGAGGCTCACGACGGAGCAATGGAGGAACCGCACAACAAATGGGTGCGGAAATGGGGCTCCCAGCCCTGGGCTGGGAGGATGTGAGAGTCACAGAGCCGAGGAGTCTAGTCAGCAGCCAGCTCTTCCCAGACGGACGGGGGGACTGAGGGACGGATGGAGACTGAGAGAGGCGGAGTGGGAGGGCCTGGGGGAGGAGGCCTCGCCTGAGTGCCACACTGATTGGCCGAGGCTTGGACGAGCTCCACACTGATTGGCTAAGGCTTGGAGGCCAGGCCAGTCCTTCCTTCAAGGGCACCCACGTCCCTTCCCAGGTGTACGGACTGATAAATCTTCGCAACCCAGGTTCCATCGTAGCCCTGCTTCTGGAGAACCCCAGCTGAAACAAGGATTATGTCCATCACAGCAGTGATTCATCACAGTCCCTTTTCCCCCTTCTCCCAACTTTCTTCCTAAACTTTAACCGCTTCAGGTTTTCTCTTTTTAGTGCTTCTCCAAAGCACTCTTTCTTCCTTCTCAGGCCGCACAGTGGAAAGTGAGCTCCATACTTCAGGCCTACCTGGCAGGGAACCACCGGGGGCTCCAGACTTCAGGCCCGCCCCTCCCCCCATTCTCTCTTTCTCTCTCAAATCATATTTCACCTCATTCACCGCCAATCCCCAGGGGAGGGGAAGCTCTGAACAATCACGTTATATTTTTGTCCCAATCACACATATCCTATCAGTGCAAATGAGTGCCAATAGTTTAATGAACTACATCCTAGAGTTATCTGTGTTTTGGAAAAAGTTACTAACCCCAAGAATGCCTCTCTAATGGAGAATTTCAGGCAACAATGACATAATGACAGGGTTGAGCCTTCCCTGTATCCTTCAAAATGCACCGTTACTTTGCCTGCACTCAGCCCTTTGGCTCAGTCAAATACCAAAGAGCATTAAGACAACAAAAATAACAAATGACTGGGTCTTTATTATATGCTAGCCATTGGGCTGGGCCTTTTACATTCCTCTAAACCCCACACCAACTTCGGGTGAGATAAATAGCTGAGGTTTGGAAACCCAAATGTTTCCCTAGGGGAAAGCAGCTTGGAAGTGGCAGAGAGAAAATCCACTCAGCTATTTTGACTTCCAGTGCCCAGCCCACTGAAGCAGCCGGAAAGCCACTCCCAGCTGGTATACAAGCACGGCTGCCTTAGCAACAGCTCAGCAGCACACCACAGAGATTGGCACACATTTTATTGTTGAATAATGTCCAGAAGGCATTGTTCATCATTTAGGGTCTGAAATAATATACCAGACTGTGAAGAAAATGTTTAGGTGGGACATTCTTGGATCGACAGAGAAATTTCCAAAGTTTTGTGTTAATTCCCTTACTTTAAAGCAAGAATGAAGCTATCTACCTATACGTGTGCTGTGAGTTAGGAAAAAGGCCCCCATTTCAGGGTGGGAGGTATCATAGGTGGTGCTGGAGAGTTGCTATTTAGCCACTTTCACTCAGAGATCCGAGTCTAGATTTTTAGTAAAGGTCAGTTGTTTTAGACATGTGCTCAGAGCCAAGGAGAATGCCATGGCCTCAGTCCTCCAAGGACCACAGTGCTTGAGTCCCAGTGAGAGGTTTGGTTCAGTGAATGACAACTGACATGGTAGAGGCAAAGTGCCTATGAGCTGCCTCCTCTTCTATGCAACAATGCCCTTCCTTGTGAATTTCATTCAGTTCACCCAGTGGTAGTATTTTTAGAAAAATGTAGGGAAGTGACACTGGGGTCCTTTACACAATCATCTCAGCAAGTACTTTCCCTTGTGAAAGTGGCAGAGATTTAGGGGCAGGGGAGGGTAGCTATGACCATGAGGACAGTCAGAATATTTCAACACTATGGACCCAATGAGGCCATGCAAAAGTGACCCTTGAGGGAAGGCAAGCAGGACACTACAGACATGGGGTGTCCAGGTAGGCACTGGGCATATTTCCCTACAGGATGACAGTCCCTCTCCCAGGAGGGCTGGGGTCTGACATGCTCTGGCAGCAATGGTAGAAGGTGGGTGGAGGAGGGGGGACAGCAACAGCAAGACAACCCCAGGCGGCTGGAGACTTAGCCATTTCCAGGGGTCCTCCGCTTTAGTGCCCACGAGGGCTTCCAGGGCCAGGGTGTCTGGAGAGGTGGAAGGGCATGCAGGGAGCTCAGGCCAGTGCCTATTCACTAACCAGTAAGGAGCATTTAATATTTTCTTAATGTTTGTTGTTGTACTGGGAGCAGCCCTGGTTATGACACATGGACACAGGATGGCTTCCTGAGGAACACTGGAAGATCTCTGCACAGCGCTGTGACCAGAAATCCCTGAGTGACTGATCATTCCTTCCAGGGGCCAGTCTTCTTCAGGAGTTTTGTAGACACCTGGGGACTCACTGCAAATACTCATCAAAAGTTCAGAAGACTTCCCCATTGGCAGAAGAATCCCAGGACAGATATAATAATCCAGGGCTATGTCTTAATCTCCAAGTGGACCTGAACCTTGTAGAACCAGGAGATGGCCTGTCATCGTGTCAGTTCGTTCTTACTGACCAGAGATGGTAAATAGACATCATCTCAGATGTCAACTCCAGTTGATTGCTGGTGGTTGTCTGATGCACTGTGTTGAGTAGGATTCTGAAGTTAAATCCAGTCTCTGAGAGAAGCTGTCCCATGATTAGTGCAGTGGTGACATCCTGCCTCTAGACTTGGGCTTTTTTAAAAAAGCTTTTCTGGCATGTCATGGGCCCATTGCCACCTGGTGAAGACTATGGACATTTTTTCAGAGTAATAGCTTTCAAAAATAAAATTAAATACAGAGGAAACAAAATATGTTAAATATAGTTATAAAAATATTAATAAACGTTAAGATACTGTAATATATGTGCATCTTTATTAATGCATTCATCAACAAGATCCAGTGGTGGGTACAGTAACTGTTGAATTAGTAAGGAGTGTAAATGATATTTTGAGATGTCTGAGACAGCTGAGTGTAATATGAATATGTCTGTGGTTTCTATTATCAAAAGCACTGCTAATTCTACTGTGATTTGTTGCCTACATTCACAGTGGAAGGAAGTGCCAAATTTGACTTTAAGGTTAATGAAAATATAGAGGTCATTTTTTCCCATTCACATTCAGAGGCCCCTTGGGGAGAGCCCAGGGACCCCAGGTTACTAATCTCCAGTTGAGACTGTACCACACACCCAGCCCCTGATGTGTCAGGTTCTCTAAGACATCCAGAACTCATGTCCACTGAAGTCCAGAGCTGTGCACACCAGCAGCTGGTACCTGTTTATTTACCTAAATGCTTATCATCCCATGACTCCTTGGCAGGTGGTGAGGGGGGCGCTCCAGTGTCATTCTGATTTTCATCATGGCCCAGTTCCTGGGAAAACAGAAAACTCTCCCTTTGTGTAAATTCCCTGGAAAGCTCAGGTTGCCTTAGGGTCTCCAGTATAGAGCTGCAGACACCAAGGATCCGGGTAATCAGTGAGGTGACAGCTCCCTGTTATAGTGTGAGTGTGGGAACAGTCACCATCTGCCTCGGGTAGTGTTGAGCCATGAGAGAAGGGCAGCTCCAATAGAATCCACCTGTGATGGCATCGACAGCACGTCATGGCTGGCACCCCTTCCTTGGCTGTGTTTGTAAGAGTTATACCTGCTTGCAGGTATAATTTATAATTATTTATATTAAAAGTTAAAGTTATATTTATAATTATTATTATAATTTATAATTATCTCCTGGTGAAAAATAGGACTGAAGACAGACCATCTCCCACACATAGACCTTTAAACAAAACTCAGCAGTAGTAGAATTTTACAATGGCATGAGTGAAGTAAACTGGGACTAACAAATTTTGCAACATGAAATGAAACTCAAATTTGGTCATTACAATTGACTATATTTAAATTGTAGCTATTATATTAGAGAAGAAAAAAGCAAACAGCTTCTACCTGGGACATCAAATAATGTTGCTCTCTGTGCTGTACACTTCAAACTTACATGATATTATAAATCAACTATACTTCAATAAAATTTTTTTTTTTTTTTAAATAAAACTGCTCGGAGAGAATGTCAACCCAGAATTCTGGCAGTTGCTGATAAACCTCGGAAATTTTCTTGGCTCTTGTTAAGCCTCTCTGGAACTCCAGGAGTAGTTGTAGCTGAAGGCAGTGAAAAACACATGCGCAGGCCTTGACGTCTGAGTTGTTTGCCCAACATTTTATTCCTTGACCTCAAGAATGCTCTGAAATTACCTGCACAATAAAATTCTCCTTTAGACTGTTTGACTGTTTCATTCTCTGTGCAGTCAGATATTGAGAATGTACCCAGGAGTGCGACATTTAAGAGCACAAACCCCATTTGGCCTCCCATATGCTGAAGACTATATAAAGTTGTGAACAGCACCCAGGGGTCATAATTGGCTTTGTGTGAGCTATGGTTTTGCCTGTAGACTTGCTGACCACCACTGCTCATCCAGTAACTCCCAACGGTGGGACAAAGATAAGTTCCTTCATTTCTATTCAAAACCCTGGAAGGTAGAAAAGATTCTGTCAGGTTGAGTCCTTGGGGCCTAATAAGATTGGAACCTGTTCTTCCTCACTTAATCCCTGCCTGAATCACAGGTCTCCTTATACCTACTCAACACTTGCCAAACTCAAAGTCTATAAAAGAAGTGAAGAAATGAACCTGAAATAAATGACTGGCATCAGTATGCAGCATACTGAAAAGGAGGCTGGGAGAAAAATGGGTAATTATAATCAAGCTTAGTGACGGTGATGGTGGTGGTGATGATGATGGTGGTGGTACATTTATTAAATGCCTTATACATACACGCTGGAAACTATGTTATTTCTGAGCTCTCTATTCTATTTTATTGATCTTCGTGTCTGTCTTTATGCTAACACCACACTGCTTTTATTATTGTAGCTTTGTGATATGTTTTGAAATCAGAAAGTGTGATATCTCCAATTTTGTTCTTCTTTTCCAAGATTGCTTTGGCTATTTGGGTCCCTTGAGAATCCATATGAATTTTAGGATAGAGTTTTTCCATTTGTGCAAAAATGCCATTGATATTTTGATAGGGATGCACTTTAAAAATACAACCTCATTTATTTCTTATGACAACCTATGAGATACATTCTATTATTATTTCCAAAATACGCATAAGAAAGCGGAGGCACTGATCTAGTACCTTTTCACAAAAATGTTGGCACTGAGCTATGGAAATTCAGGCAAGTGCTTTAAATTTTTCTCACTAGTAATAATGAATATTATTATCAACATCATCTGTCTACATTCTTTTTACCTTGTTCCTATAATCATCTGCTTTTGTCTGTGGGGAGTCTTTTTGAAAAAAATTATTTATTTATTTTTGGCTGTGTTGGGTCTTCATTGCTGCGTGGGCTTTCTCTAGTTGCATCCAGCGGGGGCTACTCTATGTTGCGCTGAGCAGGCTTCTCATTGCAGCGGCTTCTCTTGTTGAGGAGCACGGGCTCTAGGCGCGCAGGCTTCAGTAGTTGTGGCATGTGGGCTCTAGAGCGCAGGTTCAGTAGTTGCTCTGCAACATGTGTGATCTTCCCGGACCAGGGCTCAAACCCGTGTCCCCTGCATTGGCAGGTGGATTCTTAACCACTGCGCCACCAGGGAAGCCCATGTGGGGAGTCTTGACAGGAGTTGGAGATTTGGCCCCAGGGCCCCAGACAGGTCCTTGTGAGCTGGATTATCCCAGCAGTGAGATCATAGTCTGCCTGGAAAAACTGACTCCCATAGCTCTGACAAGTTGGCATTGTATGTGCTGGGATGGTTGACATTCTTCACAGAGGGCCCTGCTAGGGCCATGAATAAGCCTCACACCTTGTATGTATTGTTGTCATATCAGCTCTCCAGTGATTCACATGTGGTAGTAGTTCCAGAGATGGTGCCTGAAATTCATTGCCCAGGTGTAAATTTCACATGCTATTAGTCAGAGCCATCCTTAGGGAGGGTGTTTGGAGCAGTTCAAGTGAATAATGAGTTTTAAAAACTTATTATTAAGGAAAAGTTCTAACATATTCATAAGTAGAGACAGTAGTCTCACGAGTGCCCATGTCTGAATATTTTTATATAGATGAAATCAAGTTAAAAAAACTTCAAGGGCAGCTTTGAAGAGGAAAGTAATTTAAGAAAAAAGAGAAAAAGGAAGGTGGGATAAAAGGGACGGGTCGCACTCAAAGTCTCTTTGTAAGATGGATGACAAAGTCCACAAGGGTGATGTCTCACCTTGCCCTAGGAACATTTGAGATGCCTCCCACAGGATTTAAGAATAAATCCATCATAACGAAATAGTTAATATTTATTAAACCTTTGCTATGTGCCAAGCACTGTTTTACAAACTTATGAGGTAGCCATTATTATTATTATGCTCATTTTACAAATGAGAAAATTGTGGCTTTGAGATGTTAAAGTTCACTTTCTCAGAGCCCCGTGGCTGATCAATGTCAGAGGCAAGATTTGAACCCAGTATCTTTTGACTGAAAAGCCTCTGCTAACAATTAGCCTTTGTTTATTAAGTCTGGTCCATGGGCTTTTGGACTCAAAACCACTAGGGCATTTGTTAAAATGGCAGATTTCTCACTCCCATCCTAGATTAGTGCATGAGAATACCATGCTGTGAGGCCTAGGAATATGCATCTGAAATAAGTTTTTTAGGTACATCCAAGTTTGAGAACTGTGGCCCCAGGACTTCTTCATCAGAAGTTCTCTGAACTTTCTTGATTCTACACCTTTATCTGTAAAATGTTTTAAAACATGTCTTCCTCAGTGTGTTCCCATTCTCTCTCCAAATTATATCTACTCTTTATAAATTACTCTTTACAATTTAATATATAGATGACATTGTTCTAATGTATTATGTATGCCATATATATATACACAAATACAAATTTTTTTAACATCTTTATTGGAGTATAATTGCTTTACAATGGTGTGTTAGTTTCTGCTGTATAACAAAGTGAATCAGCTATACATATACATACATCCCCATATCTCCGCCCTCTTGTGTGCTATGCAACTGCTTCCCACTAGCTATCTATTTTACATTTGGTAGTGTATATACATCCATGCCACTCTCTCACTTCGTCCCAGCTTACCCTTCCTCCTTCCCATGTCAAGTCCATTCTCTATGTCTGCGTCTTTATTCCTGTCCTGCCCCTAGGTTCTTCAGAACCATTTTTTTTTTTCACAATACAAATTTAAAAGTATCCCCTGAGTGCATGCACTCCACTTGCCCTTTGAGAACACTGGTCTATAGTCAGTACAACATGACTTTGCTATTCTATCATGTCATTCGTATCAAGAGTCATAAACTGGAATTAGCCCTCAGGCAGGAGTTAAAAATCAGAAAATTTCACATAAAAATCCAGATTTCTGACTTCTTTTGAAAAAATAGTAGATTTGGCCACCTGGGCTAGAGTTTCTGATCTAACGATTGGCAGGAGCTGCTCAGGTAAAGTGGGCACGAGTCCAGCAGTGAGCCCTGGGGGAAGGATGACAGGTGCGCCTTGGGGCCGCTGCAGTCTGCTCAGCCCACCTCACTCACTCATATTAAGTATGGAGCTGTGGGAACTGAGGCTTTAACATCATGAAGATAATCTCATCTTGGCATGTTGCGTGCTGCCGGATAATTTTTGCCCCCCCCTTTTTTTAATTTAAAAAAATTTTTTAAAATAAATTTATTTATTATTTTATTTTTGGCTGCATTGGGTCTTTGTTGCTGCACGTGGGCTTTCTCTAGTTGTGGCGATTGGGGGGCTACTCTTCGTTGTGGTGCCGGGGCTTTGCATTGCAGTGGCGTCTCTTGTTGCAGAGCATGGGCTCTAGGCGCGCAGGCTTCAGTAGTTGCAGTACATGGGCTCAGTAGTTGTGGCTCATGGGCTCTAGGGAGCAGGCTCAGTAGCTGTGGCGCACGGGCTTAGTTGCTCCACGGCATGTGGGATCTTCCCGGACCAGGGCTTGAACCCATGTCCCCTGCATTGGCAGGTGGATTCTCAACCACTGCGCCACCAGGGAAGCACCCCCCCCCCCTTAACTTTTAAAACCAATCCTTTCAGCTTGACTCACATGAATCTGCCATTTTTTTAGGTTCCAAATGCTGAGAAAGGGACTTTGTGGAGGTCAACCTACTTATAAGTCTGCTTATTATATACATCATGGTGAGAGCTTGCTTTAATAATTTAAACCAGGTTATTTCAATGCCTGGGATGGTAACATGGTACTGAAAGAATTTCACTAACCAAGGCATTTAAAAAACATGATTAATATTATCACTGGTTTCAAGGGAGATTTAAAATAACTATGTTGTCACTTTCTGAGGAAAAGAAGAATGTACAAAGATGAAAGCTATCTTATAAATTAATCAGCCAGATTCTCTTCAGAGCTTAAATCATTCATTGATTTTAAGGCAGAGGCATGGAGAGTCAAAAGAACTCTTTGATTAGTGCCTCAGAATTTCATTCGTTAAGTATCACCCTGAAGTTTCTGTTTATCCCTTTGTAACTGGACTACCACGAGGCTGTCTTGGTTCCACCTTCTGCCTGACACATCCAAAAAGAACACAGATCAAGTCCAGAAGCCTTGACAACAGATTTTTATCAAGGATTTTTTCCCCCTAGTCTTAATGAATTTTATTAGAAAGAATAATCTCAAAATAGAACTGATAATGGTTCAAATGTCACACTGTACAATTTGTTAGAGATTTTAAAAAAGATCAAACTGCCTTAATAAAACTTACTTATTTTTAACATCTTTATTGGAGTATAATTGCTTTACAATGGTGTGTTAGTTTCTGCTGTATAACAAAGTGAATCAGCTATACATATACATATATCCCCATATCTCCTCCTCTTGCGTCTTGCTCCCATGCTCCCTATCCCACCCCTCTAGGTGGTCACAAAGCACTGAGCTGATCTCCCTGTGCTATGCAACTGCTTCCCACTAGCTATCTATTTTATATTTGGTAGTGTATATATGTCCATGCCACTCTCTCACTTCGTCCCAGCTTACCCTTCCCCCTCCCCATGTCCTCAAGTCTATTCTATATGTCTGCGTCTTTATTCCTGTTCTGCCCCGAGGTTCGTCAGAACCATTTATTAGATTCCATATATATGTGTTAGCATACAGTATTTGTTTTTCTCTTTCTTATTTCACTCTGTATGACAGTCTCTAGGTCCATCCACCTCACTACACTCAATTTCGTTTCTTTTTATGGTAATATCCCATTGTATATATGTGCCACATCTTCTTTATCCATTCATCTGTTGATGGACACTTAGGCTGCTTCCATGTCCTGGCTATTGTAAATAAAGCTGCAATGAACATTGTGGTACATGACTCTTTTTGAATTATGGTTTTTTCAGGGTACGTGCCCAGTAGTGGGATTGCTGGGTCATATGATAGTTTTATTTTTAGTTTTTTAAGGAACCTCCATACTGTTCTCCATAGTGGTTGTATCAATTTACATTCCCACCAACAGCACAAGAGGTTTCCCTTTTCTCCACACCCTCTCCAGCATTTATTGTGTTTTTTTTTTTTTTTGCGGTACGCAGGCCTCTCATGTTGTGACCTCTCCCATTGCGCTGCACAGGCTCTGGATGCGCAGGCTCAGCGGCCATGGCTCACGGGCCTAGCTGCTCTGCGGCATGTGGGATCTCCCAGGGCCGGGGCACAAACCCATGTCCCCTGCATCGGCAGGCGGACTCTCAACCACTGCGCCACCAGGAAAGCCCTGTTTGTAGATTTTTTGATGATGGCCATTCTGTCTGGTGTGAGGTGATACCTCACTATAGTTTTGATTTGCATTTCTCTAATGATTAATGATGTTGAGCATCCTTTCATGTGTTTGTTGGCAATCTGTATATCTTCTTTGGAGAAATGTTTATTTAGGTCTTCTGCCCATTTTTGGATTGGGTTGTTTGTTTTTTTGATATTGAGCTGCATGATCCGCTTATAAATTTTGGAGATCAATCCTTTGTCAGTTGCTTCATTGGCAAACATTTTCTCCCATTCTGAGGGTTGTCTTTTCATCTTGTTTATGTTTTCCTTTGCTGTGCAAAAGCTTTTAAGTTTCATTAGGTCCCATTTGTTTATTTTTGTTTTTATTTCCATTT
>NC_041218.1:37883614-37884028 GCF_002837175.3 Physeter macrocephalus
CTAATTTCATTCTTTTACATGTAGCTGTCCAGTTTTCCCAGCACTGCTTATTGAAGAGGCTGTCTTTTCTCCACTGTATATTCTTGCCTCCTTTATCAAAGATAAGGTGACCATATGTGCGTGGGTTTATCTCTGGGCTTTCTATCCTGTTCCATTGATCTATATTTCTGTTTTTGTGCCAGTACCATACTGTCCTGATTACTGTAGCTTTGTAGTATAGTCTGAAGTCCAGGAGCCTGATTCTTCCAGCTCCGTTTTTCTTTCTCAAGAATGCTTTGGCTATTCGGGGTCTTTTGTTTCCATTCAAATTGGGATAGTTTTTGTTCTAGTTCTGTGAAAAATTCCCTTGGTAGTTTGATAGGGATTGCATTGAATCTGTAGATTGCTTCGGGTAGTATAGTCATTTTCACAATG
>NC_041218.1:37884182-37911465 GCF_002837175.3 Physeter macrocephalus
TTCATCTGCAACCAGTGATAGCTTTACTTCTTCTTTTCCGATTTGGATTCCTTTTATTTCTTTTTCTTCTCTGCTTGCTGTGGCTAAAACTTCCAAAAGTATGTTCAACAATAGTGGTG
The DNA here is from genome assembly GCF_002837175.3 of Physeter macrocephalus. Classification (NCBI taxonomy): domain Eukaryota; kingdom Metazoa; phylum Chordata; class Mammalia; order Artiodactyla; family Physeteridae; genus Physeter; species Physeter macrocephalus. The sequence continues at coordinate 37,884,302 of NC_041218.1, forward strand.
AGAATGGACAACATTGTCTTGTCCCTGATCTTCGAGGAAATGGTTTCAGTTTTTCACCATTGAGAATGATGTTGGCTGTCAGTTTGTCATATGTGGCCTTTATTATGTTGAGGTAAGTTCCCTCTATGCCTACTTTCTGGAGGGTTTTATCATAAATGGGTGTTGAATTTTGTTGAAAGCTTTTTCTGCATCTATTGAAATGATCATATTGTTTTTCTCCTTCAATTTGTTAATATGGTTGATCACATTGATTGATTTGTGTATACTGAAGAATCCTTGCATTCCTGGGAGACTTAATAAAATTTAGATCTGCAAATATTTGTCTAGGAAAATTGGATTTGATAAAAACAGAGGTCACAAAAGAAAATTTACAATTGCAGAAGCTATACTGGATGTAATTTGATAGATGTATTAAATACTTCCTGTACAATTTATACAAAACAGAAATAAATCCTTTGAAAATAATTTTAGTAGAATAAAAATAAAAGTAAAAAGTATTAGATACAAGTTTACATGACAGAATAGGATGGATGCAGGTTAAACTGGTTAATGGATTTCACTTCAGAAAATGTATTACATTTGCATTCATAAACATGGAGTCCAAGGGACTGCAGCCAAAACGTTCAGCTGGGGCGAATTGTCAAGGCCACACTCTGGGGAGAGAATGCCCAGTTCCCACCAGAAGGCAGTTTCCTGAACCCAGTGGGACTCAGGCACAAGTGTGGAAACAGCCTGGTTAATTCTGCTCAAACCCCACAGCCTACCAGTTAAGACAGCCATGCATGGGCATGATCCATCTCTCTAGCCATCCCTCTTGCCTTCCCCCGACCTCCTCCAGTTAAACTGGGTGATTCCTCAGCCTGGGTTTCCTAGCTCACACCATTTTCCCTGCCTGGCAGGTCTTTCCGTGCCCTACTTCCTACCCTTCCTTCCAGATGCGGGTCCAGCTCTTCCTCATTGCCTCCCTTGTGGCCTCCATCCCACTGCGATCCAGACCTTGTCCCTCCACAGATATACTTCTCCTGCCAAGGTCACCAAGGACCTCTATGTTGCCAAATCCAAAGGAGTTTCTCAGATTGCCTTCTCTGCTCATCACTCCCTCCTTCTGGTAGAAATCATTTCTTCCCAAGTTTCCACAACCCCTTGTACAATGCAGCTTCATTTGGCCAACGGCCATGTCCAGAGAGGGCTGCAGATGTGGGCTGTTATCAACCTGCATCCAGGCCAGCTGAGGGAGTGAAGACCTCAGTCCTGATGGAGAGAGCTGGGCAATATCCACTACATGCCTCAAACTCAGCAGGTCCAAAACTAAATGCTTTTGGTCCTGACCATTCTATTTCTAATTTTTCCCCTGACTGACTTTCACTGCTCTAGTTGAAGTTCTCATCACCTCTTGACTAGATTAACATGCCAGCCTCCTTCTTGGTAAGTTTGACCTACTCCAGTTCATCCTATACACAGTTAGCTAGTTTTTTTTAAAAAATCTCTTCTCTTTTGGTATTTTTAAAAACTGTGGTAAAATATACATTACATACAATTGACGATTTTGACATTTTAAGTGGCATCAATTACATTCACATGTTGTGCCACCATCACCATTGTCTATTTCTAGAACTTTTTCATTACACCAAATAGAAACTCTGTAACCATCAAACAGTAACTCCCATGCCCTCTCCCTCACCCCTGGTAACCTCTAGTCTGTTTTCTGTTTCCCATGGAATGTTTTTAAGGAGACAACTGTGCACCAGGCATCGTTCATCAAAATACCTTCCAAGTCCTCTTCAACTCTCTCCGGTGCTGAATGGTCTGCTCTCTCTGACCCCTGCAACCTCCCTCACCTTTCAGTGCCTTGCTGCTCTCTCTCCCTCCACCTTCTCCTCGTGTCCCACCCCTATCAGCTCTCAGCCGAGACCTTCTAGACCCACACAAATGGCAGCAAAGTGCAGTTTGGCTTTTGTCTCATGGGGAGCAGCCTCTTGGAATTCTTGGCAATAAAATTCTCCATCTTAACCCCAGAAAAATTTGATGTCCCCACAAATCTATTGTATAATTTCCTCTCAGAGGTGACAGTGGAAGGAGAACAAATGCAATATTTGCTTGTGGCACCCAAGATTATTATTTACTCACAGCCTGACCGTCCCCCTCTGCAGCAGTCTTATGGGGTTGCTGGATTTGAAACTGCACTGGCAGCAGAAGAGTTAGTGCAGGGATAGAAAGTGGACGGGGCCAGCAGGTGGGGAGAGTCAAAGTGAGGCCTGGACGACAAGGTGACATTAAAGAGCTGGGGCAAGAGTACAGAGAGAACAGAAGTGCTGAAAACACAGAGGTGGGAAAAGCATAGTTGGTTCAAGGAACGCAAGGAGGCCTGGTTGCCTGGAGAGTAGCGGGCACAGGAGAATGACATGAAACAAGGGTGGAGATGAAACTCCTGAGGGCCTTGCAGATCATGTAAGAAGTTTAGACTTGCCTCCATGTTCAATGGGAAGCTCTCACTGTATGAGAAAGAAAACCCCATGTCAAGGGTTTAAACGATAAAGGGGATTTATTGACCCGAGTAACCGAAAAGTTCAGAGGACCTTGAGGTGAGGGCTCTGGCTTCATTTCTCAGGAACTCTCTTCTTTGCTCTTCTGTGAGAGTCCTTGGGCTAGTTTCTCTCAAGGTGGCAAGATGATTTTTGGCAGCAACCAGGGTATGGGTGTCTTTTTTTCAACAGGAAAGGGAGGGTCTAGCTTCTTTAAGCAGGTGAGGAATGTAACAGAATTCCTCACCTTCACTCTGATTGGGTCAGCCGGGACCAGTCACTGTGGGTGGGACCTTGCTATGCACCTCTCTGCGTAACTCTGCAGCGAAGTTCTTATTCCAATCAGAACCCCCCTGACGCTAGGGCTGGAGTCAATCCCAGTGGCATGGCTGCTACTTATTAAGGGTAGAATAGGTTCCCCCAAATAATTTGGAAACTATTAGCAAAGGAAGAAAGGGGAAGATGCTGGGTATGTAATCAAGAAAGTTCATTATACCAGAGAAGGATTTTTAAAGCTGCTCTGAGAAGGACAGGTTGCAGGAGCCAGCAAGGAAGGAGACCAATTAGGAGACTGTTGCAGTAGTTCGGTCCCGAAACGATGGTGGTAGAAATTGAGACGCATTTTGGAGACAGAATTGACTGGACTTGGTGATGGATGGGGTGTTGGAGGAGGTAGTTTTGGCCCGACTCTGCGGGATCTCAAATACCAGGTTTTGGACTTCATCTTTGTAGTCAGCGATGGAAATGTTAAAGTGGGCTGCATTTTGTGAGAGTAAGAGATTAATAATTTTTATTTTTTTGGTTTGTCTTTCACTTTCTCTTCCTCCTTAAATTTTTTTTTTTTTACTTTTTACTTTTTACAATTTACCACAGCATATTCTTTTGTTCTTGTAATGTTTTCCAGATGATGAAAACACCAAAATCAGAATCTATGCTTTTACACGAGTTTTATTTACTGCTCACTGTGTATCCAAGTGATTGAGAATATCCTCAAAAATCTGTTTTTTGTAGTCTAATTTTACAAGGACCAAAGGACACATCTTGACTTGAATCTTAGAATACTCTGAGATTAATATTAACTTAGCTGAATGTTTCCAGTTTGAATTAGCATGCTGCAATGCCGTTCAATCTTGAAAATTGCTATCCTCAGGAATTGAATGTGCTTTAGCTTTTCAAAATATCAGTTATAAGGCATAAGAGTTCAACGGCAGCTTCTGGTTTAACCCTTTAGCTATCCATCATCTAAAGCTTACAGAAATAGTTGAATTAAACTTCAAGGATATAGGGTGACTATTCTTGCAGCCTAAGCAAACAATAGCTGCAATTTGATGCCCTTGATGGAAGTGGACTGGTATGTTAATTCTGCATATGAATTCAGCAAAGCACTTACATTAAAGAATTTACTCTTGTTCTCATTTAAGTTCGACTCCATCCTCTCAAAAAGAATTGCTATTTCTCCCTTCACTGAAGAAGTCCGGGACTTGGCTTGGTCTCATTTTAAGTTTCCATATATTATTTTGTCATATATTACTTTGTTGTGCTTTGCCCCATCTCTCTGATCTTCAGTGTTCTCATCCTCTCTTTACCCCTGATTAGGATCCAAGTTCCTGACTAGATACGTCACAACATTGTTTTGAAGGTCAAGTGAGATGATACATGGAAAAGTTGTGAGGACTGCTAAGGTCTCCATAAAACTTTTACTTTTGTGATAGTGCAGCATCTGCAGTTGTAGCAGTTACCGTCGGGGCCCTTTTGCATTACAGCTTCCTCAGTCTTTGTATGAGGGATTTCTCCAGCTTCCTGAGGACACTAGACCAATGTGCAAGGCAGGCTGAAGTGCTAGGGAATTTATGCCCGAGAGCAGTCCTCAACCCATGGCCAGTGGAGTTGCTGGATAAATATCCCAGCCTTTTGCCCCTTGGTGGTGCTGGTAGGTGTGGTACAACTCTAAGAAGTGTCCTATGCAGGTTCCCAGAGGTCCTCAGTAAGCTAAGCCCCATTCCCATAGTAGTAACTTCATTAATGCACAGTTTTGTGTTCCATTTTATGTTTTACTTCCTCACTTCCTGAACTGGTATTTCTTGGGTTTACCTCTCAAATGAATGACCTGCTCTCAAATTCTTATCTTAAGGTCTGTTTCTGGTGGAACTCAACCTAAGACCCTAGTTCTAATGGTCTTTCAAAAAGTTTATGTGCAGCTAGCTCACCGATGACATGCTAGAATTCTCTGGCTTTATCGCCCAGCCTTAGTCCTGGATGGAACTAAGTCATTTTGCCTCCTGATTGCTGGGATTTAGTGTATTTAGTGGCAACTCTCTGAGAGGTGGTCTCCAAGTAATTCTGGCCACACCCACCATACCCTGAGAGACCATATACCTTATAGAAGGGCCAGCTGAAACATGAGTCAAGCAGACGGAGATTAAATATCACCATTATTGCTAATAAAGATGATACTGGAGAACGTGGCTTGTAGCTGTGGGGGCAAGTGAGCTTTCTAACACTGAACCCCAAAGTCAGGCAGACTTCCCCACACAGTTGTAGAGAGTGTTGGACAACTGAAGGTCTTCAACTGCCCTGGCAGAGCCTGCCAGTCTAAAGTGTGCAGAAAGCAGGAGCAGAACAGGATGTGTTCTGTATGCAGAGACAGATCCCAAAGAGAAAAAGGAGGAAGGGGCTGAGTCACACATGCCAAGCTCCTGTTCTCCCATTCCTCCCTTTTAGGAATGAGAGAGGCCAGAAAGAAACCCAGAATATTATTGTAATGGATTCCTTTCTCATGGAAACAAGATGCTAGGGGAAAGGAGTTCCCCTTTTCCCACATTCCCCAGCTTTGTGTTCTCTAAGCTCCTTAGGCTTAACCATTAAACTCCAGGCCAACTGGGAGTGTGCCAGTCTCCCCTGCAGGAGGAGATCAACAATCTAGGATGACAGTGCAGCCCTTACCATGAGCACACCCCCGACCCCTCCCGCCCAAACGCCAACTACTCTTCCTTCGTGTATTCTCCTGAGCCTGGTGGTGAAGAGGGTAGCTACTGCCCTCGGAAGGCAATTTATCGACTGAAGTAATTACAGGCCACGCTGAACTCCAGCTGAAAGCTCCCCGTTAACTTTTCATTCTAAATTACATCTAACCATGTTGTTTAGAACAGTCTATCAGAGGTTCTGCAAAGAGATTATACGACACTGTAAAGATGCTTCAATAAAAAACATTCCAGTAAAATATTGATGTCCCCAATTTAAAAATAACCCCTCTACCATTGTGAATTTCCCAGGGAGAAATTAAAGTTCTAAGATTAGATTCTCTTCTCTGCTTGAGTTAAAGTTAAAAGGCATTAAAGTCTAAAACTCATCCTTCCCAATTTCTGATTTTGCTCGTTCTGAACCAGAGGGGTTCTTCATACCTGAAGAGCACTGTAGTTCTTTCAGCAGCCTGGACAGTGTCTCACTAGAACTTCGAGTGTGGTTTTTTTCAGTCTCAGAAGTTAAACACCAAATTTCTGTTACACCTCACTTTTTAAAGAGTATCATCAAAGCACTCAACACCAACAAAATTAAACAACAGAAAAAAACCCAATACCAAGATTTTCAAGTAATTATCAAGACAAAGTGATGCTCCCAGAACCTTGCACTTTCCATAAAACAGACAGTGAAATCTTGATTTGGGCTTCACCAGGATGCTAGTCCACCTGTGTAAGTTATCTGAAATCCTTGATCCATAAACAAACTCAACTGGGAGGAAGCTCCCTCAAGAAGTTAACGTCGGCAACAAGTTTTACCATTCCTATGGGAAGAATCAACACATATTTCTCTCAGGGTGACATATGAGACTGTAGGAGATCAGAATACACCATACCAATATAGGCCACTCTGGCATAAGGATTATTTTGAGCTGAAGGCAACTGAGAAAAAGCAGGCACAGGATGAGCTCTCTGCTGTACCCTATCTTCTGGAAAATAAGATCACAAATTCCCCTTGTGAAGGTGTCTCCCCACTGCCACCCCACCCCACCACTGTCCATGGGAAGGGAGTAACAACTTCCAGTGATACAGGAGACAGGATGGCCCTGCGAGAGTCTACACAAACAAACCTTACCAACTAGGCCTTATCTACCATTAATTTCCCATATATTTGCCTTCCTACAATTTGCTGCCCCTAGAAGCTCGAAGTCCTTTCTATTTGTCTTGACACTTCTTTTTAAATGTAACCTCTTATGTTCAAATGCTATAAAGGCCTCCAAGTTTAGCTGTTTCTTTGTAAGTTTTCTCTCTTTCTAGGAAGACCCCACATCATGTAAACCTTTTAACATCAAAGAAATTTGTATGTCTTTCCTCATATTAATATGTCGTCAGATTATTTTGCAGACCCAGCCAGAGAACCTAAGAGGGCAGAAGAGAATTTTCTTCCCCAAAAGATTTTTACCCTCTTGAAAAGTTTAGAAATAGTAGTGATGGCAAGCCCGGTCATTAGTCTGTTTTGAGATCTTTCTCTCCCATTTTGAAACTTTAAAAAAAAAAATTAATTTATTTATTTATGTTGGTTATGCTGGGTCTTAGTTGTGGCTCCAGGGCTCCTTAGTTGCAGCATGTGAACTCTTAGTTGTGATTTTGTCTTCAAGGATATGAAACTATTGATGCTACTATTGAAATTATTGAATGTCCCATTTTAATGTATTTTTAAAATTAATTTAATTTATTTATTTATGTGGTTATGCTGGGTCTTAGTTGTGGCTCCAGGGCTCCTTAGTTGCAGCATGTGAACTCTTAGTTGTGGGATCTAGTTCCCTGACCAGGGATTGAACCCGGACCCCTGCATAGGGAGCACGGAGTCTTATCCACTGTGCCATCAGGGAAGTCCCTCTCCCATCTTGAATCTTAAACACCTCTTAACTTCCATTTCCCCTTTGAGCCCTCTGTCTCCAACATTCCCTGATCCATGGAACCTGGGCTCTAAATAATGACACGGTGGCTCCTGCTGTTGCCTTTTGTTGTGAAATTGCTTGGGCATGTGAAGCCTGCCATGCAAGGTGAGTTTCTCCTTCATTTCCTCATTTGTTTCAGCTGGAAAACATCCTCAGCAGATTCCTGAACTAAAGCTGTTGTTGACATTTCTACAGCTTGAATCTCTACGTGTGTTAGGATTAGTTTTGGGTATGAATGACAGAAAACCCAAAATAACAGGGGGAAGTTTGAAGTTTATTCTGCTCACATAAATGTCTAGGTCAGCATTCCAGTGCTGGTGTACCCTTCCATAGTGTCAGGGATCCAGATTCCGTTGACACTGTTGTCCCACCATGTGTGGCTTGGACCTCATTGTCTCATATGCAGAACATCTACATCCTAAGCGAAAGAAGGTAGGAAAGGATGCAAGTAAAATAAACGGTGCTTGTGTCCAGTTTCTTAAGGAAGACACACGAGTTCAGGCATACCTTGGAGATACTGCAGGCTTGGTTCCAGACTACTGCAACAAAGCAAGTATCTCAACAAAGCAAGTCACACAAATTTTTTGATTTCCCAGTGCATATAAAAGTTATGCTTACACTATACTGTAGTCTATTAAGTGTGCAATAGTGTTATATCTAAAAAAACAATGTACATACCTTAATTAAAAAACACTTTATTGCTAAAAAATGCTAACCATCATCTGAGCCTTCAGTGAACTGTAATCTTTCTGCTGGTGGAGGGTCTTGCCTTGATGATGATGGTGCTGCCTTGTCAGGGTGGCTGCTGAAGGCTGGGGTGGCCATGGCAGTTTCTTAAAATAAGACAACAATGAAGTTTGACTCATTGATTGACTCTTCCTTTTATGAATGATTTCTTTGTAGCACGCATGCTGTTCGACAGCATTTTATCCACAGAACTTCTTTCAAAATTGGAGTCAGGGGCTTCCCTGGTGGCGCAGTGGTTAAGAATCCGCCTGCCAAGGCAGGGGAGCTGGGTTCGAGCCCTGGTCTGGGAGGATCCCATGTGTCGCGGAGCAACTAAGCCCGTGCGCCACAACTACTGAGCCTGCAAGCCACAACTACTGAGCCCATGTGCCACAACTACTGAAGCCCGCACGCCTAGAGCCCGTGCTCCGTAACAAGAGAAGCCACTGCAATGAGAAGCCCGCGCATCACAACGAAGGGTAGTCCCTGCTCACCGCAATTAGAGGAAGCCCGCGTGCAGCAACGAAGGCCCAACGCAGCCATAAATAAATAAATAAATAAATTTATTAAAAAAAATTGGAGTCAATCCTCTCAAACCCTGCTGTTGCTTTATGAACTAAGTTTATGTAATCTAAATCCTTTGTTGTCATTTCAACCATCTTCACAGCATCTTCACTGGGAGTAGACTCCATCTCAAGAAACCACTTTCATTGCTCATCCTTAAGAAGTAACTCTGCATCCATTCAAGGTTTATATGAGAATGTGGCCATTTAGTCACACCTTCAGGCCCCACTTCTAGTTCTAGTTGTCTTGCTATTTCCACCACATCTGCAGTGACTTCCTCCGCTGAGGTACCAAACCCCTCAAAGTCATCCTTGAGGACTGGAATCAACTTCTTCCAGTCTCCTGTTAATGCTGATATTTGGACCTCTTCCCGTAAATCACAAATACTCTTAGTGGTGTCTAGAATGCTGAATCCTTTCCAGAAGGTTTTCAATTGGCTTTGCCCAGATACATTAGAAGAATCACCATCTATGGCTGCTATAGCCTTAGAAAGTGTATTTCTTAATAAGACTTAAAAGTCGAAATGACTCTTTGATCCATGGGTTGCAGAATGGATGTTGTATTAGCGGTGTGAAAACAACATTACTCTGATTGCACATCTCCATCAGAGATCATGGGTGAACAGGTGCATTGTCAACAAACAGTAATATTTGGAAAAGAATCTTTTTTTCTGAGCAGATCTAAACAGTGGGCTTAAAATACTCAGTAAACCATGTTGTAAACAGATGTGCTGTCATCCAGGCTTTGTTGTTCCATTTACAGAGCACAGGCAGAGGAGACTTAGATAATTATTTTTAAAAAAATTATTTATTTTTGGCTGCATTGGGTCTTTGTTGCTGCATGTGGGCTTTCTCTAGCTGCGGCAAGCAGGGGCTACTCTTTGTTGCGGTGCGCGGCTTCTCGTTGAGGTGGCTTCTCTTGTTGCAGAGCACGGGCTCTAGGCACGCAGGTTCAGTAGTAGTTGTGGCACACAGGCTCAGTAGGTGTGACCCGCAGGCTATAGAGCGCAGGCTCAGTAGTTGTGGCGCACGGGCTTAGTTGCTCCGCGGCATGTGGGATCTTCCCGGACCAGGGCTCAAACCCATGTCGCCTGCATTGGCAGGCGGATTCTTAACCACTGCGCCACCAGGGAAGCCTGAGGTGGCTTCTCTTGTTGCAGAGCACAGGCCCTAGGCACGCGGGCTTCAGTAGTTGTGGCACGCGGGCTCAGTAGTTTTGGTGCACGGGCTTAGTTGCTCCGCAGCATGTGGGATCTTCCCGGACCAGGGCTCGAACCCGTGTCCCCTGCATTGGCAGGCCGATTCTTAACCACTGAGCCACCAGAGAAGCCCAGACTTAGCATAATTCTTAAGGGTCCTACAGTTTTGGGAATGGTAAATGAGCAATGGCTTCAACTTAAAGTCACCTGCTGCATTAAGCCCTAACAGGAGAGTTGGCCTGTCCTTTGGAGCTTTGAAGCCAGGCATTAACTTCTATGAAAGTCCTAGATGGCATCTTCTTCCAATAGAAGGCTGTTTCATCTACATTGAAAATCTGTTGTTTGGTATAGCCACCTTCCTAAATTATCTTAGCTAGATCTCCTGGATAACTTGCTGCAGCTTCTCTATTACCACTTGCTGCTTCACCTTGTACTTTTATGTTATGAAGATGGCTTCTTTCCTTAAACTTCATGAACCAACTTCTGCTAGCTTCAAACTTTTCTCCTGCAGCTTCCTTTCCTCTGTCAGCCTTCAGAGAACTGAAGAGAGTTACGGCCTTGCTGTGGATCAGGCTTTGGCTTAACGGAATGTTGTGGCTTATTTGATCTTCTATCCAGACCATTATAACTTTCTCCACATCAGCAATAAGGCTGTTTTGCTTTATTTTGCATGTGTTCACTGGAGTAGCACTTTTAATTTCCTTGAAAAACTATCCCTTTGCAGTCACAACTTGACTTTTTGGTATAAGAGGCCTAGCTTTTGGTCTCTCTCACCTTCCAACATGCCTTCCTCTTTAAGCTTAATCATTTCTAGCTTTTGATTTAAAGTGACAAATATGTGACTCTTGCTTTTACTTGAACACTTAGAGGCCACTGTAGGGCTCTTCACTGGCCTAAGTTCAATATTGTTGTGTTTTAGGGAATAGGGAGGCCTGAAGAGAGGGAGAGAGATGGGCTGGTTTGGGGTGCTCATGGCACCCCAAAACAATGACAACAGTAACATCAAGGATCAATGATCACAGATCACCATAACAAATATAGTAATAATGAAAAAGTTTGAAATACTGTGAGAATTACCAAAATGTGAGAGACACGAAGTGAGCAAATGCTGGTGGAGAAACGGCGCGGATAAACTTGCTTGACGCAGGGTTGCCACGAACCTTCAGTTTGTAAAAAACACAGCATCTGAAAAATGCAACACAGCAAAGTGCCAATAAAACAAGATATGCCTATACCCTGAACGACCAGAGAGGCTGAGGAATGTAGTCTTCATTCTAGGCAGCCATATACCCAACTAAACTTATTATTATTATTGAAGACATATATAAATACTGGGGGCAACTGGACTACCAGACTAATTGCACTGGTGAGGACACATACTTCTGGCGAGCCCTCCTCAGCACACCACCTTCTGCAGCTTTTGATTGGTCCAGCCTCCAGAAGTATTCCTCTCGGCTCTGCTTTTTCCAGCAATAGTGGATATGTCCTAGGGCTCGATTTCCCTCTACACCTTTCTGGGAGGAACAGCTGAGTTTGTCACAGTATAATTTATTTCTTAAGTTGTTCCCTTTCCTTCCCTAACACATATAGGCCTAACAGTATTTGTAGGATCTGATGCTTCCTTCCTTCTTTCTTTTTTTTCCTTAAACTTTCTCTCCTTTCTGGTCCAGATAATGTTACCTTTCTCGTCTAGATTTTGTCTAACGGGGTCTTCTGTTCTAAGAGATAAGTCATTAGGTTCTGGTCTGTCAAAGGCAACTACTGTCCAAAAAACCGCTTGAGCACTCTCACTTTTCCGAGTGGGATAATCAGCATGTATTTTCTGGCTGGGCTGACAGCCAATCAGAGTTGGATTCCATTTATCACTGCCCTGCTCACTCTCTTCTATTATGCTTCATCTTTCTCGCTGCCCTCCTTTAGAGTCTTAATGCTCAGAATTTCTCAGGTGTGCCCACTCTGGGCACAGGCAGCACTTATGTCCTTACCTACAATCACAGCGACATCTGGACACTCATTCAATACCCCCTGAACAGTCCACTTGCATTTGACTGCTATTCCCCCTCTCAAATGGTCCAGATTTTCAGGTACACTTGGCACCACTGTCCCAGTCTTTAAGGCACAATTCTCCAGTGGTTCTTCCCAAGGAGTCTCTGCGTGGCTCTAAGACAGCACTTTGCCAGTAGTGGCCTGTATCCGTGCTCCCTTTGGGACAGTCAGTACAGTTTGCTGAGACTTTGCTTATATTCCTGTTCAATTTCTTTGGAACTAAGTTATTATTTCTGTCCTTATGTTCCAGATGATCCCCCCCAAATATCTACCAAGCTAAGAAAAAACCTTTTAAATGAATGAAACTCCAAGTACAGCATCCTGTCCCTTTTATCTTGTCTTTCAATTTCATTTTTCCTTTAATATCTGTTGGATCTGTTCTCTAAAATCTCAACTTTATCTCCAAAAACACTTTCTCCTTCTCAAGCTTAATTACTCTTCATTTATTTTGTTCTCATCATGTCATTGCTCCTGTTCTAAGACTGAATGAAGCACATTCTAGAAACACCCCAGACATTCCTTGATTTTCCAAACAAATCTGATTCCTAGAGACACAAGTTTCTAGGCACAGGACTAACTGCCTTTTTTTTTTTTTTTTTTGCTGTACGCGGGCCTCTCACTGTTGTGGCCTCTCCCGTTGCGGAGCACAGGCTCTGGACGCGCAGGCTCAGTGGCCATGGCTCACGGGCCCAGCCGCTCCGCGGCATGTGGGATCTTCCCAGACCGGGGCACGAACCCGTGTTCCCTGCATCAGCAGGCGGACTCTCAACCACTGTGCCACCAGGGAAGCCCTGAGCACAAATTTTTAATGGAGCTTCTAGATCTACCAGTTTGCAGGAAAAATTGGTGATAGAGGAACATGTTAAATGACACAAAGAGGATACGCTATCCAAATTCAGAAAGTGAGAAAGATGACCTAATTTCTTTAACAAGTAAGTGGCAGTTAAAATGAAAGGGAGCATAAACTGTTATACATAAGACCCTTAAGGACCACACCAACCAAATGCAAAGTATGTATCTCACTAGAATCCTGATTTAAGCAAACCAAGTAAAAAGACAGCTTGAAAAGTTTTTTTAAATCTATTTTTACTTATAGAAAAGTTGCCATAGTACAAAGAATTCCCACATAACCTTCACTTAGATTTCCCCAAATGTCAACATCTTATTGCATCTACTTTATCATTCTCTCTCTATATACATACCCATATTAGGTGTGTGTGTGTTCTCTTTTTTTTTTTTTGGGGCTGCGCTGCATGGCATGCAGGATCTTAGTTCCCCAACCAGGGATCAAAGCCGGGCCCCTGGGTTTCCCTGGTGGCACAGTGGTTAAGAATCTGCCTGCCAATGCAGGGGACACGGGGTTTGAGCCCTGCTCCGGGAAGATCTCCCATGCCGTGGAGCAACTAAGCCCATACGCCACAACTACTGAGCCTGCGCTCTAGAGGTCGCGAGCCACAATTACTGAGCCCACGTGCCACAGCTACTGAAGCCTGCGTGCCTAGAGCCCATGCTCTGCAACAAGAGAAGCCACCACAATGAGAAGCCCGCGCACCACAATGAAGAGTAGCCCTCTGCTCGCCACAACTAGAGAAAGCCCACGCACAGCAACAAAGACCCAATGCAGCCAAAAAAAAAAAAGCCAGGGCCCTTGCAGTGGAAGCCCGGAATCCTAACCACTGGACTGCCAGGGATTTCCCCATATTAGTTTTTTATTGCCAACAAAGTGCTCCTTTACCTTTAAAAACTTCAATGTGTATTTTCTAAACACAAGAACATTCTTATACATACTATAGTACAATTACTGAAATCTGGAAATTAATATGAATATCTTAACATTTACTACAGACCTTACTCAAATTTTGCTAATTGTCCCACTAATATCTTTTACAGCAGAAGAAAACCATATTTTCTTGGTCCAGGATCCAATCCAGGATTACACAATGTGATACCTCTCTAGTCTTCTTTAATTTGGAACAGTTACTTCAGTCTTTGTTTTTCATGACCTTGATTTTTTGAAGAGTAAAGGCCAATTATTTGTAGACAGTCCCTCACTTGGGTTTAGTTGATGTTTCTTCAGTATATTCACATTATACATTTTGGGGAAGAACCCTGAAAAGTGATGTTTTGTCTTCCTCATTGCATCTTATCAGGAGGCATACAATATTTGTCCTGTAACTGGTAATGTTGTAAAAAGACATTTTTGAGACAACTAAGGAAAACTGAAAACATATGATATTAAGAAGTTATTGTTAATTTTGTTAGATGTCATAATGGTAATGTGGTTGTTTTTAAAAAAATAGTACTCATTTGTTAGCCGTATATACACTGTAGGGGAAAGTAAAGTTATTTGTCTTGATGTCCATTTCTAGGGAGTTTAGTAACTCCAGGTGGAAAGCAATAATAATAATATAGTCAGATCTTGATTTTTCTGAAATAGTGTCCGATTTGTGCATTATCCAGGACTTTGACCACTGTTCCTCTCTTCTGTGGCTCCTCTTTTGGTCACTACATTCACAGCTGACCCAATGTAGTACAGAAAGCACAGGTCTGTCAAATTTTGTGACTTGCTGGATGATGAAAGCCTGTGGGGAAAAGACTGAAACTACTGGTTGAAATTAGGTTTATAAATAATTTGAACATTTCACTTCTTTGTGATTTGCACGTCTTGCTTATTATAGATAAATGAGTCTAATGAAATGAGATCATTTACTATGATTACGTAATAAAACTTCAGAGCCCATATACAAAAAGTCTTCATTTTATTTAGTTTCTACTTTATTTTTGGGAAAAAAATTCGTTTTTTTAAAGTTTATTTTGGACGTCCCTGGTGGTGCAGTGGCTAAGAATCTGCCTGCCAAAGCAGGGGACACGGGTTCAATCCCTGGTCCGGGAAGATCCCACATGCTGCAGAGCAACTAGGACCGTGTGCCACAACTACTGAGCCTGCGCTCTAGAGCCCACGAGCCACAACTACCGAAGCCTGCGAGCCTAGAGCCCGTGCTCCGCAACAAGAGAAGCCACTGCAGTGAGAAGCCCGGGCACCACAACAAAGACCCAAGACAGCCAATTAAAAAAAAAAAAAAAAAGTTTATTTTACCAAAGACTAATCCTTTGCTGATGCTCAAATTTAAAGTATTCTTTTGCGTCTGTCTCACTGGAGAAAACATGAAACATTGCTTCTGTGGCAGTTTCTTCTAGTTTTTCAAGGACTCATGTAGTAGCAACTGGTTCAAAATACTACTTTGTTTCAAAGCACGCAGTTTAGATGTATCTTCACTAATGATGGCGATATTTCCATTTTGTTCCTGAGCTGTCAGGTCACTTTCACTGTCAGACAGGGTACATAGCAGAGTGTCATTTTCATAGGTTGGAAAATAATACCTGAAAACAACCACAGATATACTGAATAACCAAAACTATATACTATCCAGAAAATTTCTAGGCAGCTGAATGTACACATCACTATAATTTTGCTAGGTTTCCTTGCCAACAATTTCAACTGCATTTTGCAAAGTCTGTAAGGGAGAGAACTTCTGAATTACTTTTACTTTGACCTTTACTGGTTGACATCAGTCTTACTAGTATCCTTGCTAACTGGCAATTCAGCCTTTGCTTGATATCTACCATAACAAGACACTTACTATCTTAAAAGGCAGCCTATTCCACTATCAGGCAACTCTAGCTATTAAATAATACCTCCTCGCATAAAGCTAAAAATGACATCTCTCTCATTTCTACTCAAAGGTCCCGGTTCTTCCCTAAGGTTAACAAAGTTCAAATACAGTTACTCTTTCATACACTATTCCTTCAAATATCTAATAAAAACAACTGCTTCTGCTTGTGAGGTTTTTTTTTTTTTTCCTTCCCCCAACCTAATCATCACTACTCCCTTCATTATAAATTATCAAAAATTAAAACATCTAAAGAATTTTAAGTCTATTACTCTGGTTTCTTCTCTGGACACACTTTGTCATTAGTTCTGAAATCTAAAGGTTTCGACCTGTATGAGAAGAATTATAGGAACAGGGTATCATCCAGGGCTGACCTTGCCTCTCATAAATCTGGGAGTTTCTAAAGAGGAATTAAATAAAAGGATGAAATAATGGAGACGGAGCAAAGAAATGTATGTCTGGTTGAGCAGTACTCACTGTGGTTGATCCCATGTCTGTCTTTCAGGAAGCAGTGAAGTATGTTTAGCTTCTTCCATGTGAGTCCTTAAGTCTGCTTTGGACTTGAACTTCTCATGGCAGCCATAACACCTACATTGGTGAATTTGCCTCCGAATGAAATTGACTAGTTTCACTTGCTGATAGAAATTCAGTCCTGAAAATGACAGTACATAGAATCATCAGACAACTGGTCAGACCCATTTTTGCATTTTTATAATTTTTTAAAAGAACCACTTCTCTTTGTTAACCAACCTGAAGAGGCAGTACAGTTTTAAAGCATATTAATAGATACCAAATAATAACAGCCAATACTTATATAGGGCTTATGTGCTAGGCACTGTTCTAATCACTTTCCATGCATTAATACGTTTAATCCTCCCAATACCCTATCATATAGGTGGTGTTACCGTATCCACATTATACATTAGGAAACTGTCCAAAATTGCACAGCCAGTAAGTGTAGAGCCAGGATTTGACACCAGGCTGTTGGCTCCAAAGCCCATGTTCTTGACTATTAATCTATTACATATATAACATATATAACATATACACATGCCTATAAGAGCAGTAAAGTAAAGTAACATGTCCAAGGGTCTAGGAAAGTAGTTGGTGAGTTGAGGTGTGGGAAGTGAGCTTTTTTATTTTTTTTGCGGTACGCGGGCCTCTCACTGCCGTGGCCTCTCCTGCCGCGGAGCACAGGCTCCGGACGCGCAGGCTCAGCGGCCATGGCCCACGGGCCCAGCTGCTCTGCGGCATGTGGGATCCTCCCGGACCGGGGCACGAACCCGTATCCCCTGCATCGGCAGGCGGACTGTCAACCACTGTGCCACCAGGGAAGCCCGGGGAAGGGAGTTTTTATGGTCTTGGATACATTAGCAAGTCAGTACTTTATGTCTTCATGACCCTAATCTTTCTGTCATTGTGATCCAATTGGGTACATCTATATTAAATAATCTAGCTACACTACCAAGCAGCGCAGTAGGTGTTTTACATACTCTATCCACTCTCTGTAACATTCTGCTGACCTGAGGCCCAATGTCACACAGCCAGTAAGTGGTGCTAGAGCTGAAATATGAACTCTAGTGTGACTTCAAAATACACGTTTTTTCCACTAGTCCCCACCACATTATGATACATATTAACCATTAACTTGTATTTTATTTGAAACAATCATATATGTAGAAAAGAAGAAAGACTATATGAAATCAAAACCATATGTGAATATTATAGTTCAAAATGGTTGTGAATCACTGCTTCAGGCAGTTCTGTTGAGACCATCTGTGGAGAGACACATTTCGGCTGTGCACTCTCCAATCACAACTGCGCAAAGCAGGCATCGTTTACGGGATGGTGTATAAAAAAATGCAGCATCATGGAAAACAACTTCCGAATCAAACTTACCAAGCTCTGACTTTATTTTGAGGAGATCAAATTCATGTGCATCCTAAAAAAAGGAATGAATATATCTGTAAGCATATAAATTATTTAATCTTTCAGGCTGAAGTTATAAACAGCTTATTCACAGAAGTTTGAACACTGTAGAAACTCAGTCTCAGTTCATCATCTGCTTTTGAAGTCTTCGAAATCTAACTGCTTCCCTCCACATCCAACTGCTTTATAAAGCACAGTCCAAACAAGTCATGTCAATCAGTTAAAACATTTTAATTGTTCACAGCTTGTATCTACAGTCTTTACAATTTACTCTGTATGCATTCTGCAGTCTGACAGAAGTGTCCCCAGTTGCTAGGTAAGATGTGTCCCTACTGTACTGTGTGTCTGGACTAGAATTATGAATATAGGTCCTTTGCTCCACAAGCAGAGAGGTAATTTAAAAAATTCTGCTCTTCGTTTTATGCTGTCAAATAGAGTGTTTAAATCTGCAAGTTTCTCTTCACTCATATCTTCCCACAAATTACACGTCTTTTGATTTTCACGATGAATAGGCTTATTTTGATTCTGTTCCATCCCTGCAATCGCCCATCCGGGTAAATGCTTCAACTTATAAGCTCACAGAGAATAAAGACCGTCTAACTCCCTGTGAAGGTATTCAGTGTAGCATCACAGTCAGGATAATTAAGAATTGCATGATATGTTATCACTGAAAGTAACTGAGCAGAGGTTGAGGACACCAGTCAAGGATACTGCAAAGGGAATTCTTACACAGGATAGGGGGACCAAGGCTCCTTTCAATTCAAAGATACTAGGATATTATGAGTTACATTTCAACACTGGAAACTATACACACATACTAGTGGCAACCTGATTCAGACAAAATGACTCTGTTTTCACTTGAGTAAATGCCCATAGCCTTTTGAACACCTTTCAGGTCCTTGTTTTTATGAATGAGAATGGAATGAAAGTGGGTGAAAAAGGAGAGTCTGCTCCACTATGACAGAGCTGAGTGGGGAGGAGGGGAAGGAGGGCACATCAGAATAATACAGTAATATTTTTCTATTACACTCAACTCTCTATTCCCAATATAACATAAAGATGGCCTCCAGAAAGGAAAGCACAAACTGGAAATGTCCTCAAATTTCTTCTCTCCAAATCCTTTTAACTGAAGGAGCAGCAAGACCACACCCTGTGCCCTCTCCACCTCCATGGCTCCCCCACCCCCATTTCCCCCAAGGGCTCTGTAAATGGCAACTTTTTCTCTTCCTGCTCTCCTTGTTCACCAGCATGGGAAGCACTGGAAAAAGACTCAGAACCTGTCCATATTCTGGGTATTGTTAATTGTGGTTGCAGATCCCACAGTCTAAGCCAGAACTATCTCATAAGCATCTCAGAGGTGGGATGGCATCAGTGGTCTGTGAAATCCCAAACTAACAGTTCACCCAGGTCCAGTCAGTTGTACTTAACTGCCCTGAGTTCTAGTTCTCCTCCATGGACCTGCCCTGTCTCTTCTGTTTTGCTTATAGTACTTTTAGGAAGGGGAAAATAATTGAGAAACTAAAGGTATAAGATGATGAGGTTGCAGTTATCATCAGCTTCTCCCTGTTGGAACAACGAAACAAAATTCAAATGAGTAAAAGTGTCTCACCTCCATGTGGACACATAATTTCTCAATCGTTTCTGCTTGCTTTTCACAAAATAGGCAGACAGCAGAGAGAGGGTGTTCTTCCCAATCAGACCAGTCACTGTGTTAGAAAGAAAATGGCAAACATGGAGATTCTCTTCATTAAGAGGGCGTCGTGCACAGTGACTTGGTATTGCTTTCTGCTCCCTAGGAAACCCTGCCATTCTCTTTCAACTCTGACATTTCTGTAAAGACTGTCATATCATATTATGACTTTTTGATACAGTTTTTGAAATTCAAAGTAGCACCATGAAATTAATATAAATAGCAAACAGGTGCTGCTCCATTTTCTTACATTTGCCTCTCCGAGCAGCTATTTCACTACGAGATCAGTGCAATGTCTTTCTGAGACAACCAGCTTTCATTTGCAGAGAAGATATACCAGGAAATGTAAGCTCTCTCTCATTAACCATGACCACTAAGTGCGCATGCTGTGAGGTGCAGTGCTGGGAGTGTGTTTCTGCATGACAAATGGTGTATTTTAAAAAGGCAAACCTTTATCTATCATGTGGGAAATACCGATCATTTTAAATGGGGCAAGTGTTAAATTTGATGGCAAACAGAG
The DNA here is from genome assembly GCF_002837175.3 of Physeter macrocephalus. Lineage (NCBI taxonomy): Eukaryota > Metazoa > Chordata > Mammalia > Artiodactyla > Physeteridae > Physeter > Physeter macrocephalus. Next base: position 37,904,086 of record NC_041218.1, read on the forward strand.
AAATCAAAAGGCATACAGGGCCCTTTTTACCATTTTCTCCCCTCCTTGCATTTATTTTTTGAGATACTGTCAACTTCTTGTCATTCCTAAACCAGGAGGACCAAAATCCTGGGAGAGACAAAAGGCTGAACAGCTTTGAATGAAAAGAGGATGAATAACAGGGAATCCTTTTAGGTTGAAAAGAATACTTCTCAAGCTTATAATTTCAAACAAAGAAGCTGTGACTGTTTTAAGTTAGTCATCAACGGGATGAACACAGAACAAGGTTAACCTCAATTTAGTTATGTTCACTACTCCAGTGGCAAGCAGCATGGAGAGAGAGTTCAAAGATCATATCACTTTAAGGTCTAGGGACCAATGGACTAATAAGCAAAGCACTTTGGAATATATTTTTCTCTGAATTATATACTACCTGTGTGTTCAATGAATAGCTTTAATAGCAAAACACTATTTAGTTGGAATAACAGTTGCTTTAGTGATTCTTATGTTCAAGTTACTTTGGTATTATGATTATTATTTTTTATTGAAGTATAGTTGATTTAAAATGCTGTGTTAGTTTCAGGTGTACAGCAAAGTGATTCAGTTTTTTATATACATATGTATAAAATCTTTTTATATACATATATATTTATATAATAAATATTCTTTTACAAACATATATATTTATATACATATATATTCTTTATCAGATTCTTTTCCATTATAGGTTATTACAAGATACTGAATATAATTTCCTGTGTTATACAGTACGACCTTGTTGTTTATCTATTTTATATATAGGACTGTGTACCTGTTAATGCTGAACCCCTAATTTGTCCCCCCCTTCCCCCTTTGGTAAACATAAATTTGTTTTTTATGTCTGTGGGTCTATTTCTGTTTCGTAAATAAGTTCATTTGTATCATTTTATTAGATTCCACATACAAGTGATATCATATGATATTTGTCTTTCTCTGTCGGACTTACTTTACTTAGTATGATAACCTCTAGGTCCATCTATGTTGCTGCAAATGGTATTATATCATTCTTTTTTTTTGGCTGAGTAATATTCCATTGTTTGTATACCACAAACAGTTTATCCATTCAACTGTCCATGGACATTTAGGTTGCTTCCATGTCTTGGCTACTGTAAATAGCGCTGCTATGAACATTGGGATGCATGTATCTTTTCTTATTCTGTTTTGTTTTTGGCCACACTTCACGGCATGTGGAACTTCCCCGACCAGGAATATTAACCTCTGGACCACCAGGGAAGTCCCATTTATCTTTTCAAATTAGAGTTTTCGTCTTTTCCAGATATATGCCCAGGAGGGTGATTGTTGGATCATATGCTAAGTCTATTTTTAGTTTTTTAAGGAACCTCCATACTGTTCTCCACAGTGGCTGCACCAAGTTACATGCCTATCAAAAGTGTAGGAGTGTTCCCTTTTCTTCACACCTTCTCCAGCATTTATTATTTGCAGACTTTTTGATGATGGCCATTCTGACTGGTATGAGGTGTCAAAGTTATTTTGAGTTCAAGTTTTTGCTATATTACATGAAATGATGCATGGCTTAGAGAGAGGGTTCTATTTCTTTTTACTCTGTCTTTTCAGAATGGTAATTTTAAATCAAACTAAAGAACTGTTTTCCTTCTCTTAAACCACTGTAATTAAGTAGCATCAATAATAAGTCTTACTCTTCCTGATGATCTAGCAACTCCCGATCATCTTCTAGTTGAACTTCTTCCCAGGATTTTCCAAGTTCCTTTGCAGGAAGAACAGAGGGATTGGAGATAAACAGGAGGGCGAAGGAGGAAGAGGGGAAGGAGAAAGTAGACACAGAACTCAAAACAAGACAGAACCCAAACGCAAATGGTTTTAAAATAATACAAGCAGAATATATTAAAGCTGTATTTCAGGGATAAGAAATGATAATCAAATTTTAGGATTTAGGATATATCCTAAATGGTTAGGATTTGGGATATATCCTAAATCAAACATTTAAAAAATATGCAAAAATATTTAATATTTTCATATGTTTTTCTTCTTGAAGAAGCAGTGATAACCTTTCAGTGAAATTCTTTTCTCTTAAATATTAATCAGCGTTTCTCAACCCCGGATCCACATAAGAATCTCTTGGGGATCTTTTTAAAAAAACCACTAATATCTTTTGACAGAGACTCTGAAACATCCTCCTAGCTGGACTCTGTTTCGATTTGAGGTCCCCTACGGTCTATTTCCCAGACAGCAGCCACAGTGAGCTTTCTAAAGGGCACCTCCCTGTTTGTATGACCCCTCCCAGGGCTTCTCACACACTCAGAACAAAATTCAGAGGCCTTACCACGGCTTATAAGGCCTCCATGTTCTGCCCTGGCTCCCTCTCCATCACTATGTCCCACCACTATTTCTCTTGCTGCCAGACTGCTCTTTTGCTATTGCTTGAACACAGCAAGCTGACTTTCACCCAGCTACTTCTGTACTCGTCGTATCGTCTGCCTGAAACACTGCTCCCTCACATATCCTAACATGGCTCCGTCAACCTGGTCTCTGCTTAAATGCTACTACCTCTTTTTCTGACTACTCTGTCTAAAACACCCCTCCTTCAAGTTACTTTTTATTCCTCTAGGATGTTTTATTTTTCTTCAAAGCATTGATCACACCCTGAAATCATTTTGTGTATCTATTTGTTTTCTTATTTGCTCTCTATCTTTTCCACTAGAATGTCTGTTTGGACATGGCCTTTGTTCACTGTTACATTTCCAGAGCCGGGCACACAGTGGGTACTAGAAGTATTTTTCTGAATTGAATTTTAACTGAAAACACCTAAAAAATGTGATGTCAATTCAGATCCTACCTCAAAAGGTTTCTGTAATGTGGTTAAATAGTTAATGTATAAAAAGCACATGGTACATGGTACCAGGTAATAGTAGGTACTCAAATATCTACTCAAATCCCTTTTATCTCTTACAGTTCATGGAGAAGTTCCACCCTTTTAGGGCTATGTCTGGAAAATTTAGTCATAGTTTCAGCAAAACTTTATGTAGTGATGAGAAGGAATGATTTCTTTTGGCCCAACCATGTCTCTTTTATCCCTTGAGTCCTTTCTTTCTTTCTCTTGTCCTTTCTTCTCTCTCCACTCAATCTTCCCACCGTGCCATGCAAAAGCAGACAGTGCATTAAAAAAGGATGTAGAAATACTAGTGGGCACTTTTTCAAGCAGTTAAACTATGGCAACTGTCAAGTCCAACCTCACCTGATATAATACAGATATCCTTGTTTGATATCCTTCTTTTGGAAAAACATTACCAGAATTCACCTCATGAACATTTTTTTTTCTCTAAAAAGGTATTCATTTAACTAAAAACAAAGAACTACAAGAGCCATTATGATTTAGAGAAAATCTATCATTCATCAACTTAATGAGAGGTTTTGAAGCTGTCATTATCTATCAGCTAAATGACGCATAAACTCAGACATGCAGAGATTTACCATAATGTCATTAGAGATAGTTAATTTGGACTCTATAATGTACTTCCCAGAGTCGTCATGAAGTGTCTAAGCATCATTATGAACATCAAGAATGGCCTCACCATTGCCAACAGGATCCTTGGTAGATGGAATTTTGGGTGATGAATTAAATCTTTTATGTATTACGTAGTCTCTCTGGACTTGGACTAATACCCTGATGGGCCATTTGGGGTACTATCATTCTCAACAATACAGGCAAATGTTACTTATCAATAAATGTTTTGAGCCCAAAATGATGAAAAATATCTTTAACTGTCAAACTTCCAAACTCAAAGCAATACTTTGCAGCTTTCTCAGTATTAAGTACAACACGGGGATTTATCTAGGCAATACAGCACTAACCATTTACCATTTGAGAGGAAAATGGAACTCTGTGTTCATTAGACTAGGAAACAAGTGATTTGCATGTGACAGCAGCTGAGACTTTCCTAGAGTGCTCTGCCTTGGTACAGTTAAATATATGACTTATTACAGGAATAAGACCCAAAGAAAAAAAAAATTTAGTCTCTAATTAAGACACTGTGCCTGCTAATGAATCATGTTAGGAAAGAAAAGAATACAAGAAAAACAAAGTTTGGAAGGCATGCCAGTAAAGATGTTCAGAACACTTCCTCAAACCTCTGCATCAGTGGTCTTATGATCAATGATAAGGTGCAAAAAAACATGGAAAAAACTTAACACGTGCTTACACAAGAAATCCACCAGAAACAGAGACAGTGTTTTAAATGTAAATATTAATAACTGCAGTAGAGAGAACTATAACAGAACTGAAAAACAGGTTAAGAGCCTACTTTTGTTACAAATGGCTTTGTGTATTTTAAAAATAAAAAAAAATTTAAGTCAAAATGGTAATATCACTGTAAAAATAGTTCCCTTTAGAAAAATTCAGGGCTTGAAACATGAACACTTTAGGAATATGTAGGTAAAGCCTCAATGATGATGTTAAGCAGTCTGCTGCCCTCTGAGGCAGGGGTATTTGAATGTGAAACTGCCTGGGACCTTGTCCCCTTAGCTTGCTCCACTCTCCACTGAACCCTTCTGTTTCTGAGAAAATAAAGCAAGAACTTCTAAGCAGATAATCTAGACTATGCAAAAGACCTTTAATACACTTATTTGCAAGTCTGTTAATATTAAAAAACTGATATGAGTAATTAAACATGGAAATTATTTCACCCAAGAAAGAAAAAGGTATCTATCAATTTGCTGAGCTGAGAAGAGACCAAAAACAGCCTCATGTCCCGATTACGGATCGGGACACCTTTTATGGCTCTTCCACCTTTTATGACTCTCAGAGTGTATCTTGCCAAGAATATCCTGGATGCATCCATTACTGCTGGTCTGAAAATTCTGCTTGGAGGTTAGACACTGTGGATGCATGACTCAATGGCTATATAGATCTGCTACAAGAGAGGTTGAAACATTAACTCTGTACACACCATTACAAAGTGTTGAAATTAATGTGTTTACATGTCTGGTTCTCATACCAACCTCTAAATTCCTTGAAAGTAGTGGCTTAAATCAACCACCTGTTCTGTCATATTTTTCTTTCTGTTCCACCAGGGTCTGGTACCTAGAAGTCACTCAAACATTTGTAGAATGTATGCAGCCAATGAAATTGCTTCTGAAGGGAAGAGGATGTGAGAAATGGATGTGCAGACACCAGTTACTAACACAACAATTCAATCTTTTGCCCACATCCACATACTCATGTCAGCCTTTTCCCTCAGAGGAATAAACAATGTCTCTCATTTCTTTTCTTTTTCTTTTTTTTAGCTTTTTAAAAAAACAAAGTGGGAATTCCCTGGTGGTCCAGTGGTTAGGACTCTGAACTTCCACTGCTGGGGCCCTGGGTTCAATCCCTGGTCGGGGAACTAAGATCACTCAAGCCACGCAGTGCGGCCAAAAAAGAAAAACAAATCTTATTGTTGGCCTCAATGGGAAAGCATATAGAGCTAAGATGGCTAAGGTTGTGGGTTAGAGCCCTTAAGGAGCTGATTAAAGTTAGTTTTACCTTGACCTTGGCTCACTTTCTAGTTTGGTGTAAAAGATAATAGGCAAAAGTGTGTGTGTGTGTGTGTAGATCATTATGAATTTATCACCATTAATTGACCAAAAAACCCAACCCAAAGTATAAGAGGTAGGTACTACTATTATTTCAATTGTAAAAACTGAGGAAAAATGGAAGGAAACTGATGCAGAAAGCTCCAGCTATGTGACCCTGGGAAAATTACTGAACTCTGTGCTGTAGTTGCCTAATCTATAAATGAGGATAATGACAAAACCTGTGTCATAAGGATGTGGTTAAGAGTAAAAGACTTAATATAAATACCAAAGACAGTACCTGGCACATAGCAGCTACTCAAATGCTGCTAGTTAAAACCAAACAAAAACTTCTATCGATATTACCCTAAAATGATTTAATTTTCATTTTATATGTTACTAAGCCTTTACATTCTCTTGAAGCACTTCTCTCAAGCCATGATTCATCCCACATGAAATGTGGGCACTCTGTGGGCAGTACAATCTAGCACACTCATCTAGAGACAGCTGGTCCTCACGGATAATTTCAGTTTTCACAGTCACACTACTTGATGCCCAGGGAATGCAGTATCAAACTTTTCTAAAAGTGACAGCAGAATTTGAGTGAGCAGTTCTTTGAAGTCTCCTCTAAAAGATAAACACCTCCAGCTATATACAATGTTCTGCTAGTCCCAAGCTCTTGACTATTAGTTTAAAAGAGCCCCAGAAGGAAGTGCTATTAAATTGCTTCCACAGCTTTCTGCAGTAGCTGAATATTTCTTAGAGTTAACACTGAAGTCCACCCCCTGTAGGATTGGGCTGGGCCCTGAAGCAGCGTTTGCTCTAGGAATTCATGACTGAGTGATTTCAAGAGAAGATTGAAAGACTCAAAGGGTGCCTTTGCCTATAGCTAGTTGTAAAACATGTGTAGCAAACCATGGCGACCTCTCAGAGCCAATCTTCAGACACCCTTATTCCACTTGTTTGTCAAGGGGAATTTTATTTTAATATGCTAAGAATTAGTTAGAACAGGCAAAAATTCTATCCTAAAGCAGAGATTTCCAACATAATCCAGGATATGCTTGTTTCTGCCCAATACATAAAATGGCTCATTATTATCAACTATGCCTTTTGTGGCCAATGGGTTTGGATTAAAATTCTTTCAAATTTAAGAGCAAAAAACAATTTCCATTTGTTTTAGAAAAGTGTCAGAACCAGAACTCCCCATCTTTCTTTTGAGCGTTTATTTTTTTAAAAAATTTTTAATTTAATTTATTTTTTTATACTGCAGGTTCTTATTAGTCATCCATTTAATACACATCAGTGTATAAATGTCAATCCCAATCGCCCAATTCATCACATCACCACCCCCATCCCCCCTCCGCTTTCCCCCCTTGGTGTCCATACGTTTGTTCTCTACATCTGTGTCTCTATTTCTACCCTGCAAACTGGTTCTTCTGTACCATTTTTCTAGATTCCACATATATGCATTAATATACGATATTTTTTTTTCTCTTTCTGACGTCCTTCACTCTGTATGACACTCTCTAGGTCCATCCACGTCTCAACAAATGACCCAATTTCGTTCCTTTTTAGGGCTGAGTAATATTCCATTGTATATATGTACCACATCTTTATCCATTTGTCTGTCGATGGGCATTTAGGTTGCTTCCGTGACCTGGCTATTGTAAATAGTACTGCAATAAACATTGGCGTGCATGTGTCTTTTTGAATTACGGATTTCTCTGGGTATATGCCCAGTAGTGGGATTGCTGGATCATATGGTAATTCTATTTTTAGTTTTTTAAGGAACCTCCATACTGTTCTCCATACTGGCTGTATGAATTTACATTC
>NC_041218.1:37911540-37912067 GCF_002837175.3 Physeter macrocephalus
AGATTTTCTGATGATGCCCATTCTAACTGGTGTGAGGTGATACCTCATTGCTGTTTTGATTTGGATTTCTCTAATAATTAGTGATATTGAGCAGCTTTTCATGAGTTTCGTGGCCATCTGTATGTCTTCTTTGGAGAAATGTCTATTTAGGTCTTCTGCCCATTTTTGGATTGGTTTGTTTGTTTCTTTAATATTGAGCTGCATGAGCTGTTTATATATTTTGGAGATTAATCCTTTGTCTGTTGATTCATTTGCAAATATTTTCTCCCATTCTGAGGGTTGTCTTTTCATCTTGTTTATGGTTTCCTTTGTTGTGCAAAAGCTCTGAAGTTTCATTAGGTCCCATTTGTTTATTTTTGTTTTCATTTGCATTACTCTAGGAGGTGGATCAAAAAAGATCTTCTTGTGATTTATGTCAAAGAGTGTTCTTCCTATGTTTTCCTCTAAGAGTTTTATAGTGTCCGGTCTTACATTTAGGTCTCGAATCCATTTTGATTTTATTTTTGTGTATGGTGTTAGGGAGTGTT
>NC_041218.1:37912415-37914478 GCF_002837175.3 Physeter macrocephalus
TGACCATAGGTGTGTGGGTTTATCTCTGGGCTTTCTATCTTGTTCCATTGATCTATGTTTCTGTTTTTGTGCCAGTACCATATTGTCTTGATTACTGTAGCTTTGTAGTATAGTCTGAAGTGAGGGAGTCTGATTCCTCAGGCTCTGGTTTTTTCCCTAAAGACTGCTTTGGCTATTCAGAGTCTTTTGTGTCTCCATAAAAATTTTAAGATTTTTTTTGTTCTAGTTCCGTAAAAAATGCCATTGGTAATTTGATAGGGATTGCATTGAATCTGTAGATTGCTTTGGGTAGTATAGTCATTTTCACAGTATTGATTCTTCCAATCCAAGAACATGGTATATCTCTCCATCTGTTGGTATCATCTTTAATTTCTTTCATCAGGGTCTTATAGTTTTCTGCATATAGATCTTTTGTCTCCCTAGGTAGGATTATTTCTAGGTATTTTATTCCTTTTGTTGCAATGGTAAATGGGTGTGTTTCATTAATTTCTCTTTCAGATTGTTCATCATTAGTGTATAGGAATGCAAGAGATTTCTGTGCATTAATTTTGTATCCTGCAACTTTACCAAATTCATTGATTAGCTCTAGTAGTTTTCTGGTGGCATCTTTAGGATTCTCTATGTATAGTAGTATCATGTCATCTGCAAACAGTGACAGTTTTACTTCTTTTCCAATTTGTATTCCTTTTATTTCTTTTTCTTCTCTGATTGCCATAGCTAGGACTTCCAAAACTATGTTGAATAATAGTGGCGAGAATGGACATCCTTGTCTCGTTCCTGATCTTAGAAGAAATGCTTTCACTTTTTCACCATTGAGAATGATGTTTGATGTGGGTTTGTCGTATATGGCCTTTATTATATTGAGGTGGGTTCCCTCTATACCCACTTTCTGGAGAGTTTTTATCATAAATGGGTGTTGAATTTTGTCAAAAGCTTTTTCTGCATCTATGGAGATGAGCATATGATTTTTATTCTTCATTTTGTTAATATGGTGTATGACACTGATTGATTTGCATATATTGAAGAATCCTTGCATCCCTGGGATAATTCCCACTTGATCATGGTGTATGATCCTTTCAACGTGTTGTTGGATTCTGTTTGCTAGTATTTCGTTCAGGATTTTTGCGTCTATATTCATCGGTGATATTGGTCTGTAATTTTCTTTTTTTGTAGTATCTTTGTCGGGTTTTGGTATCAGGGTGATGGTGGTCTCACAGAATGAGTTTGGGAGTGTTCCTTCCTCTGCAATTTTTTGGATAAATGGGTGTTGAATTTTGTCAAAAGCTTTTTCTGCATCTATGGAGATGAGCATATGATTTTTATTCTTCATTTTGTTAATATGGTGTATGACACTGATTGATTTGCATATATTGAAGAATCCTTGCATCCCTGGGATAATTCCCACTTGATCATGGTGTATGATCCTTTCAACGTGTTGTTGGATTCTGTTTGCTAGTATTTCGTTCAGGATTTTTGCGTCTATATTCATCGGTGATATTGGTCTGTAATTTTCTTTTTTTGTAGTATCTTTGTCGGGTTTTGGTATCAGGGTGATGGTGGTCTCACAGAATGAGTTTGGGAGTGTTCCTTCCTCTGCAATTTTTTGGAAGACTTTGAGAAGGAAGGGTGTTAGCTCTTCTCTAAATGTTTGATAGAATTCATCTGTGAAGCCATCTGGTCCTGGACTTTTGTTTGTTGGAAGATTTTTAATCACAGTTTCACTTTCATTACTTGTGACTGGTCTGTTCATACTTTCTATTTCTTCCTGGTTCAGTCTTGGAAGGTTATACCTTTCTAGGAATTTGTCCAATTCTTCCAGGTTGTCCATTTTATTGGCATAGAGTTGCCTGTAGTAGTCTCTTAGGATGCTTTGTATTTCTGTGGTGTCTGTTGTAACTTGTTTTTCATTTCTAATTTTATTGATTTGAGTCCTCTCCCTCTTTTTCTTGATCAGTCTGGCTAATGGTTGATCAATTTTTTTATCTTCTCAAAGATCCAGCCTACAGTTTTATTGATCTTTGCTACTGTTTTCTTTGTTTCTATTTCATTTATTTCTGCTCTGA
>NC_041218.1:37914620-37915111 GCF_002837175.3 Physeter macrocephalus
CTTCCTGAGGTAGGCTTGTATAGCTATAAACTTCTTTCTTAGAACTGCTTTTGCTGCATCCCATAGGTTTTGGATCGTTGTGTTTTCACTGTCAGTTGTCTTTATGTATTTTTTGATTTCCTCTTTGATTTCTTCAGTGATCTCTTGGTTATTTAGTAACGTATTGTTTAGCCTCCATGTGTTTGTGTTTTTTACATTTTTTTCCCCTTTAATTGATTTCTAATCTCATAGTATTGTGGTCAGAAAAGATGCTTAATAGGATTTAATTTTCTTAAATTTACTGAGGCTTGATTTGTGACCCAAGATGTGATCTACCGTGGAGAATGTTCTATGTGCACTTGAGAAGAAAGTGTAATCTGCTGTTTTTGGATGGAATGTCCTATAAATATCAATTAAATCTATCTGGTCTATTGTGTCATTTAAAGCTTCTGTTTCCTTATTTATTTTCATTTTGGATGATCTGTCCATTGGTGTAAGTGAGGTGTTAAAGT
>NC_041218.1:37916024-38000828 GCF_002837175.3 Physeter macrocephalus
CAGCAGTGAATTCCACCATTCTGTCTTCCAGGTCACTTATCCGTTCTTCTGCCTCAGTTATTCTGCTATTGATTCCTTCTAGTGTAGTTTTCATTTCAGTTATTGTATTGTTCATCTCTGTTTGTTTGTTCTTTAATTCTTCTAGGTCTTTGTTAAACATTTCTTGCATCTTCTCGATCTTTGCCTCCATTCTTTTTCTGAGGTCCTGGATCATCTTCACTATCATTATTCTGAATTCCTTTTCTGGAAGGTTGCCTAGATCCACTTCATTTAGTTGTTTTTCTGGGGTTTTATCTTGTTCCTTCATCTGGTACATAGCCCTCTGACTTTTCATCTTGTCTATCTTTCTGTGAATATGGTTTTTGTTCCACAGGCTGCAGGATTGTAGGTCTTCTTGCTTCTGCTGTCTGCCCTCTGGCGGATGAGGCTATCTAAGAGGCTTGTGCAAGTTTCCTGATGGGAGGGACTGGTGGTAGGTAGAGCTGACTGTTGCTCTGGTGGGCAGAGCTCAGTAAAAGTTTAATCCGCTTGACTGCTGATGGGTGGGGCTGGGTTCCCTCCCTGTTGGTTGTTTGCCTTGAGGGAACCCAACACTGGAGCCTACCTAGGCTCTTTGGTGGGGCTAATGGCAGACTCTGGGAGGGCTCACCCCCAGAACTTCTGCTGCCAGTGTCCTTGTTCCCATGGTGAGTTACAGCCACCCCCCGCCTCTGCTGGAGACCCTCCAACACTAGCAGGTAGGTCTGGTTCAGTCTCCCCTGGGGTCACTGCTCCTTCCCTGGGTCCCGATGCACACACTACTTTGTGTGTGCCCTCCAAGAGTGGAGTCTCTGTTTCCCCCAGTCCTGTCAAAGTCCTGCAATCAAATCCCACTAGCCTTCAAAGTCTGATTCTCTAGGAATTCCTCCTCCCGTTGCCAGAACCCCAGTCGGGAAGCCTGACGTGGGGCTCAGAACCTTCACTCCAGTGGGTGGACTTCTGTGGTATAAGTGTTCTCCAGTCTGTGAGTCACCCACCCACCAGTTATGGGATTTGATTTTACTGTGATTGCATCCCTCCTACTGTCTCATTGTGGCTTCTCCTTTGTCTTTGGATGTCGGGTATATTTTTTGGTGAGTTCCAGTGTCTTCCTGTCAATGACTGTCCATCAGCTAGTTGCGATTCTGGTGTTGTCACAAGAGGGAGTGAGAGCACGTTCTTCTACTCCACCATCTTGGTTCAGGGCCCATCTTTCTTTCAATTCTACTGGAGAATTACTTAACTCCCTCTCTTTTCATGAGTCGTTTTGTTAGGGAACCACTGACTGAAACTGCCCACCCTGGATAGGCAAGATAACCACTTTCATGAGTTATTGTACAAGAGGAGATCCTGGTAAGGAACGTGGAACTAACAAGCTACCACCAACTGGAAGAAATCTGAGAAAGGTCAAAAGGAGGGAGGAGATGCCAGTCCATATGTCCTACCAACCTCCCAGAATACTTCTTGCTGGAATCCATCTTGGCTGAGAGATATGCACGCCACCACGAAGAACCATGAGTCAGAATGACTGGCTAGAGACAACCGGAAGCTAACCACATCACCATAAAAACTGAGACTGTGATCCACGTGGCAGAGTACTTCTCCTGGGTTCCCTCTGCTGCTCTCCACCCAGGTGCCTCTTCCCACTAAAGTCTCTTGCTTTGTCAGCACGTGTGTCTCCTTGGACAATACATTTCTGAGTGTTAGATAAGAGCCCACTCTCGGCCCTGGAAGGGGTGCCCCTTCCTGCAACAGTTTCCCTCCTTTGTTATGTATACCTAAAAAAAATCAGCAGACTGGGGGCACTGTCCAGTCATTGTGTCAATCAAAAATCCCTTCTTAAATTTCCAAATGCCCCTGTACAGATGGACATTTGTGTCCAACCGAATACGTCTTCTTAAATAAAAGGGACTGTAATCTACAGAGGCCAGCAAATGGTACTGAGGTTTCTGGCCTAGGAGAGCTTTGAAAGTATTTAAAATCTTTGACACGGTATCCCCATTAGTCCATCCTATTAGTCCAAAAAATGAAAGTCCTCTTGCTGAGTGAAATCACTTGGTTTCTCTAAAGTTTCCATTAAAAATAAGCTGGCCCAAGAGACTGAAAAAGACAAATTTTTATTATTTATTTATTTATTTGATGGGAAAGGGGAAGATATTTTAATGGGGGAAAAAGGAATGAGTGAAGAGACTGTCTGTAAACATTTATCTAGCATAGCATCTAGCACATCCAGAAGTCAACAACGTTTTTTGAGTAGAGTACAGAAGTCCCTGTACTCATGGTAATGGACAATCAGTGAGGGGCAATGCATGGCTATCCAGGTATTTATGGTTATTTATTTATTTATTTTATCAAGATCACTGTGAGTTGTAGAGACATGACCTTTTTACTATATAAACATCTGGCAAATCAAAGAGAAATCAAATCAAGTTACGCTTTGTAAACTAATCATTTTAAAGACAATCATTGCTTGAAAGAATCCCTCAATTACATTTTGATGTTTGTAGATATGCAATCAAATTGTAAATTATGAAGAGAAAAGAAAGCCTTACCAAATAATTGATGACATAAAATCGGTCATATTCTCTGTTCTTAGGATTGATCTTACGATGCTGTTTTTTCCTCATGTGATCTTTAAGTGTATTTTTGTCCCTGAAGGTCTTCTCACAGTACAAGCACTGCAAGCTACAAGAAAGACACAAATGCTGAGATTAAATAAGTCTCTCGAATAGTTGTTGCAATAGCCCTTTATTATTATATTATTGGGTCTTAAAATTTATTCATTTTAGGTCTTACAGAATCTTCAAATGGGATATGATACTCTTCTGTAATCCCTCTCATTTTATTCATTTGGCTTTAGAGGATGCATGCTGTGGTTTATTTTGTAGTTGGCTAACTTGGCCAACTTGGCTATTTAGTTAAAACTGTGATATAGATAGCAATTATCCAAAAATGATTTTGGTGCTTTACTAAGCGAATTACCTACTCTAAAAATGAAAATGTAGGTATGTTCTTCAAATAAATATATGATAACTAGCATTGGTTGCCTCCATTGAGTATAACAATTAGTCCATGGTTTGGTATATCCTGTGACCTAATTTGCAGGGTCTGATTCCTATTGCCAGCTGTGGGATTTGGTCAAGTTACTTGACCCCTCTGTTACCACTCATTTTCTGCTCTCTAACCTGATGATAAAACTTATATTTTAGAGTATTTTTATGATAATGTATACATATATGCGCACATAAATTCATAATCATGAGAATAATTCACACAAAATATAAATATATGTATACATGTTTAATTTATTGAAATATATATGAATAAAATACCTAGCACATTCATAGCATACAGTAACTGCTATTTTTAACTATCTTATCATTCACATGTATTTTCTGCTAGAATATTTCCACTGACTGGGAAGTCAGTACCTAATGAGGCAGTAATTACCAGTTTTGAACAGATTACTAACAAAATGTCTTTCTCATACTAAGCTTGACAGTTGATACTGCCTGGATTACCCAACAGTCATTAGAGTTCTACTTTCTGGAGTAACACAGAATAAGTATACATGAAAACACTGAAATTGCAACTGAGCAGGACCCTATGGGGCCTTCCCAGGACACACTCCTCCCACCCTGTCCTCTGCCTACCTCTTGTTTGTAGAATGTAGTCTTCCAGGCCTCCCCTGAGTCACAAAAGCCTAAGAATTAATGATCAAAAGGATGTGAACGTGTAATGACAAAAATAGCAGTTGGGCCGAGAGAATTTGTAAGAATTTGAATAGTAAATCAGCCATATGGCAGTCACGGAATCTTTAGTTCCTTCCTGAAGTACCTAGATAATAGTGACTCATGTTGATGCTAAAACCGCCACCAAAACGAAGAAATTAACTACTTGATGACCATGAGCACATAGGCCCCAGACCTACTGGAGCATGAGGACTGATAAAGTTAACCCTTGTAACACTGCCCTGTTAACCTTACCATCAACCAATCAGAGAACTGTGCACAAGCTGATCAAAGAACCTGCGACTCCCCTCCCTCACCTTGCCTTTAAAAATGCTTCCCTGAAACCCATCAGGGAGTTCCAGTCTTTTGAACATGAACCACCTGTTTTCCTTGTATGGCCATTGCAATAAACCTTTCTCTGCTCTAAACTCTGATGTTTTGGTTTGTTTGGCCTCACTGTGTGTTGGGCACATGAACTTGGGTTCGACAACAAAATGACTGAAATCAGTTGTTGTTTCTATTCTGAATTTCTTTTCATTTTTACTAAACACCCTTTCAATGATTTCTTATGCCACAGAAGTAACTATATTCTTTTATAGTAAACAATTTATGGGCATTAAGTTGATTAGGGATATCATTACTGCTAATCTTGCTAGAAAGCACACCTGGTATTATTTTATAAATGAAGGGTCATTCAATAAAAGAGTGAAGAGACTTGTTTTAAGGTACTGTTCATACCAGAATTTGAATTCAGAACTTTTTATAATGGGTATTTCTTTCTCAATGTTATTGCTCCAAATGTTGTGGCCTGAGATACCACATTCATTAGTATTATATTAAATGAATAAAACTAGGTTTTGAGAGTAAAATCTTGGGCCCTTTCCTAGAAAGAAAAGTGGATAGATTTTTGAAAGCCACTTTGGTGATGCAGAGAATTTCCTTCCCTATTTCTACAAGCTAAACTCTAGATACTCACGGTTGCCAGAATATGACGCTGAGAAAAGTGGAGTGTTATGATATATAAATGTGAATAAATACTAAAAGGTAAAAGAATGCAATCAGTATGTTATGTTTCACCTAAAACTGAATAACATCTAGCAATGTGACAATATATTTACTTTACTAAATGTGTAGAAAAATTATAGAGGAAAGTAAAGAAATTATGAATCTGAAATGAAGAATAGTGGTTTCTGGGGGAGATACTAATGAGGAAGGGCACACAGGGAGATTCAAAGGAAATAATAACATTCTCTTTCTTAGGCTGGTTAAGTATATTTTTCATACCCTATATAATAACATACCTTATAATGGCATATACATTGTTTGGTATATATGACATTTAGATTTTAAAACTACTAAAAGCCAATATGATCTACAAAAAATAAGGACTGTCATACAAAATGTGAAATCCTCCAACACAAGAAATGAGAAAATTCCATTTCTTGAGTTACTTCTATTAAATTAATTTTTAAAAATCCACAACAGAATCCAAGATTAAGATAGCTTCAGGTTGTGTTTCATAAAAAAGTACTTACTTGTCAAGCTTTTTCTGTAATGTACACAGAAATTCATTGCAGTTTACAATGTTGTCTGGCAACCCAATGTTGAAAGTGTGTTCTCTGGCCATGTGGTTCAAAAGAACAGATCTAGGAAGAAATTTGAGCAATTTGCATTATTTATAACTTATCTAGGAACAAATCAGGTCATGAGTAGTGTTTGTATAATGATAACAACACTAATTAGAAGTACAAGCAAAGGTTAAACACTGAAACACACATTTGGGCTATGAAAGAGTGACATGTTATAAAGTAAGTATGCATATAAACACTATCATATGAAAAGAAAGTCAACAGAAACTGTCGCTGAGGAAGCCCAAATGTTGGACTTGTCAGACAAAGACTTTAAAACAGACAATAAGAATATGTGTAAAGAATTAAGGAAAACCATGTCTAAACAATCAAAGAAATAAGAATAATATCTTACAAAAAAGAAGATACATAAAAGACAGAAATTTAAAAAAAACATACAAATCTGGAGATGAAATGTTCAGTAACTGAAATGAAAAATTCACTAGAAGGTCTCAAAAGAAAAACTGAACTGGCAGAACAAAGAATCAATGAACTTGAAGATCAATTTAGATTTTGTAGTCTGTGGAATAGAAGAAAAAAGAATGAAGAAAAATAAATTGAGCCTCAGACACCATCCCATCTACCAACATCTGTATAATAGGATTCCCAAAAGGCAAAGAAAGATAGGGGAAGAAAGAATATTTGAAGAAATAATGGCCAAAAACTTCCCAAATTTGATGGAAAGCATTAATCCAAACAGAAGAAGCCCAAAACTTCAAGTATAATAAATCAGAGAGACCCATACCAAGAAAAAAAATGAAGATGAAATCAAGACAGGTCCCAGATAACAAAACCTGAGAAAATTCACTGCTAACAGACCTGCCCAACAAGAAACTAAAAGTCCTTTGGGCTAAAATGAAAGGATGCTAGATAGTAACTCAAATATACATAAATAAGTAAAAAGCTCCAGTAAAAGTAATTACACAGTCAAATATAAAAGGCAGTATTAAATGAATTATTGTTTACAAATCTTTTCTTCCCATATCTGATGTAAAAATAACTGCATGAAGTAATAATTTTAAAGACATGTTAATAAGCTTATAACGTATAAAGATGTAGTTTGTACGACAACAATAGCACAAAGGGGTAGGGAAGGTGCTAGCTACGTTGGAGCCAAGTTTTTGTATACTGTTGAAATTACGTTGGTATTAATCTGAACTCAATTGTTTTAAGTTAAAATGTTAGGGGCTTCCCTGGTAGCACAGTGGTTGGGAGTCCGCCTGCCAATGCAGGGGACATGGGTTTGGGCCCTGGTCTGGGAGAATCCCACATGCCGTGGAGCAGCTAGGCCCGTGCGCCACCACTGCTGAGCCTGCGCTCTAGAGCTTGCGAGCCACAACTACTGAGCCCTTGTGCCACAGCTACTGAGGCTGCACGCCTAGAGCCCGTGCTCCGCAACAAGAGAGGCCACCACAATAAGAGGCCTGCGCACCACAATGAAGAGTAGCCCCCCCTCGCTGCAACTAGAGAAAGCCCATGCGTAGCAACGAAGGCCCAGTGCAGCCAAAAATAAATAAATTTATAAAAAAATAAAAAATAAATAAAATGTTAATTGTAATCTCCAGTGAATTGTAGTGGATAGTGAATGGGCCACTAAGAAAATAACTAAAAAAATATAGTAAAAGAAACAAGGGCATAAAAATGGTACACTAGAAAGTATCTATTTAACAAAAAAGAAGGCCGTAATGGAGGGGAGAAATAAAAAAAAACAAACTTAAAACATAAAGAAAACAAACAGCAAAATGGTCTAAGTAAATCCCATCTCATCAGTAATTACATTAAACATAAATTAGACACTCCAACCAAAAAGCAGAGATTAGCAGAATGGATTAAAAAACATGATCCAACTATATGCTGTTAACAGGAGACACATTTTAGATTAAGGTTGAAAGAAATAGTTTCATATATTCCAGAGTCAAAAGTGTATAGGAGAGGGGAAACAGATGTAGGATAGCAAGAAAGTACTTATTCTTCTATCCTTATCATTAACCCATGTCCTTTGTCTTTCTATTCTTTTTATGTCCCTAGTCTGGGAGGACACAAATATAATCCCAAAATATTGCTAATAAAGTACACAGCTGGAATCAGGTTATATCTTTAATCTTTTATTATAAACTGACCTTTTCATAAACAAGAACTGCAGAAGGGGACATTTTATAAAAATGAGATGCTGCTTATCTTTGTCATTGGTTAATTTCTTAAAAATTTCATTTATTAGAGAACAATGACATAGTCAATCAAAACTATTGAGGAGTTCACTTAATTCCCATGTCACCCCACTCAACAGAGAATACAGATACAGGTAGAAAAGAACAGGAGGATTATATTAGGAATTACAGGAGCACCAATATTCAGGAAATGGAAATACCAATATTATCAGAATTTCATATCATATGGACATATACTTCAAATCACATCAGTACCTACATTTATCATAAAAACTTAAGCTGTAGAAAACAAAAATATTTATAGCTTTTTAATACTAGAGATTCCTAATAATAATCACACGTCTCCTCTCTAGGTTAATAACAGTTTTAACATAAAATCAGAAATAACATGCTAAAAAGAAGTAGCAATGCTTGGTAAACTTTTTGATACTGAGGTGGTCCTCACTGCCATCCCCATAAAGCCCTTTGAAACTGACAGGGTTAGAAGCATAATTAGTAACCTTGGCACAGATTTTTCTCTATGCTAACTGATCTATATGAGAATCAAATCTTCATCACTGGTGTTTTCAACATTGATGCTTCATCCAAACCCTTTTCTAAATTCAAACAAATAGCTACCCTCTCCTCTTCAATGTTTTTCAGACAACGATGTCAGTTTGTGCTAGGCTTTTCTTTTTTTTTTTTTTAGAAACTAAAGACTGCTTTCTTTCAAGTGGGTGGAAGAATGATATTTTTCTGATTGTCCATTGTATGCTGTCACTGAAACTATTCCCATTTCCTAGAGGTTACAACCTCATGACTTATATTTAAGTGAATGTACATTTGTAAATATTACTGTTGCATAAAAAGAAATTTGTCTGGTCTTTGTCCCTGGTTCCAGGCACTGAGCTTCAAAAATCCTTGGAATTTCTCTATGATAAGATTACCTTTGCTAGCTAATAAAGTGACTTGTGGTAGGCCCTAGAAAGGTTCAGGATGGCGACTGGTTACCAGAAAGACTAACAATGTGATCAAAGGGTTGGGACTTAGAGCCACCCTGACCTCCAGAAAGGAGAGAGGGGCCGGAGACTAAGTTCAATAACTAAATCAATCATGCTTACATAATGAAGCATGTAAAAATTCTGGATACCAAAACTCAGTGAAGATTCTTGGTTGGTAAAAACACTGATGTGCCAGGAGGATGATATATCCTGATTCTTTGAGGAGAAGGCATAGAAGCTCTGTGTTCAAGACCCATCCAGACCCTGCTCTATGTGTCTCTTCATTTAACTGTTCCTCATCTGTAACCTTTATGATAAACATTTTCCTGAGTTTTGTGAGCCATTCTAGTGAATTAATGAACCTATGCAAATTATTGGTGGGAAGCCATGAATTTGTAGCCAGTTGGTCAAAAGTGCAGGTGTCCTGGGGAACCCCTAAACTTGTGGCTGGTGTCTAAAGTGTGGGCAGGCTTGTTGGGGATGATGCCCTTAAACCTGTAGAGTCTGATGCTAACTCTGGGTGGTTAGCATTAGAACTGATTTACAGTATACCAGTTGGTTTTGGGCCAGTTGGGGTTGGTGACAGAATTACCAATTCCCCATTTTTTCCCCCTTAGATCTTTATCATTTTTAATGTTCAAAAGTGAAACACCAAAAACTGCTAAAGGATTTTTTTTTTTGTCCACTTGGCTCAGCATTTGGGATCTTAGATCCCCAGCCAGGGATCAAACCTGTGGCCCCTGCAGTAGAAGTACAGAGCCTTAACCACTGGACTGCCAGGGAAGTCCCAGCCGAAGGTTTAGAGTTAACAGGTTAATACAGAAGGGCACGTCTGTTGTAGTTTGCTGCACGTGGTCTTGCCTGTCGGACAATTTAAAAAGCCCTACAACATTAAACACAATTCTATTTCTGGCATTTAAAAAATTTAATCCCCTACTCTGCTTAGAGCAACTACATTCCATCTTTGATGTCTGGTGGATTAAAAAAAAAATTACTGTGGATATATATGAAAGGGTTCTGAGCCAATCCATAGAACTTAGCCTATATAGCCATTGTGGATATTTTGGTAAGTCTTCAGATGAAAAACAGTAGACATACGTAATTGCTACCTGTTTCCGAGGAATTCCTCATTGCAAAACATACAACTGCCTTGAAAATTGTCATCATTTCGTTCTTGTTGCTGTTGTTCCAGAATTTGTTTCTGTAAAGTAGAAACACAGATATATGATATTATCTTTAATAAATCCATAGTTAGCTAATGAAAAATGTCATAGTCTGGATGGGAGGAAATTGGGGTAGAAGCATAAAGGAAGTATGTGAATACTGATGATATTTTGAATTTCTCCATTCCTGTCCTTGTACCTAAACTCCAAGTCTATACTGTTAAATGCCAGACAACATACCATTAGGATAGCTATGTAGGAAAACTGAAGTCAATAGGGTCTCACCATCCTTCACTACTCTGTCCTTCCTCCTGTCTTTATTAATCACCTCCCAACCTCACTCTCTTCCAAAAGCAAAAATGTGCTCCTTTCTGTAATTCTCAGTTTAGTTTGTAATCAAGTTCTGATCGATTTTTCACTTGGACTGTCTTTCATATTACTTCTATCCACAATTCCCAATGCCATCACCCTGAATCCAGTCTTTAATCAGTCATTATGAGAGGACTATAAGTAAGTCTCTTAGAGTGTCTGCCTTATTTCAATCCTTTTTTTTGTCATATCCATCCTCTCTTTTGTTGCTAGAAAAACTTCTTAAAATTATTTTCATGTACAATTATCCTGTTACTCTCCAACTCAAATAATTTAAAATATACATTGGTAACACCCTATTCTAATCAGGGTGGTTCTTCTACACATTGTTTTTCCATAAGGTAATTTTATTTCTCTTTGCTTTTTCACTCTTACAAATATTAACTGTTCTTTAAGGTCCAACTTGATTCCCATTTCTGCTATGTAGTCATTTCTGGACTACAATACAATAGTTAAGAGCTCAGACTCTGAAACATCAAACAGAACTAGATTTGAATCTGGCTCTCACCTGTACTCAATATTTTATTTAACGTCTTTAATAGTTTTCTCAATTTTAAGATGAAAATATTACCTCATAGCATTGTTTATAGGATTAGATCAGAAATTTATGTAAAGAATTCAAATTGTGCATGTGTATGGTCAGGCCACTCAGATGGCTGTTCTCTTGCTCTCTGTACATCCCCTGTCCAACCAGTGCCTGCTTCACCTATACCCTACGCACATAACTGACCTTCCTGTGTACTTGCCCCAGGCCCCAGCTAGTGACTGTTCTCATCAAAGGGGCGCTGAGGGGTGTGCCCCTCTACTGGTTTCCCTGGTAACTAATGAGCTCACCTGATGTCAATTCCCCAATAACTGGTAACTTGCTTTACCATCAACTCTTTTGCTTGCTTTTATCTTCTGAATGGATATGAAAACTCTTTGAAATTAAAGAAAGTCTTTATGCTGTTCTTATTTTACACCTGCATACGACTCTCCAGCTATTCTTATAATATGAAGCTCAAAATACGAACTTCATAAAGTTTATTGCTGATTCTGTAAATATTTGTAGGACAGCATAAAAAATGAGCTTGTATCTAGAAGCTTAATAAATTCCATGTGGCATTTCTGGAAATGTATCACCAAACATTTTGAAACATTAATCCACTGAAGAAAAAAATTAAGAAGCTGCCAGGATAAAAATCAATTCAATCAACTTCTGGTTTCAGCCATGATGAGATAATGGATATCACACTTCTCCTCCCCTTGTAAACTACTGTAAAACAAATTGCTTCATATAGCTTATCTTTTTTCAGAAAATGTATAATAGGGACTTTGCTGGTGGCTCAGTGGTTAAGAATCCACCTGTCAGTGCAGGGAACAAAGGTTCGAGCCCTGGTCCAGGAAGATCCCACATGCCGCGGAGCAGCTAAGCCCGTGTGCCACAACTACTGAGCCTGCGCTCTAGAGCCCGCGAGTGACAACTACTGAGCCTACATGCCACAACTACTGAAGCCTGTGTGCCTAGAGTCCATACTCTGCAACAAGAGAAGCCACCACAGTGAGAAGCCCGCACACCACAACGAAGAGTTGACGCCGCTCACCGCAACTAGAGAAAGCCCATGCGTAGCAACGAAGACCCAACACAGCTCCCGGCCCACAAAAAAAAGAAAATGGATAATAGCACATGGCTGTGATCGATGAGTAAAAAAAATAATACATTGCCAGTTTTCTGTTGGGTAGTGTTTTCCAAATTGCAACATAGGGAAGTTAAACCCAAATGAAGGATATGTATCTACCTCACTTGGTGGAGAAGAAAAAAAAGACTGGCATTCAGGATACAAAAGCAAGAGGCATTTGTGGGACAAGGTACTAGAAAGAAGAGAGCTGCAGAGGAGGAGCTCAAGAAACCTGGACTGGGATTCTTTTTACCTTGGTTCAAATACTGAGCTGTACATGTACAGGGCAGGACTCTGTGAGACTTTACAGAGGAGTTTCCAGGGGCTGTGAAGCTTAATGGGGATTCTGGAAATTACAGCACTGGAATATGTTGGAGCTCTGACATACAGAATGGAGAGACCTTGCTCAACACTTCAGGCACACAGCAAATATAAAAGAACACCGTTTACTTCATGGAGTTTAGGGCTTTATGCTGGCAGCAAGTGGATAGATAAAAGCAAAAGAAATAAAGGGAGTAAAGTTGATGTATCAGACAATTTTAATTATTGCTTTTCAAGTTTAAGTGAATCTTACATAAAAACTGAAAGTGACAGTAAAAGTCAAATTAAAGGAAAACCGAACTTTTACAAACATGTATAGTTCGACTAAAAAAGAGAAAACACATTTCAGAGCCCTATATCTACAACTTTGGTAGCAGCAAAACCAAAAACCCAATAGATAAAGCTCTTGATAAAGATCACTGTAAATATCCCACAGTAAGGCTGAGCAATACTTTGCCTGCTCCTGTTTTCAGCCTACAAGACCTGTTAATGCTTATTAAAAATCATCATCTCATATTTCTCAGGCTGGTGATGATATAACCCAAAGTTGGCTAAGAAAAGTCTTATTCAACTTAGTATTTCCTTGGTTTTGACTCAGCACAAATATAACAGATTTGTGAGTCTAAACCAGAGTGATACTAAGCCATCTACAGTTTTCTTTGGCCAAATTTAAGTTTTATCAGTTGACCCTGAATTGCACAACCTGAGTGTAGACACCTGAAGTTGTGTATAAATTGATTGTTCTTAGGAGAGCCTAATTTACATTTTGGTGAATTAGAAGGAGCATGGAGTAGACAGGGCACTAAAGCAAGAAGCCACTTTAAAAAAAAAATTAATTTATTTATTTTTGGCTGCATGAGGGCTTTCTCTAGTTGCGGCGAGCGGGGGCTACTCTTCGTTGTGGTGCGCGGGCCTCTCATTGCGGTGGCTTCTCTTGTTATGGAGCACGGGCTCTAGGTGTGAAGGCTTCAGTAGTTGTGGCACATGGGCTCATAGAGCGCAGGTTCGGTAGTTGTGGCTCATGGGCTTAGCTGCTCCGTGGCATGTGGGATCTTCCCGGACCAGGGCTCTAACCTGTGTCCCCTGCATTGGCAGGAGGATTTCTAACCACTGTGCCACCAGGGAAGCCCCCAAGAAGCCACTTTTTAATGGCAAGTAACTAAAAGCACGCTGTTCTTTTGTTCGCATTCTGGAGCTTGTCTCACATGGTGATGAGGTGGCACTGTGAATTCTCTGCTAGTTTATCTGCACTACCTACAACCACAGGAAGAGAGACAAGGGCTCTAGAGTACCTGTGCTGTCCCTAATCTGGCAGGTTCCACACAACTCCTTTCATTTTTATCTAAGTTCATTCTTTCAAGATCTGCCTTTTGTTCACTGCACAAACTCTTTTTAAACTCTTTCCCAGACCTTCTGCCAAGGGGAGCTACTTAAACCATTTGTTCTTTCACCTCTGCTTTCTGTTTATTTCACCTGCATAAGACTTTTCTCATTTTAATAACATCAATGTAAGAAAGAGTTCTATAATTGGGAAAAATGGACATGGCCACCAGGTAGTTCAGCTTTGGTTGTATTCTCTGCTGCAACTGGTCAGCTCCAACTCGTATTCTTGCCATATTTGACTCTTGTGGTTGCAATAACATGAATACTCTACCTATTCCTTCTTGGCTATTTTCCTGTCTCCCCATTAACATATTCTATTTCTACTAACCACATCTAACCTCTCCAGTAAGACTTCCTTCTGACCAATGCTGCTCAGTACTGGCATTTTAGAATTTGAGAACTGAAAGGGACCTCATGAAACTACAGACTAACTCCCTATAAAGGGATGTTAGGGTGACCTGTTTAAAGCTACAAAGCTACTTGGTGCCATATCTGGATACCACGTTTGCTTTTTTTTTTTCTCAGAACGTACCCACTGTAGCATATCTAGACACATAGCATATAACAATAACCTTTCTATTTAGTGAACAAACAAGTTCAGAATCCAGGGGATAGATATCTGGAAAGGTAGGGCAACATAAAAATCTTTCTTACAAAATATCCACACAAAAACTTCATTTAGATCAGTCTTAGATGGATTACTTCTCAGCATTTGAGGCTTTAGAACACAGTAAAATAACAGGAGAGATAATATATACAAATGCGATCATGCCTTATTTCTGACAATTATAAAAAGAGGTATACTGGCTAAGTAGATTTTCTTGATCATAGAAATTTTAATTTGGTATTTAAAGGGTTAATAGTTTTACACAAAATGGTTTCCAAGACACCTCTCAGGTTTTCCCTACTTTCAAAACTTGAGATATGATTTAACCTTTTCTGTATGATGTAGGGTCCTTGCTATGAACAATTACTACTATATTGTACTGCAACGTATCAATTTACTTTCAGGATCTCTTTGTCCTTACAAATGACTCTAAACTGTTGTGCTCTTCTGGTTGGCCTTCCTTCTCACTCTTTTATGGTCATCACTGTCAGTGAGTCTACTTCTGTACCCACCAATTGGCTCTGCCATCTACACCTCCTTTTCATTTGCTATCCTCTGCACAGACCTTCTGTTTTTCTCCTTAAACTAGAACAAGATTACAGGAATTCCTAAAATCCAGCTAAAGAAAAATAGATAATCAAATTCTATGGATAAAATTAAGTCAAATTTGTTTGGTATCTGAGAAAGAGTAGCTCCCAGTATTTGGATGGGCTTTGTGGAAGTTATTTTTACCTCATAGGGATGCTTTTTCTCTGATTTCTGTCTGCTGTGCTATTTGGACCTACTGAGGTTACCAGATACCAGATGGACAGATTTATAGGAAAGACTTTCCCTGTACACACACATTTAAAAAGTATGTTTATCCGAAGCATGTCCAGAGAGATGGAAGTCAAAATCTGATCGTAAATGGATCTTAAAAAAAAAACCTAGTATATAAATATGTAATGACTATATATGAAAGTGAAACAATTAGAATTGGTACTTAAAGTAACATGAAATAGCTCCCTGTTTTCTACTGAATAAAATCCACAATCTTTAGAATGGCATTCACATTGCTTTGTACCTGATTCTACTCTAGGTTTTTAAAAGCCTTCTCTTGCATTGCTTCCCCATATAAACTCTGTTACATGGAAAAACAAGAACATCTGCTATAATCTGTGTATTACTCTTCTCAATAGCAGTTCTCAATTACTTATTGTGATTCCTCAGGCCACTCAATGGTCTGGAGTAACTGTTCTTTCTTTTTTTCATCCATCTTTGCCAACTGGAGTTCTCTTCCCTAATCCTTCAGAGCTCAGTTCAAACACTACATCTCTGTGGTGAGTGGGAACAACAACTGATGGGGACTCAGGAGATGTGTATTCTTGTCCTGGTTTTGTGACTAACTAGCTCTAAATGTGGCCTTGAGCATGCCACTTCTCTAGGACTTAGGTTCTGGTGATCTCTAAATTGCTTCTGAAACATTCTACAAATCATAAAGTGGACTGACCCTGACCACTTCTCTGCTAGAGTATCTTCTTTTGCCACCACAGTATGTAGTGTTCCATAGACATCTATATTGCTTGGTCTTCAAGAAAACTATGTCCCAACCATCTCTACTAAGAGAACATGAGCTTCTTTATGTCACATGTACACAATTTATTACAGCAGAGTCTTAATAATACATGATAACTAAATTTACACCCCCAGTGCAACAACATACACACTACAAATCTGAATGCTCTCCTGAAAATCAAAATGAAATTCTCAAAGGAGAGGAGTTTATAAAACAATTGATTATCTCTTACTCATATAGGACTGGCACTTTGTATAGACTATAAAATGGAGAGCTTTCCACAGCAATAGTAAGTTGATATTTATTTAAACAAAGATAATAGCCTACTGTATATGTAAACTATCCTAAAAAATGGAATTTATTATTGGTTATTAAAAGTTCTAGAGTAGCTGTTTTTTTTTTAAAACTCACAACTGATAAATTTTAGAAATATAAAGAGTTACACAGAGAATTTTATATTGTTATGGGATAGGAATTTGGAGAACAAGTTTTTACTTTTTTTCACTTAATCACTTTCATTTTAATACAGTATATATACTTTTAATAAGTATATATCTTAAAAGCATAACTATCAATTCATGTTTCTCACTAAGATGACTTTTTGAGAGAAACAGGAGATGCAAGTCAAGATAAGGAAATGAACTAGAATGATAATTATTAAATCCAACAATTAAGGAAATTAAGTATATTGAAGTAGAACATTATTGTTTTTGTTTTACTCTTTAAACATATTAAGAAATAAAATAATGGCAACATACTCTCCCTCTTATCTACTCTAATAAAGCCTAATCTATGAAATGTCTGTCTGTACATCAGAAAACAAATAGGAAATTATTCTTATTTCTTAATATAGGAACACGAAATATATATACTTTTAATCAAATTTTATTTATACATAAAATAAATCATGTGAAGATGAAATTATTTTAATTCTGCAACTATTATGTCCTATAATAGCTTTCATCATCCTGTTGTAATCAGTTCAGTAAATTAAGAAGATAGTTCTCATTTATTTGTTGAAATTGGCTTTGCTGACAGCTATGTCATGATATGCCAAATGAGTTAGTAAACCTGGAAGCTATTCAAGTCACGTAACTCTGTCAGTGTCTCTTATTTTCTTACCATTTTCTACTATGAAAAATTTCACAAACAGGAAAGTTGAAAGACTAGTACAATGAACATTCCTATACTCAATATATATATTCAATAATTGTTCACATTTCACCACAGCTTCCCCCTCTCTCTTCACACAAACACAGACACACACACACACACACACACACTATACACACATATATATTTAGCACTAAATATCTTTTGTTTTGCTGAATCATTTGAAAGTAAGAAAGTGAGCTGCAGACCTCATGACACTTCACTCAAATACTTCAGCATCCCTCTTCTAATAAGAACTTTCTCCTTTCACCTACAACCACGGTGTCACGATCATTATACCTAAGAAAATCAATAATAATTCCAAAATAGTATGTAACATACAGGCAATATTTAAATTTCTTCAACAGTCCCAAGAATGTCTTTTAATGTTCTTCTCTTCCCCAACTCCCACCAGGACCATCCTCGGTTCACACATTTCATCTGGTTGTTGGGTGCCCTGCTGCCAAATCTTTGTCCCCCTCCCCTTCCTCTTAAAAAAATCTTTTTTCCATCCATCCGATTCCCCCACTCTCTAAATCATAAACCACAAAATAACTAACCAGCCTGGGACTTAGGCTCTGAAGTCTGGTAAAGGGAAACTTTTCCCAACTCAATAATGGTCTTCTAAAGTATATGGATGACTGCTAGGAAAACCTTGTTAATTTTACTACTTTTATGTAATGTACCCCACCAGATAAAAAGCTTGCTAAGGGGCAGAACTGCTTGGTTCATCTTTGTAGTCCCTACCATGCCTCACCGACAGGACTAAGCAATAACTGTTGAATGGAAGTGCTGTTTCCTATGGTCTCTACTTCCTCAGACCCCTTGAACAGTTAGGAGGAATCTAGGTAAAAGAGAGCCATATCACCACTATATCCCTCCACCCTTATTCCCACTGCTGCTAACTTGGTATGATGTGACAAAACAACACTCAGCTTTAATGATTCTGTATTTCCTTCTTCTGTAGCACACATGTTGATTGTTGCTGATCAAGCGTTAGTGAGGAAGAAACTGGGTGGAAGACACTTGGGCAATCAAGAACAAAATTTTTTTTCTTTCCTCCTGCCCTCCCTTCCTTTTTTCCTTTGTTAAGCTTGGTATCTGATAGGATTAATCATAGCATATGTTTGAAGCCACTTATGAGCAGAAAAATATAATATTAAGAGACAATCCATAGAAAGCATCACAAAGATGTGCAAATCCAAGCCACCATTTTTGTGCTTCTAAAAAATCCCATGCTGGATAGATATACTAGATTTTATTCATGGATTTATAGAATAGAGGGATGAAGAGAACGTCACAGATGTTATACGTTGGAACTTCTCAAAGCAGCTGATGAAATCAGATAAAATTTTCATCACAAAATAGGCTTGGATAAAAACCATAGCTGTAAGAATACAGCTGATGTATTAGGCAAAGAGTCATAATAACAAGCTGTATGTTTATATAATTGGTTTAAAATGTGAAGAATGGTAGCAAAGGGGTCAGTGCATAGTCTTTTATCTTTATTCATAAGCTGAAACAGAGGAAACATTAATGAAACAGCAGACATAGCAGATGGCATGCAACATAGTCACAGGGGACTGACATATAGGTAGAAAATGAAATTTGTGAGTTAGGTCGGAAATTTTAAAAATCATCCAATTTGGGAAAAAGCAATTTAGAAAATGTCAATCTAGGTAAGTATTTGTACACAGGAAAGAAAAAACTGATGCTTAAATGACAAATCCAATGGAAACAGCTTGCATTAACATAAGGAAGTAAAACTAAGGCTGATGTTATTAATTACAGATATCAAAAACATTTTTTTGATACTGACATATTAGATTCACAATAGTTTCCCGGCTAAATGGCTGTATGAGTGACTATGAGAGAAAATCGCACTCCGAAGGTTCCCTCCCAACCTAGCTCAAAGGCAGCAACATGGCAGAACCAGCCAGGAATTCTCAGTCCAGGAGCCCAGTTGCCCTGCTCCAATAAAGAACACAACAAATCTCCCTAATAAAGGTAGAGCAGTGGACCAAAGGCTCCACAGAAAGGCAGTAGAACTCCTTATTCCTCCTGCTTCCTATTTCTAGAACCATGTATTATCTCTGAGGTATTTGGAATGATTTCATTTAAGTATTTCAGGTGATTACAAAACAATATAGCATAAAAATGAGTAAAGGAAGAAAGAAAAATTCGTGTGGAATGGGCATATAAATTGAAGATAAAAAAGAAAAAGAAGAAATATACATGTACACGTATATACACACCCAAACCCACACATTCACACTTATAGGTGGGCCTCAAATTTGTCTAACGGCTTTCTTAGATGAGGGAAACAGATGGACAGGAGTTTGTGTAACAAAGAATTTGGCTGGCTTTGTCCTCTGTTCCTAGGAGATAACCTCTAAAGCCTTGGAATTTCTTGAGTGGCTGGAGTGTCTCTGTTATTCCTGGTGGGCCCTTTGACTCCACCTGATAGTTTGTGCTAATGAGATAACTCAGAATGGGGACTCCCATGCCACAAAGACCAACCATATGATTAGTGGGTTAGGGCTTTGAGCCACAGGATATCAGTCTGACTTCAGGAAGGGGAGGGGAACTTGAGTTTAACCATGTGGTCAATTAGTCAATCAATCAAGCTTAATGAAGTTTCATTAAAAACTCTGGACACCAAAGCTCAGGTAAGCTTTCCTGGTTGCCAATACTGTGTGTATGACACACACGGATGTGCCCGAAGGGCAATACATCCCTGGGGACAATGGAAGCTTTGTGTTTGGGGCTCTCCCAGACCTCACCCTATGTATCTCTCTGGCTGGTTCTGATTTGGACCTATTTCTACAATAAAACTGTAATCATAAATGTAGTGCTTTCCTGAGTTTTGTGAGTCATTACTGCAAATTAATGAACCTGAGGGAGTTAGTGGGAACCTCTTGAATTTGTAGCCAGCTGGTCAGAAGTGAAGGCGGCCTGGGGATCCCCCAACTTGTGGCTAATGTTTGAAGTGAGGATAGTCTTATGAAGTCTGGCCTAATGCTGGGAGGCTAGACGTCATTGAAAATAAGTATACTATGTGATATAATGGGCGATATACCAAGAACAAATAGGCCAAACAAGATGGACTGTTTCTCATATTGATTCTCCAAAGCTGTCTCTTGTGCCAAAGCATATCCCAAAACTTACTGAAAGCAACGCAGAGGGGTGGGATAAGAACTGTCATGATACAATACAGATACCTGCTTCCTCTTGATTGGAGGTTGAGAGTTTAAGATTTCCTAGAAAAATTAGGAACTTCCTTAAACAATTTTCCCTGAACATCATTTTTATAAATACTGGTTGATAATATTCTTGACTTTGTCCTTCCAGTCAAGTAGCTGGAATGTTACTTTTCTAAGCTCTCACTTGGATGCAGAGCCACTGGACTTAGAAGGTAACCAGGAGACATCTGAGATGACACTCTCTTATAAAAACTGCATAGTCCTAAACATGGACTGGAGTTGACATGGAAAGTCATTTAATTCTTTGTCAAAAATGACTCAAGGGGATAGCCACACACTAGACAAAAGAGTCCCCTAGAAAAATCATTTTAAATCCCCATCTCACCCTCCCAACACCAACTACTAGCCTCCAAAGTTGTACTTCATTTATCATGGTCACAATTTTTAACATGGATTAAATTTTAAGGAAGGTGTCACCAGTTGCCTAGCCCTGACTGGGTGGGTGAGTGGGGTGTTGTCAGGAATGTACCCAAAGAACACCTGACAGTGAGTGACATAATTTGTTGGCATATACTCCAAAGACAAACTTCTAGCAAAATGTATACCAAGGTAACCAAATGTGGTAATTTACTGATACAATATTCACTGATACCTTGGTCAAAAGTCCAAGATTAGACACTAAACAATAACAGGTTTTGGAATTTATTTACGATGACTAGTTAGTAGAGCCAATTGTCTCTTTTACTAGACAGATACATATGTATGTATATATCTTTCTGAATTGTATGAAAAGAGGAAAAGCATCTACTTTAACCAAAAGTGGCACTTAATCAAATCACTAAGATATTAATTAAAATAAAGCAGAAGGAGGAAGAATTTCACTCTGCTTAGGATGAGGAAAGCCACAAGAGAATATCCTTACAATGAGAAAAAGGTGGATAATAAAAAACCCTAGAAAAACAAACAGAAAAACCCACACACAACTTTTTATTTTTGGCTGCGTTGGGTCTTTGTTGCTGCATGCGGGCTTTCTCTAGTTGTGGCGAGCAGGGGTTACTGTCATTATACTCCATTATATGGATAAACTGTAACTTATTAAAGCATTGCCCTATTGTTGACCATTTGAGTTTCACGCAACTTTTGATTGTTGTAGCTATAAGCTAAGCTGGGATAAACACATTTGTGCCAATCATGTTTGTCTTTTTTAAAAAAAAAAATTTATTTTATTTTTATTTTTGGCTGTGTTGGGTCTTCATTGCTGCGTAAGGGCTTTCTCTAGTTGCGGTAAGCGGGGGCTACTCTTCGTTGTGGAATGCGGGCTTCTCATTGCGGTGGCTTCTCTTGTTGTGGAGCATGGGCTGAAGGCGCGTGGGCTTCAGTAGTTGTGTCACATGGGCTCAGTAGTTGTGGCACATGGGTTCAATAGTTGTGGCTCGCAGGCTCTAGAATGCAGGCTCAGCAGTTGTGGCGCATGGGCTTAGTTGCTCTGCGGCATGTGGGATCTTCCCGGACCAGGGCCTGAACCCATGTCCCCTGCACTGGCAGGTGGATTCTTAACCACTGTGCCACCAGGGAAGCCCCACACAACTTATTTTGACTCCAAAAAGCTGAACTCAAAAGGTAACCAGACAAGGGACTTCCCTGGTGGTCCAGTGGGTAAGACTTTGTGCTCCCAACGCACGGGGCCCCGCGTTCGATCCCTGGTCAGGGAACTAGAGTCCTGCATGCATGCCGCAACTAAAAGATCCTGCATGCTGCAAAGAAGATCCTGCGTGTCACAACTAAGACCCGGTGCAGCCTAAATAAATAAATAAAAATAAATCTTAAAAAAAAAAAAAAAGGGCAAAAAGACAAATTGAATTCCAAAAGGTGACAAGCTCTCTGAAGAGAGGCAGGGACTCAAGAACTATTTCACCTTTGGCAGAGCATGAGATGAAAAGGGCAAGTAGGAAGAAAATAGCTGAAATTTTAAAGAAGTTTTAAAGGCTAAGTCCCTGGGAGCCTTGGACACAAAAGGATCCAGCTCTTTTCCACAGGTTTCCTCCAAGTTCTCGGGAGAAAGATTGGGAGTAGGGCAAAGAAACATGAGGATGAGCTGCATGTAGAGGCAGGAATAACTGTATTAAAACAAGGATTATCAATGATGCAATACAGTTTCTTAAAATAAAATAAAACCCAGTGTTCTCAGCATTTTGAGATGAGGGAAACTTAAGTTTATGGCAATATCAAGACATCTTAAATGAGTAAGAAAACACATGTCAATGACTAAAGAAAAACAGTAAAACAAAAAAGCCAGAGAGAAATTTCTTAACTGGATGATGATATACTCCCCTAAATCCATGAGATTTGATCTAATATCTCACCTTTTTGAAAGATATCAGTACATCCTACCTTTTTTGAAACTGCAATGATAAAGGCAATAACCATCTGCTTGCTACATAGGATACACAGTCAGTATATTTCTCCAACTTTGAATCTCCGTGAGGTGGCTTTTGAAGAGTAAGGAAGAAACAGAATAGACAGAACATCTTTAAAAAATTAGCTAGTGGAGAAAAAAATTATATAGATATATCATTTACATGGATAGGTCATCACAATGAAAAAAAGAAAAGTTGAAACACAGAACAAAAAAATGCAAGAGTTAAACACATGAGAGCTAGAAAAGCCTTATTTCTATTTGTATTAAAGATAAAAGGGAATCCAGCCTAGGCAAGAAGAGGACTTTTAAAAATGGAAAGGTGGCGATGGGAGACTGAAAAATAATTTACACTGAAGAAAAGAGAAGCTATCAGCATGGCATGGATCAGTATAGTATTACCTGTCTGAGGAAGTATTTTACTGGCTAAACTCAAGCTCAGGTATAGCCCTATGTTTCCTCTAAAGATAGAGGCAACTCCAAAAACACACTATCTTCAAGTGTTAAAAGAAAATATAAGCAGCTTAAGCCCAAAGGAATAAGAAATTCCTATCTATGACTGACCTAATAAAGTAGATGAAAAAAATTCTTAGCAATGGAAACAGAATATTATTATTTGTTTACATACGTATTTATGTCCTGTTCATCCATTTTTATTAATTCTAAAAATTGACTATTTTGAAAATGTCACATTTGCTTATAGAAAAGAAGATCCAATTTGATAAAGAATTCTGATAGAGAATGGTGCTTAGAGTTGGAAAACAGGAGTTTGAGATCCTCCCTTCCTATTTAATACATTATATAACTGTGGCCTTGAGCATATCTCCTAATATCTTCAAACTTGTTTTTCCATCTAAACAGAGATAATGATATTGCCTTAGTGATCTCACAGAGCCAATGTATATAAAAACTGCCATGCAAAATTTAAGTTCTTGTTGAAGAAGTTCAAAGTGGTAAACCTTAGGATTCAGTTTAGTATTGTTTCAGACTGGGTTTACATTTGTTTCCTAAATGAAAACATTAATTAATCTGAAGGTTAATATTACTCAGTGGTCACTCTAGCTAATTTGATCTTTGTTGCACTGTTAATAATAACGTTACATTCAATGGGAAACATCATCTTATATTTGGGAAAGTTACCGTAGGTGCAATTAGAAAATTTGTGCTACAAAGCTAGGAATTATGCAGGAAAGGTATAACATTACACTTTATAAGTCACTGATATAATTTGTTCCTTTATTAAAAATCTCTGAAATCTATACAGAAAAGTGGCACAAGGGAGAATAATCTTCTTCGTGGGAGATACGTAATTTCATTTTGTTGTTTTACTGTCGGGGGAGGTGGGATATATGAAGTAGCATTAAAAAAAAAAACCAAAAAAACCCCCACTGTTTCTCTCCAGAGGATCAAATTGTTATATAGGTTAAAATTTTCATAAAATATTTATAGCTGTCATGAATGACCTCTCAAGCTGACATTTATAATAGTGATTAAAAAAACCCACTTTGATGCAGCTAAATGGATGTTTCCCCTCGTCCCAGTTTAATTAAAAGTTATATCTTGCTCTGGGAGCTTACGACTGCCATTTATCTTCTACAGTAGGCAAATGTAAAAACTAGTATTTTTTTATGATGAAGTGAAAAGTGTAACCCGTGTTAAAGATGTCTGCCTAGGTTATTTCACCTCTCTTCTTTAAATGAGGGAGATCTGACTATATGGCTCTATAGAAATGCCACACAAATACTTCAGGATCAAATTTAAGTTAATACTTTATGAACAAGCCTCAGAGAAGATACGAAACTGAACATGATAGTCCCAGCCATTAAGAGGCATCTAATCCAGTAAGAAAGAAAGATTTTTAAACAACTAACTATAATTGAAAAGCCAAGTAAAATACTGTATTAATAGAGCTTAGAAGAGGTTATTAATTCTGATTGGTGGCATCAGGAAGCTTTTGTGGAAAGTATGGTATTTGAACAATGTCTTGAGGCATATGTTATTTACACAGGTGGGGCTGGCATTCCTGATTGATGAAGCAGATTCCTGAAACCACCTAACATGAGAGTAACTGTGAGACAAGTAGTGTTTTCACTAGAGTGCAATCTCTAGATGGGCAGGAGCTGTGGCTTATTTCATCCACTGCTATATCAACAGAATTTAGAACAGTGTCTGGGGCAAGATAAATATTTATTAAATAAATGAATAAACTGGACCCTGGGTAACTGAAAGAAGAAATGGGGAAAGATACTGGAAATGTAGTTTGAGCCCAGAAAAGCTTAAGAATATGTACATGAAAAAGACCACTGCAGGTTTTAGGAGAATGAAATGATCTGCTATGTATTTTAATATTAAAATTCTGGAGGCAATGCCAATTGATTAGAGAAGTGATTCCACGTACAAGGTAAAAGGCACTAGGAGTGCAAAGAAAAGGATGTATATGGGACTCAAAGGTGGAACTGACAGGACTTGACAAATGACTTAGGTATGGGGATGAGTTAAAGATGATTCCAGAAATTTCCAAACTGAGTGACCAGGGGAATGGTGGTACTATTATATAAGAAAAGGGAAACAAGCAAACTACAAATTTTGGTAGAGAAAAAAATAAGTTCAGTTTTAGGCACATTAAAATTAAGGTGTTGATTGAAAATTCATATGGAAAAGTTCAACATAATGCAAGTTAGAACTGAAGTTTAGAGGTAAGCCAGGAATAAAGCTGGAGATGAACCAATCAATGGATATTTACTCTGACTGCCTATTGTGTGCCAGGACCAAAATTTAAGCCATCAGCATAGCAGTGGTATTGATGAAAGTGCATCCCCTGGATGGGGGACCTTGGAAAACTTACCCATTTAAAAGAAAAGAGGGGGCTTCCCTGGTGGCGCAGTGGTTGAGAGTCCGCCTGCCGATGCAGGGGACGCGGGTTCGTGCCCCGGTCCGGGAAGATCCCACATGCCGCGGAGCGGCTGGGCCCGTGAGCCATGGCCGCTGAGCCTGCTCGTCCGGAGCCTGTGCTCCACAACGGGAGAGGCCCGCCTACCGCAAAAAAAAAAAAAAGAAAAGAAAAGAGGGAAAAGAACCACTGGAGGAGATTAAGGTAGAATGATGGGATCAAGGGAATATTTTTAAAGAAGGAAGCTAAAAGGGAGGAAGGTATGTATACAAGCTATTCAAACCCTCAAGAATCTTTCCTAATTCTGTAGTTCCACCTTCAGAGTACAGATGAAAAATTTCAAAAAGTGTCAAGTAGGAATCAAGCTCTTCAAAAAGAAAACTGGGAACTCAGACAAATCTCATAAATGTCACAAGGAACCAGTGAGGTCTAAAAAAAAAATGGAAAAAGTGGATCATTTAGATTCTATATGCCTCCAGCCACTCACACAGAAACAGATTTTTTTTTTTCCAAAAAAATGGGGCTTGGAAAAATCACCAATGTGAACTCAGCAATACAGTGAGTGCTAATGAAGGATTTTAAAATATAAGACATAATTCCTACTTCAAAGAAATTTTGAATTAACAGCAAATCATACAAAGGTATTTACACTAAATCCTTTATTTAGAGTTCCAAATGATTTTTTTATTAAAAAAATTTTTTTGGCCATGCCACATGGCTTGTGGGATCTCAGTTCCTCTACCAGGGATCGAACCTGTGCCCCCTGCAGTGGAAGCACAGAGTCCTCACCACTGGACCGCCCGGGAATTCCCTACAGTTCCAAATGAGAGTACATATGAACGATACCTATGCAAGTCATCACTAATGCAAATCAGGAGAGCAAATGCCACTCTAGTTTGAGGGGCCTCTCTCATGGACTTGAGATCCTACTGACACTGAGCTGAGTTCATTGAAAAACACAGACTGGATTATATATCCATTACCATGAAGCAATTTAAATGGTTTAAACTACATTTAAGTGCCTTTCAGGAATGGTGTACCAATTCACACTCTTTTAAGTGGCTGAAAAAGTGCTTGTCTTTTAATATTCTTGCCACCATTTAGTGTCATTGCTCTCAAATCTTGTTAACTTGATAGAAGAAAAAAGGTGTGTTATTACTTTTGTTAAAGACTGGTTCATTTGATCATTTGGACTTCTTTCTGGAAATGTCTGTTACTGACTTGTAGAGCTCGTTGTATATAAAAGAGAGACATCCTGTCGTCATTGCCAACTCCCAAAGGAAGGTCACCCACACCAACCTCCTGCTTCCACACTACAGAGCATAAAATTACAATGAAATGTCTGACTGCAAATTCAGCCTGTCTTCCTGTTATTTGGCAAATCTTTTCTTTTTGTTGATCTTCTAGCCACCATTCCCAGTGGTAGCCTATTGTAAGCCTCCTCTGTTTTCCTGGAAGTCCAATCCTAGCCTGAATCCCCTCCCTACACAGACCTATAAGATAATGAGCATCCAGGACAGAGCAACTATCAGAGCCTACAATAAAAAAGAGTACAAGAGTTGTGGGAAGCAGAGTAAATAACTACTAGACTCGCATGGCGTGGCATGGCTTAAAAAGGCAGGTATTAGGCACACCACTTAGCTTAAAGCCTCAGCTTTGCTTCTCATTCACTAAGTACTCCTGGGCAAAATCATCTTTCTATGCCACAGTTTCCTCATCAGTAGAACAGCATTTAATAGCTATCTCACAGGGTTGCTATGAAGCAAGGATCTAATGCAAAGGCATGGCATATGGCTGGCACTCAGTAATTGTTAGTTTCTTTTCACATCTCCAAGTTGGTCTGCAGTCAGAACTTGCCAGCTTTAAATGAATTTTTATACAGCTACATTTACCATCTTTTCTTCATTTCACTCTCATGGGCAAGGAAGAGACATCAATGGGTCTTTCTCATTAGAAAGTCAATCCTGGCACCAAAGGATTTCCATGATTCAGCTTCATCTTACCTCTTCAAACCTATCTCACACTCCTCCAAAAATCTTTCAGATCAGACTTAACTTTCCTGAATATACCTTGAACATACAGATCCATATGTATTTTCCTCCCTTTTCTACAACTCTCCAAATACCCAAATCCATCTCACTGTTAAGACACAATATATTGTTATTTGTATTACTGGCAACATTTATTGAGTGCTTTCTACATAGCAGATACTATTGTAAGTATATCACATGCATTATCTCACTTAATCTTCACAAGCCCTACATTCTATCATTATCTCCATTCCCAAGAACACATATTTACGTTTTTTCTCTATAATGTACACTCTTTTATGACATGAACCATGCCTTGTGCTTCTTTGTATGATCATCTAGTTAAGTAGGAATTCAATGAATATGAATGTATGTATACACTGACCGCAATTTCACCATATTTTGTTTCTTTTAAGCTGCCATAACACTCACTTTCATCAAATCTACTACTTTGACAAAGTATAAAGTTGGTAAAAAGATGGGATGTTGTGATTTGTCATAAGAAATGTATATTTGGCTTTAGCCCCCATTCCTGGCACTTAGCTCCTAAAATCCAGGGAATTACTAAGTGTTGAGAGCTATAAATGTGTTTCTTGTTATGTTAACGAGCTGACTTTCGGAGAGAACTAGGTAACCTAAGGATGAGGGCCAACCATGTCATTTTGAGGGGTGGAACTTTCATTCCCCTCAATGGTCAATGATTTGATCAATCATGACTAAGTAATGAGGTTTCCATAAAAACCCATAAAAAGGACATGGTTCAGAGAGTTTCCAGGTTGATGAAGCTCTCTGAACTTCATCTACATGCTGCCTTGGTGGGCTTCAAAATCCATGGGGACAGAGCTTCTTTGTTCAGGATCTCACTCTATGTATTTTTTCATCTGGCTGTTGATTCACATTCATTAATATCCTTTGTAATAAACCAGTAATCTAGTGAGTAAACTAGTCCTGAGTTCTGTGAACCACTCTAGCAAATTGATCAAACCCAAGGAAGGAGGGTCATGAGAACCCCTTTACAGGGGTCCACAGCCAGTTGGTCAGAAGTACAGGTGACAACCTGGATTTGCAATTGGTATATGAAGTGGATGGCAGTCTTGTGGGACTGAGCCCTTACCTGTGGGATCTGATGCTATCTTTGAGTAGACAGTGTCAGGACTGCATTGAATTGTAGAACATGCAGCTGGTGTCAGAGAATTACATGGCGGTGTGGGAAAAGAACCCACATGTTGGAGTTGGTTTCAGAATCTTAAAAGGTTATCTAGGGGCTTCCCTGGTGGCGCAGTGGTTGAGAGTCCGCCTGCTGATGCAGGGGACATGGGTTCGTGCCCCGGTCCGGGAAGATCCCACATGCCAAGATCCCACATGCCGCGGAGCGGATGGGCCCGTGAGCCAAGGCCGCTGAGTCTGCGCGTCCGGAGCCTGTGCTCCGCAACGGGAGAGGCCACAACAGTGAGAGGCCTGCGTACCACAAAAAAAAAAAAAAAAAAAAGGTTATCTAAGTTTTATAGATGTAGATATTTCTAGGGACTTGAGCCTGTCTACAGACATAAAATAAAGATTCTGTGTGTTGAGTAACAGTAATGGCTGCTGTGTTACAGTTTGAGTTCTTATAAAGAAATACATAGGGGTACTAGGATTATGTCAGTTTGATCATTTTTGATTAAGACCACTGTGAGTAAGAGTGAAAAAACTCTTGGAAATAAAAAATTATGAATAAGTACTACCAAACAAAATCCATAAAATTTTACAGTCAATTTATCCTTATTCTGCAGATTTCTTAGATATTACAATAGGGAAAGAAGAGAAACTCAGGAAGTCCTGTTTCTTCACTGGGTTTGTTGCTATAGGAAAAGCACACTTTTTCTTACATAAATCAGTATCCAACAACATAATCTCATGTTTACATAATATAATGTGCTTCAGGGGACTTTCTCAAATCTTATGACTTTGGTAGACAGGATTTATTTTCCTCCTAGATCTCTTGAGGATTTAGCAGAAACACTGAAATCATAGCTTTTTTTCACAACATATCTAGCCAAGTCCAAAGATACAGGGAACACTTACAAGTAACCACTAAAGGAAGAGCAAGTCATTTTCAAGTAATAGTTGAGATTTAGTGACCAATAGTGGAAAACTGGATACTCTTAAATAAAATTAGTAACTTCAAAAAATTAACCAATTTCTGTTCAACTTTGGAAAATGAAAATTTTCACACCTGTATATCCTGTTATCTTTTTAAAAGACTAAAGATGCTGAGATTTTCAAGTCAGCTTCCTTATCATTAAGGCTGAAAATGAGAAAGATTATTATGATCAAACTATATGCTTAATTCATAAAGGGGAACAAAAGAAGTGCTAGTGCATAGCACATTCCAGAGGGAGAAAAAAAGTTAATCAATTCAACTCAATTTTAGCTGAGGGCATTCTTCCACGATTGCTGAACCCTAGCATGTGTCAGGCAGCTAAAATTACACTAAAATGTGTAAGCTCTGTTGTTATTTTAGAGATAATCCAGGAAACAAAACAAAGCCAAAAATTCTCTCTGCATTTTTAACATGAAATGCTTTAATCTTCAATCAAGTGTCTACCTTTTCTGTTTTAAGATCTTTATGTATTATCTCCTCTTTTGTGTATGCTTGAAAGTTTCCAGAATAAAAACAAACAAAATAGGGCAATAACAAAAATGATTTTGTATGTGTTTCTAACACACTGCTCATTCTTTAAAATAACTCTTAGGGCTTCCCTGGTGGCGCAGTGGTTGAGAGTCCGCCTGCCGATGCAGGGGATACGGGTTCATGCCCCGGTCCGGGAAGATCCCACATGCCGCGGAGTGGCTAGGCCCGTGAGCCATGGCCGCTGAGCCTGTGCGTCCGGAGCCTGTGCTCCACAACGGGAGAGGCCACAACAGTGAGAGGCCCGCGTACCACAAAACAACAACAACAACAACAAAAAAACAAAACTCTTATTACCAGTCTCTGCTTCTGAAGTTCTTCTCTAAGTATTCTATCTTCTGGTAAAACATCACACAGCAAAAAATAATTGTCTTGTTCTTCTGTTGAGAGATCAGGAAAATAAATAAGAAATGATATTTATCACTTTTTCAAAAAAAATTTATGTTTCTTAAGAGAAATATATCTATCTATGTCTATGACAATCTCTCTTCTGGTATATAGTTCTATTTTAGCTTTACTGAAGTTATACAACATGAACAGAGAAATTTAATTTTAGCTATTATTTTAGAGAATTATAATTTAAGAAAGATTATTCCTTTGAATTTTTGGATTGCAGGGAAAAGATGGTAGTCAAGATGTACACTTACCAAATGGAGCTGTGGAATTGATTCTTATCACACTACAAAAATCTGTAATGGGCTGTTCAGTGAACCTTTTCCTCCAATATGAAATGTACCTTAGAACAATCAAAAAGAAAGAATGGTGAGAAGACTCAATACGCTACTTACTTTAGAATGAAAGGATTTTATAAGAACATTTAATTACCCTAAAGCAATAAATCAAATGTTGACTGAAAACTGCTAGCTAGAAAATTTGTATATAGAAAGGCAGTAGAGCATTGTAGAAATATGAAATAAATATTTAATGAAATGACATTACCCTGTAAAGGCATGAAAATGATTAAATTTTACCATCCCCAAATTCAATAAACAGACATAGGGGAAAATTAAAATGAATTATTTTTATGTGATAATGAAGTTTTTTTGAAATCACACCTAAGTTTATATGAATTTAAAATGCAACAATGATTAAATAGGCTTTATCACACATTTTCCAATAAATGAAAGTTAGGTGGTTATCTTACATATCAAAAGAACAGATGATGATAATGCAATGAGAAGTCAGTCTAAATTCAATATCTATATAACAAGATAGAACAATTCCATACGTCCACACTGTGTCTGAAATTTAGCTTTTAGAAAAACAGCCAAGCTTGCAATTCCTGTATCTAATGAGCTGAGTTAGAAGAAGGACACTGGCTAAATGTAAAAGCAAAGCATAACACCCAGACCTGCATTATTTGATGAAAGAAGGAGTAAGATGACAGGATTCAACAAGCTGTTCATCTTTTCATTTATCTAACAAGATTTATATTGACAATTACAATCTCATTTATCAAAGAAGAAGAAGAGAATGTGATCTGCTTCAAGGGGGAAAAAGGAAATGGAAAGGTTGACTCTATAGTTGACCATTTATCAGGCTACATGCTGATGGATAAAAAAGGAAACTTACAACTAAGGATCAAAACCTGCACCAGAGATGGAACTTAGTTAAACAGACAAAGCACACAGAAAGAGTATATTTAAATGGCTTGATATAGCACCTGTGTTCTGCACATAGTAGGTCCACACTAAATGTTTTAAAGAGGTAGAAGAGCATTTGAAGATTCCTGTAAGGTTCTCTAAGTAGCCTCCAGCTCCCATTATTTTGACTCCTTTTTAATCTCCCTTTTTCTTATTTT
This sequence comes from Physeter macrocephalus, assembly GCF_002837175.3. Classification (NCBI taxonomy): domain Eukaryota; kingdom Metazoa; phylum Chordata; class Mammalia; order Artiodactyla; family Physeteridae; genus Physeter; species Physeter macrocephalus. The sequence goes on from NC_041218.1 coordinate 37,947,769, forward strand.
CCCAACCCATGGTGCTCTATAGAAAGGGCATTCATTATACATTAGGAAAAAAAAATGTGCCGGAAGAGAGGTCTGAGAGAAAGAGAGAAACGTGACATGAGCTAATATAAAATATAAATGGATGACAACACTGAATATAGAATATATAAGTAAAAGAAGTAAAAGATGGGCTTCTCTGGTGGTGCAGTGGTAAAGAATCCGCGGGCCAATGCAGGGGACACGGGTCCGAGCCCTGGTCTGGGAAGATCCCACATGCTGCGGAGCAACTAAGCCCGTGAGCCACAACTACTGAGCCCGCGTGCGACAACTACTGAAGCCCGCGCGCCTAAAGCTCGTGCTCCGCAAAAAGAGAAGCCACCGCAATGAGAAGCCCGTGCACCGCAACCAAGAGTAGCCCCCACTCGCCGCAACTAGAGAAAACCCGCGCGCAGCAGCAAAGACCCGATGCAACCAAAAATAAATAAATTTATAAAATAAAAAAAGAAGTAAAAGAATAATGTGTAACAATAGAACCACATGATTTAGTTCTTCCTTCTCATGTATGCTGTCAACCTGGATGGGTAAGAAGGGGTAGAACTCTTTCCTTATAAAACAGTGCTAGACCTTATTTTAAGAGATCTGAAAATGATGTATCTTAGGCTCCAGCTCAGCCTCAAATCATAAATACTATAAATGATGAACCATGACCCTACGTCTAGCTCCCTGGCTCCCACATTAGAAGTATCAGAGCAGAAGGCATTTCAGGCCCATCAGAGTACACAAAAAGAGGAAAAGCACCTACAAAAGGCTGACATGTTATTCCCTTTGCCATCCTGGCCAGCTTCAGCACCCTCCACTCCCCAGTTATCTTACACAGTTACTCTTATTCTCCTCTTTTCCATTCCCCACTAGTTGCTTTTCTTTCCCCTCCAGGGGAAACAGAAAGAAAAGGGAGTCAAGTTTTATCTGGAGTTTCCTCATGGCTACCCGTAGAATACACCAAGGAGAGGTTCATCACTCTTGATTACTACTCCACTGAAGGCTGTGTGGGTGCCACCCTCTGGAGAAAACAGAATAGTTGTTGTCAGCCCTTTATAATATTATTTCCACTATGAGCCTACAGTTCGTTAAAAGGCAGTGATAATAACTACATGAAGCAGATGACCAGGTAAGAGCAGATACTAGTGACCAGACTGTCCTTTGAATTGTCATTGACTAAATCTGTAACAGAGTCAACACAATAAGAGTCGCTTATCTGCACAGATCTTGAGCTAGAAGTAGTTGTGCTTTTTAAATTAAGATTATGGTCCAACCCTTGTGGTTGATGTTTTATTAACTGACTCCACCAGCCCTGCAGGCAACAGGGAAGAGAGGAGCAGGGACTTGGCATTCAGAGATATGAACCTGAATTAAAAGATTTTTTAACCTTTCTGACACTCAGCTTACTCATTTGCAAAATGGATTGTTGATAATTAAACAGGATAACACATGTAAAGCAGTGTCCACCATGCTGGGTGTTTAATAAATGAAAGTTATTATTATAAGAAAAAGTAACATATTTAGATAAGATTAAAGTAGTAAAGAATCTGTTTATTCCAGAGGAATACTGGTATCTAAAAGAGCAACAAAAACAACAATGATAATGTTTCATTAACATTTAATGAGCAAGTTAAAACAGTTATATTAGTAGTGTCAGACGGCACACACAAGTGGCTGAGGTGGGGAAGAGCAGAGTGATGATGATGATGATCATAAGGAGATCAATTATTAGCAGCTACCACTACTGAGGCCCTACCTGCCCAAGGTCACACAGTTAGAATGTTAGAATTGGGATGAGAATTGGATCTGTTGTCCCCAAATCCAAACTCAAGTCTTCTACAACACAATGCCTCTCATGTCACGTGAGGACCCATCTACACAAGAATTTCAGAAAAAGGCAGAAACAGGAGAAAGCCTCTAGAATTACAGTTGTAATGGATACTTGAAGAATTTTCTTCCTTAGAGACCAAGGAGAATGCTTTTTGACATGGCAAAACTGAAGTACAGACATGAAGTCTGAAGGGAGAGGGAAGGTCTTCCCTTTCTGAAAAGCATATTACCTAAAAGCAGCTCTTGGTCTGAACTGCTCCTAACTTCCTGCCCAAGTACTGAAAGTTGACACCAGCTGTTTGGGGCTGTTGAATTGGAACTGCTTGACTAGGCAAAAGGTACCGTGCCTACAGAGGCAGTGATTCCTCTGATGTCCTGATTCCAAAAGTCAATGGCTCTTAAGTCTCTAAGGACTCCCATGTTGGGTCCTATTCTCCTTGATCTTTGAAGAGAAGGTTCACATCACGTACTTGTTTTGTATCACAGTTTATCTCAGTGTGGTAGGCACAAGTGATTACTAACCTCGGCTGACTTAAAATCATGGGTTTGATTTTGATTTCTGACAGAACCTCAGTTACCCTCTTCAAATAGTTAAAGGCGTCCAATGGGATGAAGAGAGAGAAGATACTGTTATATGCTCATGTCTGGTAGTCTTTACATTGGTTAAAAGCTATTTTATTGCTCCATGAACAAGTGGTCATGAATTCTGGAAAGGATGTTTTTCAGATACCATCTCTAAGAGCATCTCTGAGATGTTGTTAGGTAGCTTCTGGGGGAAGAAGGATAAAGCAGGTAACAGGCCAGTCCAATAGGCACAAAGGTGTCATCTGAGTGGTCTCCTCCTGACCAAAGGCGGGGTGACAATAACATCAAAGGGAAAAAGAATCATGTTACAAAGCAAAATACAACCATAAACTACCATATAACTTAAACATACACAATTACGTATCATATCTTATTGTGGTATACTATATAAATAGATCTGAATTGCAACAAACTTTTGACCTAAGTCTAAATTTAAGATGTATCCTAGTTATCACATAATAGTACTTTTTAAGTTTATAATTAAAATTAAGAGGTATCAATACAGCCATTTCCCTGTGGTTGGTAAAAGCATTCAGATAAATTGTATTCAATTGAGAGATGTCTTAAAGATAGCAGATGTTCAATACATGCACTGGTAGCATTTTTTCCCACCCACTAAAATTTATTGTTCCATGTTAAGAAATCATTTAGTACTTCTTCATTTTTTCCTACTTCTTTAGTTTGTTTAAAGCAACCACTCAATATATAAAGGAAGCCAAGAAATAATATGTGGTATGAACCCTTTATTTGGAGGACAGTTATCACAGCATTTCATATTTTATTAAAAAGCCATAAAAGTAATTATTAGGTCATCAGCAAATACTTTCTTTTAAAAGAACTTTAATCACATCTCACAAGAAATCCTTATAGTAATATCATCTTGCCTGCACAGCTCCCCATTGTAACTGGTGTGCTTATTGACAGAAGCATAAAGATTTGAGATATAGTCGTTAATTAAGTAGCACTGAATGAGTGGACTCTAACATAGAAAGGGGCAAGAATTAAGGAGTTAACATTTTTCTTCTGGAAAAATTTTATCTACTGAATAAAGCTAGCAAGTAGCTCAGTATAAATAACTATGTTAATAAACGGCTCAAAGGAGAGACTTTTACTTTTGTTTTTGTTTTATTTTCTCTGAGAAAATTTTACTGTTACTTTGTTCCAATAAAGAAAATGTTAAATATATTTAAACGGAAACTTTAGAGCTTATTTCTTACAAAGGTGTCCTTTGTAAGGTAAGTCCATCTCTTATCTATTATTTATCGTCTTTATTACTTATTGTACTCGGAAGCAACAACTCCTGTCTGAGAAGTTTTATATATATATAAGAATTATTCAACCTATAAAGAAGTTCTGAGTGAATTAACTCATGCCAATTGAACTTCTCGCTATCCCTCCCTCCCCTCAATAACTGCTAAGAAAAAGTCACATAGGTTGTTACATAATATTGAGCAGATTCCCTGTGCTATATACAGTAGGTCCTTGTGGAACCTAAATGGGAAAAGAATTTGAAAAAGAATAGATACTTGTATATGTATAACTGAAACTCTTTGCTGTACACCTGAAACTAACACAACATTGTTAATATATTAAATGGTATTTAAAAACAACAAAGTTTAGTAATATCCATTGCTGGTCAGTGTGAATTAATCACATTTTTACTTCCTGAGGGTGAAACTTGTATTTAATTAGGAGGAGAGTTGACAAGGAAAATCTAGGTTTCCAAATTTAAAGTACAAGTTAACTACACACTTTATTTAGAAAGCACTTATATCAGACATGCATCTTTTTCTTTTTAATTAAAGCATCCATTTTATTACATAACTGCATTTATAGTGTGATTGATCTCAATATTTAATTATTAACTCCTAAGCCCTGAGACCTAGTAAATAATTTGATTTTCCTGCCCACATACAGATGAGATTGACAACAATGATAAAAGAGAGATTGATTAGTACAAATATAGCCACTTAGCCATCATACATAAGTACAAAGGATAAAATACGAACTGATTCAGACATTTCTCACAGATTTTAGAAGAAGAGAAAGGAAATCTTAACATTACTCAATTATCACTGGTTGATCATCATATTTTTCTAAAATTCCTGAGGGAGAATTTGCATTTATGTGGTAAAAAAGAGTAAAAAAAAAAAAAAAGTTTTACATCAAAGAAAAGCCAAGTGATACAAAATTTATAAAAGAATAACTCATTTGATAGTCCTGTCAATGGTTATTTGAATAAGAAAAGAATTCAAAGCTCTCTAGCCTAAGAAGTGTCTAAAACAAAATCGACAGATCTGACCACCTATAACTAGGTATCATATAAGAGAAAACTCCCAGAATACTCCCAAAACACACACGTGTATATACATATATACACACATACAAATTTTAATTGAAAATAAAGAATAATGAATGAGAAGAGAAGCACAGAGTGTTTCCTCTGAAAGCATGTAAGAATTAGTTTATTCCAGTAGTTGGTGGCATATATTGTTCATATAACTCTCCTTCCCTATTCTGTCTCTGCCCCCTAACCATACAGCCCCAAAATCTACTCACAAGTAGCAATGCTGAGTGGATATAAGGGGCCATAACACAGAAGGCACACAGCAGACATTCATTATTGGTGCTATGCACCTGAGAACGACAAGAAGGGCTAGAGAATAGCTGATATTACTCCTTTGAGCACTGTGGCTATTTGTCCTTAAAAACAAATTGCCATTCTAGAAGTTTAGAGTACTTAGAACCTTAAATGAAAATTTCTCAAAACAAATTTTACAAACGATAATTAGGTCTTCAGACCAGCATAAATGCCTATTGAAATCTTAAGCTACAGTTGCAGGAAGCTAAGACTTCAAATATATCTTTTGTAATCAAAATATAATTAAAAATTTGGCTAACATTTATTGGGTATAAAAGATATCTCAGACACTGGTGCTATACATGCCCTGTTTTATATAATGCTCAATAATATTATGAGGGCTGGTGTACCCCCATTCTATAGATGAGAAAACTGATGCTTAGAGTGGTAAGTAGCTTGCTGGAAGCCATGTGGTAATAAGAACGTCACCGAGTCTGCATTCAATCCTAGGCCTTCCAGGTTTCACAGTCCACTCTTAATAATACAGCTTGCTGCTTGCAAAACGCATCCTAAGAAAGAACTTGCTTGCTAAGAATAATGTGGTCTGGGAGATACAGAGTTTAGATGCAGGGATATTATAATATCTGGGCTACTCTAACATTTTGTAGGGAAATCAATGCAGAACATCTCAAAACGGGACCCTACCAGATATACCAAAATATGTGCTTTCAGTAACTATACAAAGCCAGTTAACTACACTGATATTGTTTATATGGAAAATGATTCCAAATTTCAACTAATAATGACCTGTACATAACTACTCCACTATATCTGCTTAAGAGAAGGCATTTCTCTTAGACAATCACTATCAAGAATTAGTCTAGAATTAGTGACTATAATTAGCTCACTTTGGGCCCTGGCTGTATAGGTCAGGTTCCTACATTTCACACACGCCCAATGTTGGCAGTTCCTCAACTACTCACCTCTATCTACTCTTCATCCTCTTCCTCTAAGTACCTCAGTCACTGACCTTAATTGCTGTCTACTCTTATAGCCCTCTGGCTTATTGAAAGACTCAATATTTTCCTGGTTTTCAACCATATAACAGCATTTAAGCTGACAGTTGTTTGGATGATAAGCTTTTGGCTTAAAAGGCTCCAAGTATCTCTTTCCCCCAAAACTGCCCTTTGGGTAGCCTTTTACCAAGTCTATTCTCACCTTTCTGGAAGAACTCACTTAGCTGGAGAATGCATATGTCCTGAAACACGAAAAGAACATCAATCTGATAGAGATCAACAATGTCCAAAATTTCATGGAATGTGGTAAAGGGAATATTATTGACTCTTTGGAAAGTTGGTCTGCTTCCAGAATTTGTAGGACATGCAAAGGTACGTGACATTTTCAAACATAACTTACACACTCAAGAAGGCAAATAAGTACAAAGTTTTAAAAAGACTAAGGTGAAACCTGATAATATGAATTTTCATATTTCTATAGGAATAATTTTATATATGTTATGCCTTTCCTTTAAGAAATAATAAACAATTCTTTTATGGATAAAAACAAAATTTACCTTTGGAAATCAGCAACCAACTTAACATCAGCTATGACAGTCTTATGTTCAATGATCATGTGCTTCAGAAGTTTGTCTTGTTCATCTATAAGAAAATGTTCTTCACAGAAAATACAAGGCACAGATGGAGAACCTTCTAAACTGGTGGTGCCACCTGGACTTTCTGGCAAGGAAAGCGGCTCCAGGATACAATCCTTACTGTCTGGGAGAGACAAAAAGAAAAAGAAAAAAAAAAGCTGAAATCAACTCTCTTTAGAAGGATGATTTCTCACCTCCTGCATTAAAAGGATCCTAAAGATATTTACATAATTCCAAAAAAGAAAATACACAGTACCAGAGAGCAGGATACTTTATTACCATTTTAAATAGCTTCTGTAACCCAGAGGCAGGGAGTATAACAAAGCAGCTCAAACTCCCCATTTGCCAGCTTGAATTGGGAAAACCCACTTGTCAGGACAGCTGTTCAAGCCTTCTTCTTGGATACCGGCCAATGGCAGCAAATCTAGGGGTACTTGGAGGGGGAAGGCTGCAACACATTGGGTTAAGGTTCTAAGGCCCATTTGTGACCTATGGCTGAAAGTCATCACGCTGGGAGGCAAATGGTATATATGGAGGCTACAGGTGATGCCAGGACAATCTTTTAAGCTGCTTCCTGTTACACCTGCAAACTCTTTCCTGTTTCTGATTATTTGTCATGTGCGAAGAAGACAGGTCTCATATTGGGTTAACACAGCATGTGCTGGGTGGCCCAGGTGGCAATTTTTGATGTTGATTTATATCTATCATTTGATTATATAATTATGTATCATAATTCAAGTTCTTGCAAACAAAGAGATGAATGCTCAATTACTAGACATACATGATAAACATTTTTCTTGTCTACACTATTCCTTTTCCTAACATCACCTATAATATCCTTAAGAGTTGAAGTATGTAAGGTCTACAGCTCTGAATTCAGGGCCTCAAACTATAGCCAGTTGTGTCAGGAGTCCTCTTCAGTCTTCTAGGGTGGAAGGCTGGACCTGTCACCTTATGCAGGCTACTGAGTAGTCAGCAACAAGGTAACTAGCATAAGGTATTTGGCATCTGAGGAAGGGCAGGAGACCTTCTTTGGAAAGAAAGACAGCTATTTCTCAGACAGCAGTCTTTGGAAGTAGGTTACTATTAATTCTACTGTTAAATTTTATCTCTTATTTTTATTTTACTTTACCTATTTCTAAAGGCCTTCTTAATTGAATAATTAATTGAATCAGTTACTGGTACACTGCTGACCATGGCCTAAGAACTGGATAAATGATGTAAGAGGGCAGCATTCATTCACTCACTTAACAAAAATTAGCTGAGTATCTTACTGAGTTTTTTCCTGCTTGACTTTGCATGACACTATTCTTACCATCAAGGCCTAAGTGCTTGAAATTTGTTTGAAGGTACAGATAAGTTAAAAGGATAAAGAGAGAGAGAACATATAGGATTTATGGGAGCATGGGGATACAGCAGTCACCTAAGTGAGCTGGAGAGGGAAGGGGTCCCATAAGGGATGTCCTCTAATACATCACTCATAATAAAGTAGGCTAAATCAAACTGTTTATCTTAGTTACCTAAAATTATTAAATACCAGGAAAGAAGAAAACAGGGTACACATGACAATAGGGAGAATATTAAAAATACTTAAGCACTTGAGAAGCACTATTAGTAAGACTGGTATGTTACCCATTATTATATTCATTAAATTAGGTAATGAAATCAAGGAGTTCTGGAATTCTATAGCTCTTTAGTTGCAGGATATATTTTTCAGTTATAGGTTAAGTTCTGCAGGAACTTAAACCTGCATGTGAAAAATAGGATGGGGAAAGAGGTAAGTGATATACTTATGAAACTCTGTAATAATATTTTACGTTCCCTAGAATAGGAAAACAAAAGACAGCATATTCTAAATAAGCGTTAGTAACATTACCTGCCATCTAGGAAATAACAAGTACTGTACTATATTCTTCTTCCCAAATTTGACTGAGGTATCTGTAAATTCATTTTTCTTAACTGAAGAAAGCAAACACTATATTAATAATCACCACCAATAGCAAGAACTAACCTTACTAGGTGTTTGCTATTTGTAAATTACCAGCCAAGTGTTTTAGGGCACTTTCTCAATTAATCCTAACTACCTTATTCGATTAGTACTATTACAACCTCCATCTTCCAGATGAGAATTGAGACTTAGAAAAGTTAAATAATTTCCCCAAGTCACAGTCCTAGTAAATGGCCTAAACTTACTAATTTGAGCCTAAATTCAAACACTACATTTTTCTGCCTCCAACCCCAAAAGGCAATTCCTCAACTGTGTTTCTTGTTTAAACTATGTTCAGTGCTGTTTTGAATTCATATGTACTTATAAGTCATACTAAATTTATATGCATTCTGCCGTGTCCTGCAGCCTCCCCCATACCACCTGCACCAGCAACTCTTAAACCTCAGTAGTCCACATCCTTCAAAACCACTGGGGTACTCTACCATTGACTTCTTTCCTGAGACTTTACTGCAAACTCTCTACTATTCTTCTGTGGCTCATGTCTCTTCCCTTTTGTTTGTTCAGCGCCAGTTTCTCTTTTTTCAAATTATTCCTCAGAGAAGGGACCTAAATGTTCACACATACTAGAACCAAATTGCTTACTGTCACTGTAAGGGTATACAGGAGCAAAATCATGAATCTACAGATTTCATGTATGAGGAACTTGTGGTTTGAGAGGTACTAAGTTGTATTTGGGAACTTGAGTTGCTATACATCCATAAAATAAAAAAAAATTAATAGAAGAAAACATTTTTAGATCACAGGATTCTACAATTTTCTCCTGATTCCATAATCATTTAGCATTGTGTTCAAATTTATAACAGCATTGATCATAAGAAGTAATCTGTTTACCTTCAGACTGTTAGTCTCTGGAAGACAAGGTGAGTCCTAGTCATCTTTATTTACTTGGCACAAATACTGTGTATTATTATCCTACCATGAGTACCCACCATCACTGTGTTTACTTTGTGCCAGGCATTGTTAAGCACTTTACATGTACAGTATTAATTCAATTAACCCTTATGGTAATCCTATGACAGAGAGTCAATTTCTACTCTTATTTTACAGTTGAGGAAACTTAGTCACTGAAAGGCTAAGTGACTTGCCCTTCAGAGAGCTAGTAAGTGGTGGAGTCAGGATTTGAATCCAAGCAGTTCGGCTCAAGCATTTGCACTCTCAACCTATACCTAACTCTAAGGAGTTTAGACCTTTCCCTATAGGAAGAAGGGTCTCTCCTGTTTTAAACTGATATGGGGAGAATGGATTGGAAAGAGGCCAAGTCTAAAGATGGGGAGACCGACCAGTTAGGAGACTACTGCAGATGTCCAAGTTTGAGAGCTTGTCTGAGGCAGCAACGTTAGCAGTGCTTAGAAGAGAGGAACAGAGAAGAGGCTACAAAGATGAAACTGACAGGTCCTGATTAATGGCGGGCCACAGGGAGTAAAGGAGAAGGAGACGAGGAAGCCTCCCAGGTTTCTGGCTGGAAAGACTGTATATGAATGGGGGTACCAGTCCCAAATCTAGGAATACATGTAGAGAAGCAGGATTTTTGTTTTCTGAGAGGGATGGATAATGAGTTAAGTCTTAGATAGCTCAGGTGATCTGCTCAGAATTTAGATATTCCTGACAGGGCTTGTGGACAAAGGCAGCAGTAACTGGTGTCTCATGCGATGCACCTGTGCCATTCTTTGTGTTTGCCAGCTGTCCCTCACTCTGTCCCCCCACCCTCGCCCCACGGCTGCTTGTGGGCTTGACCTACTCTATCTCTCCATGCTCAACAATACAAATATCTCTGTTGTAATTAATTGTTTTCATGTATATCTCTGCCACCAGGGTAGTGTGTGAATTCCTCAAGGTCAAGGACTAAGTATTACTTATTTTCAGGTCTCTGGTATCGATAATACAGTGCCTGAAACATAGATTGTATTTGATAAGTGTTTGTTGAACAAAGAAATAAAAGAATGAATAATGGACCAGAGGTACTTACAACTAGAGTTACACCTTTAACTCAGTTTCTAGGTAAATTCTATTTTAGGGAACACCTGTGGCTGTCTGTCTTTAGGAGAACTTTCTATGCCCAGGATTGAGAGTAGTCCAACTATAATTACAGCCAGATATTCAGTCCTGTGGGCCTTGGTATTAACAGGCCCACTGCTAATTAATAAATAATGATGTAAAAATTACATTGAATTCTGATAACAATAAATACTATTGACTGTAATAAAAGTATTTCATCTTTAATTAGGGATTTTAAAATTATTTTTAATTTTTCATGTAAAGATACTCTCTAGTAAACAAGGAACAAGCATCATTTGGAATGCTGAGTCAGTTATAACCACTCCATCTGAGGATGTTTCTATGGGATAGACCCCAATCCTCTGTTTATATTTTACTTTAGAGCAGCGACTTCCAAATTAAGTTTCATCACCTGGGAGGCTTTTTAAAAGTACCGATTTCAAGACCTTATTGTAGACAGAGGAACTGTAATTTTTACCAAAAAGTAGTCTCTACACTGAAGCCTGGGAATCAATGGTTCAGAGGATGATCACATGGGGACTGTGGGTCTCTTGATCATATATATACGAGAGTGTGGATACCTTGGACTCATGGAAAAATCCAAAAATTAGGTGACAATGCCTTTTGGCAAAGCTAACTTTATAGTGTATCTGTCCTAAAGAGAGCCCCTCAAATGCTAAGCACTGGGACAGCAGAGGAAACTCAATAAGATCTAACAGTTTATTTCCAGCTGTCACCACAAGAATCATATCTACATCTTACCACATGGTAAATAGACAACAGATGCAGAAATACGTAATTCTTTGTTACAAGAACTTTGAACTCTAAAAGGCCAAAGGAAGTAAATTATATCTAGCTCCTTTCAGCAAAGAGGCAAAGTATCTTGGAAATTCTGCTTTGGCTCAAAATCTGCTTCACACATTTGTTACAAATTAACAACAAATTATCTGCTCTAGTTCTCACTTTGAACAGCAACTCTGCTCAAATGAACTGTAAAAAATACCACTCCGAAAGAGCTGAGTTTTTGAGGAGATCCTATGCTGATTATAAACAATTTTATTGACTCTGGGTAAGATCCTCAAAGTGTCAAATTATTATTCTAGGCTAGTGCTTCTCAAAGCTTAATGTGCATATAATCACCCGGAGATTTTGTTGAAATGCACCTGATTCAGTAGGTGTGGTGGCCAGGGAACTGTGCCAATCAAATCTCTGGCTGCTGTGACCATAATGCAAAGAAGGCCTTGGGTGCTGTGCTCTGAAATCCAACCTGTACTGAAGCCAAGCTTTCCACACACTGCTTTCATTTAATGATTGGAGGCAGCAGAAATAGCAAGGCAGACTCATTCCTGTGAGAGATGGAACTTCACTGACATGGGACACTGGCTGGAGGACGCCCCACTGGCTTGCCAGAAACTTGCTTAGAACTGTGCTGTACTCTGAGCTCCTACACAACCCTCCTTTCCCTCTTTCCTTCACACAGGCCAGACCTACCTCTCCTTTTTCCCTCTGGCGTCTTCCCTAACAAATCTCTTAAACGTCAAATTCCATCTTAGTGTGTGCTTCTTGGAGTAAATGAACTAACAAAGTTGGCCTAAGGGGTAGACAGGATTGAAATTCTGCATGTCTCAGTTCCCAGATGTTGTCAGCCCACTCATCCACAAACCACACTTTGAGTAGCAAAGTTCTATCTAGGGAAGAAACCAGTCATGAATTCATAATATACCTATATGCTAAAATAGGCAGCTCTAGACTTTGCAATATATCATTACTGCCAAACAAATAGCTGGCTGCTGGTGCTTTGAAGAAAAAACAAGAAGACTGAGGTTTCTGTCTCCCTTAAGTTGAATGAGAGAAGAAAAGCCCAAATCAACAAATAATTGATAAGAACTTTTACAGCATTCCATCGTAAGGAACTATAGAACACCTCACACATCATTTCCCCTTTAAAGAAGTCCCTGCAACCTGCTTTGCACACTATCATCACACCACTACTGAAACTGTGAAAACAAAGCAGTAATTTGGTGATATACTCAACCCAGATAAAGTTGGTTTAGTTGCTACTCTCATCACACTCTGATCATCTAATTGATATCTATCATAAAAACTGGAATATTGAGATAGGTGGAGTGTTTTTGTTTGTTTTTACTGTTTTAATTCTGAAAACACTGTAAACATACTCTAGTTTCCAAAGTAAACATTTCCTTTACATTTGTTCTCTATATATATTAGTGTAATTTATTTGATTATAGCTCACTTACGTATTTTAACAAGTCTGGATAATATTTTCAGGCCTGTTCTCTAAGCTTTTGATCTGACAGATATCATATATTTCCACAGGATTTCAATGCCTAATCAATCTCACTGATTATATGTGGATTTTATTCTAAAAATTAAACTCCAAGAAGGTAACTTTATTTCTAAATTCTTGAGAGTATTTTGTTCCTACACCAAAAAATGGCCGTCTACTTCCTAAACAAGTCAGTTCTTTGATTTCTAAAAGTGGCTCCCCAGCATATGCATTTGGAAAATTGCAAAGACTAGGTCTAGTGTTTTTAACCATTATCAATCTCTAAAGTTCAGAGTAAGAATATGACACCCTTATTTAATTACCCCTGGGCTAATAATTCATTTTGTAAATTAATGAGGCCCCAAATTTAAAAGATTAATTTACTATACTCCTACTAAAAGTGGGAATGTGGGGGGATGGACTTAGATCAACATTGTTACATAGTCTCAATACCACATTGAGACTGCTGATGAGGCTGTGCTGGATTAGTACTCATCTATACAGCTGGAAAGTTTGCCACTTCCTCTGGTATGAGAACAGTTACAAACATATTCAACCCTTAAACCTAATAAACCCATGCTTGAAAACTTAAGGAGCTAATTTAACAGGCAAAAAGCTATGAAAACTTTATTACAGCATCACCTATAAAGTAATGGAAACAACCTAAATGTCATGCAATTGAAAACTGTTCTATAATATCTGGCATATCTGTGTTATATAACATTATGCATTTGCTAACTGGCAATTATAAACATAATGTATATACACTCAAATACAAGTACAAGGTTTGAAAGAAAATATACAAAACAATGAGATTATGAATGCATTTATTTACCCCCAATTTTTTTAACATTGAAAAATTCTTAAATAAAAAGCATGCCAACTGATGAGCCTAAATGTGACTGTGACAGATAAGAGAAAGAAGTAGAGCAAGCACCGTTTTATTCAGTCACTTTCTAAGTCTTAAGATCTAAGATGAAAATTTTTGATTAAATTTACCATTTAAAAATTGAATGCCTATTATGCATAATATAAATTCTAGATACTAAAAGAAATACAAAGATTATTAATAAAAATCCCTATTCTGAAGAAATTGTTAGTCTAGAAGAAAATATGAGACAACTATACAAACAATTATAATACAGGTTAACATATGTGAAGTTGACCATATAAATCAAGGGCTTAGAATAGGGAGGAAAAAAATAACTTAAAACTGGAGAAATAAAGGGTAGTCATCACAGAGGATTCCTGAAATGGTAAAGAATTCCAGCAAGTACATACGGGTAGTTTAAAAATCAAAATAGTCCAAATAGTGCTAGAGTCTAAGTAAGAAAAAGCTGTAAAGGTAGATGGATCACATGTTGGTGAGCCTTAATGCCAGGCCAAAGATTTATATTTAATTTGAAAGCTGTGAGTAGGTCCTGAAGGTCTTTAATCAAGGAAGTAACACAACATATTAAGTCACAAAACAAGTCTCAACAAAAGGAAAACACAAGATACCAAAACCTGTGGGATGCAGGAAAACCAGGGAAGTTTATAGTGGTAAATGAGTATGTTAAAAGGAAAAAAGATCTCCCATAAACAAACTTTGTAACTCAAGGAACTAGTCAAAGAAGAGCAAACCAATCTCCAATTTAGCAGAAGGAAACAAACAAGACTGGGAAAGAAATAAATAAAATAGAGAATAGAAAAAAATATAGAAAAAAATCAACAAAAATAAGAGTTGGTGTTTTTTGAAAAGGTAAACTCAAAATCAGGAATGAAAGAGGGAGATATTATAACTGATAACACAGAAATACAAAGGATCATGAGAGGCTACTATAAATAATTATACTCCAACAAACTGGATAACCTAGAAGAAATGGATACATTCCTAGAAACATACAATATTCCAAACCTGAATCACTGAAGTAATAGAAAATCTGTAACTATAAGGAGACTGAATCAGTAATGAAAAACCTCCCAACAAAGAAAAGCCCAGGAACAAATGGCTTCACAGGAGAATTCTATCAAACACTAAAGAATTAGTACCAATTCTTCTCAAACTCCTCCAAAATACTGAAGAGGAAGGAACACTTCCAAACGCATTTTATGAGGCCAGTGTTACCATGATACCAAAGCGAGACAGACACTACAAGAAAACTACAGACTAATATCCCTAATGTATAAAGATGCAAAAATCTTCAACAAAATACTAGCAAACCAAATTCAACAGCACGTTACAAGGATCATACACCATAATCAAGTGGAATTTATCCTTGGGATGCAAGAATGGTTAAGCATATGAAAAAACAATCAATATGATATATACCACGTTAACAGAATGACAGATATAAATCACAGGATCATCTCAATAGATGGAAAAAAGCATTTGACAGAATTTAACATCCTTTCATGATAAAAACACTCAACAAACTAGAAAAAGAAGGAAACTGTCTCAACATAATGAAGGCAATATATATAAAAAGCTCATAGTTAATATTTACAACTGTTAAAAACTGAAAACTTTCCCTCTAAGATGAGGAACAAGGTAAGGATGCCCACTCTTGCCATTTATATTCAACATAATACTGGAAGTCCTAACTAGAGAAATTAGGCAAGAAACAAACAAACAAGAAACAAACAAACAAAAAAGGCATCCAAATCAGAAAAGTAAAATTATGTTTGCAGATTACATGATCTTGTATGTAGAATACTATAGCAAGTATACACACACAGAAAAAAATGCTTAGAACTAATGAACAAATTCATTAAAGTTGCAGGACAAATAATCAACATACAAAAATCAGTTGTTTCTATACACCAACAATGAACTTTCTGAAAAGGAAATTAAAACAATTCTATTTACAACAGTATCAAAAAGAATAAAATATGTAGGCATAAATTTAACCAAAGAGGCAAAAAGACTTGTACACCAAAAACTACAAAACACTGATGAAAGATACAAATATAATTGGAAAGACAGCCCATGTTCATGGATAGGAAGATGTAAAATGTTAAATTGTCCAAACTACCCAAAGCAATCTACAGATTCAATGCAATCTTTATCAAATTCCTTTGGCTTTTTTCTTTTTTCAGAAATAGAAAAAAAAAAAAACCTTAAAATTCATATGGAAACACAAAGGACCGTGAATAGCTGAAACAACCTTGAGAAAGAAGAACAAAGCTAGAGGCCTCCCACTTCCTGACTTCAAAACATCCTACAAAGCTACAGTAATCAAAACAGTATGTACTCGCTTAATGAGAGATGTATATAGATCCAGGAACAGAGTAGAGAGCCCAGAAATAAACCCAAACACATAGGGTCAAATGACCTTTGACAAAGATGCCAAGACTACAGTGCAATAAAGAAAGGATAGTTTTTTCAACAACTATTCGTTAAAAAATACTATTATTGGGTAAACTGGATATTCACGAGTAAAAGAATGAAACTGGACCCTTACCTTATTCCACACACAAAAAATCAACTCAAAATAAAATAAAGACTTACATATAAGACCTGAACTTATAAAACTCCTAGAAGAAAATATAGGAAAAAAACTTCCTAACACTGGCCTTGGCAATGATTTTTTTTAAAATTTTTATTTTATTTATTTATTTTAACATCTTTATTGGAGTATAATTGCTTTACAATGGTGTGTTAGTTTCTGCTTTATAACAAAGTGAATCAGCTATACATATACATGTAACACCATATCTCCTCCCTCTTGTGTCCCCCTCCCATCCTCCCTATCCCACCCCTCTAGGTGGTCACAAAGCACTGAGCTGATATCCCTGTGCTATGCAGCTGCTTCCCACTAGCTATCTATTTTATATTTGGTAGTGTATATATGTCCATGTCACTCTCTCTCTTTGTCCCAGCTTACCATTCCCCCTCCCCGTGTCCTCAAGTCCATTCTCTATGTCTGCATCTTTATACCTGTCCTGCCCCTAAGTTCTTTAGAACCACTTTTTTTTTTTAGATTCCATATACATGCTAGCATACGGTATTTTTCTCTTTCTGACTTACTTCACTCTGTATGACAGTCTCTAGGTCCATCCACCTCACTACAAATAACTCAATTTCATTTTGTATGGCTGAGTAATATTCCATTGTATATATGTGCCACATCTTCTTTATCCATTCATGTGTCCATGGACACTTAGGTTGCTTCCATGTCCTGGCTATTGCAAATAGAGCTGCAATGAACATATTGGTACATGACTCTTTTTGAATTATGGTTTTCTCAGGGTATATGCCCAGTAGTGGGATTGCTGGGTCGTATGGTAGTTCTATTTGTAGTTATTTAAGGAACCTCCATACTGTTCTCCATAGTGGCTGTATCAATTTACATTTCCACCAACAGTGTAGGAGGGTTCCCTTTTCTCCACACCCTCTCCAGCATTTATTGTTTGTAGATTTTTTGATGATGGCCATTCTGACTGGTGTGAGGTGATAGCTCGTTGTAGTTTTGATTTGCATTTCTCTAATGATTAGTGATATTGAGCAGCCTTTCATGTGTTTGTTGGCAATCTGTATATCTTCTTTGGAGAAATGTCTATTTAGGTCTTCTGCCCATTTTTGGATTGGGTTGTTATTTTTGATATTGAACTGCATGAACTGCTTGTATATTTTGGAGATTAATTCTTTGTCAGTTGCTTCATTTGCAAATATTTTCTCCCATTCTGAGGGTGGCAATGATTTCTTGTATATGACACCAAAGTGTAGGCAACGAAAACAAGATAAGTAGACTACATCAAACTACAAAGTTTCTGCATAGCAAAGGAAAAAAAAAGACAACGAAATGATCTATGGAATGGGAGACAATATTTGCAAACCGTATATCTGCAAAAGGGTTAATATCCAAAATACTCAAGGATCGTACAACTCAAAAGCAAAAACAAATAACCCAATTAAAAACTGGGCAAAGGACATAAAATAGACATTTCTCTAAAGAAGACATACAAATAGCCCACAGGTATATGAAAAGGTGCTCAACATCACTCATCACCAGGGAAATGCAAATCAAAGTATAATGAGATGCTACGTCACATCTGTTAGAATGACAATCATCAAAACTACAAGAGATAAGTGTTGACAAGGGTGTGGAGAAAAAGAAAATCTGTACACTGTTTTTGGGAATGTAAACTGCTGCAGCTATTGCAGAAAACAGGATGGAGGGTCCTCAAAAAATTAAAAACAGAACTACTATATAATCCAGCAGTATTTATGAAAGAGAACTGAAGACAGGATCTTGAAGAGATTTGCACTTCCATGTTCAACAAAGCCTTGTTCACAATAGTCAAGAGGTGCAAACAGCCTACGTGTCCATCGACATATGAACGGATAAAGAAGTTGTGGTACAGATATACAATTAAACATTATTCAGACTTATAAAAGGACATTCTGTCATACAGTACAACATGGATGAACCTGAAGGATATGTAAGTGAACTAAGCCAATCACAAAAGGATGACTACTGCATGATTCCATTTATATGAGGTATTTAAAGTGGTGACACTCACAGAAGCATAGAGTAGAACGGTGGTCGTCAGGAGATGGAGGAGGGGGAAATGGGGAGTAGTTGTTCAATGAGTATAGAGTTTTGGTTATGCAAGATGAAAAGGTCCTAGAGATCCACTGTACAATGTGCATATACTTAAAAATACTGTACACTTGGTCCCATTAACCAATCCTGGGTGAGCAACTTAACGTCTTCAAGTCTGTTTCTACAACATAAAATGGATTAATTATAATATTTACCTGATGGAGTTGTTATGAGGGTTAATTAAGGAAACTGATGTAAAGCACATGGGTGGTCGACACATTAGTGCAATAAAGGTTAGCTCCCATTATTACTACTGATAATAATGAGTATGGCTGTAAGTTCGAGGATGGAGACAGACAGACATCATATGCACTGAGCTGTACTGCAATTCCTGTACATTAATTCAAAATACACATTCCATGGTCCTAAAGTAGATCTAAAGCACCAAATCATGTAAGAGTGGAGCCCAGACTTCTAACAAAGAATAAGCTCACTTTGTAACTGTCTGTTTACTCTTGGGTCCTGATTATATCGTTAAAATTGAAAGGCTTTTTTTTTTTTTTTTTTTTTTTTTTTTTTTGTGGTACGCGGGCCTCTCACTGCCGCGGCCTCTCCCGTTGCGGAGCACAGGCTCCGGACGCGCAGGCCCAGCGGCCACGGCCCACGGGCCCAGCCGCTCCGCGGCACGCGGGATCCTCCCGGACCGGGGCACGAACCCGCGCTCCCTGCATCGGCAGGCGGACTCTCAACCACTGCGCCACCAGGGAAGCCCAATTCAAAGGCTTTTGCATTCTCTTGATCACCTTGCTATTTCTGTAGCACATTACAATAAAAGAAAACACGATGAGATTTTTTTACAGAGATAAGGGAAGTTGAAGGAATTTATACTGATAGCCTCAATTTTCTGAACATAGGAGGTGAGGTCTCCAACTACACTGAAGACAAGAACTTAAGGAAAAAATGGAAAAGACGTAGAACCACTACTAATGGAGAATGCAATTTAGATAAAAATCATTGTAGAATAGTCCTGAAGGTCCAGCTGAGGTTAGCTAGCTGCCTTACTTTGAGTCCTATTTATATTTCGGGAACAGATCTGTATTGTGTCAAAAAGAGCTTGACTTTTCTTACAACGTATATGTTCTGGGTTGTCAAATCATGCAGCTCTACACAAATACTTAAACATAAA
Source organism: Physeter macrocephalus (assembly GCF_002837175.3). NCBI lineage: Eukaryota > Metazoa > Chordata > Mammalia > Artiodactyla > Physeteridae > Physeter > Physeter macrocephalus. The sequence continues at coordinate 37,967,438 of NC_041218.1, forward strand.
TACACATAATGATAAAATTCTTAAATAGAGTATTTTAGAAACACCTAACCCAGTGCTGTCCAAAAGAACCTACCGAGAGAAAGGAAATGTTCTATATCTGCTTTGTCCTATTGGCTATTGTCCATGGTGGCCATTAGCTACATGTGGTTATTGAGCATTGAGAATGTGGACAGTGAGACTGAGGAACTTCAATTTTGTTTAATTTTAATTAAATAGCCACATGTGATTATTGGCTATCACATTTGACAGAGCAGATCTAATTAATGCAGAAGACCTTAATCTTAGGTCCATGAACACCTACACGATTCAGACTCAATCTGTAGAGTTCAATGTGAAATTGTATTCAAAATTATGTGTGTATGAATTTTTCTGGGAAGGTCTTTTGATTTAATTCTTAAAGGGTTCTGGGGACTCCAAAAAGTTTTAAAACCATGCATCCTGTCACTTACACTGTATTTTTTTATCATTTAGTCTAACATTTTTATTTACGACGTGTATGTGAATAGCGTCCTTATTTTGGGATTTCAAGCAATTACATAACTAAATTAACCACCATTCTGCAACAGGATTTAGATGACCTCACTTTGCAGGCAGAGCAGAAGGAGATATCCTGAAGACAGAAAAGGCAATACTTATATAGGGTATAATATAGAAACTACAAACAAATCCCCCGGCAAAAGTAATTTTTTAAATTGGTTATCACAGTGCCTGAAATCTCCACCACTAACATTAACCCCTGGACTACTGTTTTTGAAAGTAAAATATATGGTATCTTTTATATAAATACAGGAATTTACTGAGAACAGATGTAATAGGAGGGATTCTTTACCTGTGGGGATATATATTCCAGAGAGTCTCTAATAGGACCAGATTACTGCATCCTGTCTCCAGTGAAGATTTATTTGAGAAAAGGCAAAATGTTTTTCACATAGAATTAGGATTAACAATTAACTCTCTTGTTCCTCAAAGATCTTCCTTTTTACATTCCCATTCTGTAAAGAAAAACTGTAAGTGTTGTAAGTGTTAAGTTCTATAGCATATGCTATCACCTGATTATTTCTAGTGAGGCAGGTTTGTTCAGTTTGTATGCAAGCAAAATCAATAGCAAAGAGAAGTCAGGAAAAGATTGAGAACATGTGGCAACCATCCTACTGTTATATTAAGGCTATTAACAGGTCCAGTCTTTCTAGAAATACTCAGAAATTGCTTTCTCATACATCCCCAAACCACTGTCCATCCTACCAAATTCCCTGAGGGTGGGCTGGGAAGTTGGTTATTTGTAGATCTACTCTTTTTAAAAAAAATATTTATTTTTCTTATTTGGCTGTGTCGGGTCTTAGTTGTGGCACGCAGGTTCTCTAGCTGTGGAGTGCGGGCTTAGCGGCTCCGCAGCATGTGGGATCTTAGTTCCCCGACCAGAGATCAAACCTACGTGCCCTGCATCGGAAGGTGGCTTCTTAACCACTGGACCACCAGGGAAGTCCCCTGTAGATCTACTCTCTTTGTCTAGAAAACTCTCAATTAGTTTAGGAGTTACTAAAAAAAAAATGGAACTCAGGAACAAATGATGTAGTAGACTAGAGGATGCAGAAATGACTTGATTTCCTGCTCAGATTATGACTGAGAGGATATTAAGCTCCTTTTCCTTACTGTAATATGAAAGCACTGCAGAATCAAAAATACTGGCTGGGGCCTCTCTTTCCGTGTTGCAATTCCTACTTTCAAGACTACTTAACAGTGAAATGTGATTAAGTTTCCTTTCTCAGGCAGCTTTTTTGGCCATCGATTACTTATTTCTGGTTTACACATGATACCTTCTTATCTTAATCCATTCCATAAAGAGGAATTAGTAGTGTCTACTTCAATAATGCAGTAGTAACAATAATGTGAAAGCAATAGCGGTTTGAAATATAAGTTCATGACATTTCAGAGGGAAATAAATCCTAGGACGAGAAAGTAAATGGATAAAAATAAATTCTTCCTTATTAATATGATAAATGATTATTTGTAAATTTAAATCAGATTAAGATTTCTACTGTTAAAAATGTACTTTAAGAAGACCTAAAGAGACATTTCTCCAAGAAGACATACAGATGGCCAACAGGCACATGAAAAAATGCTCAACATCGCTAATTACTAGAGAAATGCAAATCAAAACTATAATGAGATATAACCTCACTCTGGTCAGAATGGCCATCATTAAAAAGTCTACAAATAATAAATGCTGGAGAGGGTGTGGAGAAAAAAGGAACCCTCCTACACTGTTGGTGGGAATGTAACCTGGTGCAGCCACTATGGAGAACAGTATGGAGGTTCCTTAAAAAAATAAAAAGAGTTATCATATTAAAAAAAAAGTACTTTAAAACATACATGGTTAAGTATATTCATTTCTTCAGAAATATTTCCTCTAACTCTAAAGTTTATCGGCAATGAGAGATTTAGAATCCAAAAGGAGTTGGAAGGAAAGATAAAAAACTATACTCTGTGTTATTACTTTATTCTCTCACATCACTGATATTTCACATCTTCTACTGCTCCTACTCTACACTATCAAAGATACTTCAGAGTACTTAAATGTAAAACTACTACAAGTTTTTATGTGATAGGAATGCTGGGACTCCAACTGGAATTCAAGGCTGGGTATATATATATTTCATTCTAAGTAACAGAACAAATCGGAACTAAGTCCTCAACATTATCTCCCACCTACCAGTAGAAGGCAGTAGTGGGCAGGAGGCAGACATCAGGAATTTGGGAATATAAATCTGGAAATAAACAAAAAAGGTAATACAATTTTCACCTCAGTTAATGGAAAATTTAATTAACCAGGATAACCTATTCGAAACATAGGATCATCTCCTGGTGCTCCTGACAGGAGGCCAATGTAACAAAAGACACTGACAAATAAGAGTTTTTGGCAGGAATGGAGAAACAAAGCAAACTGATGAATACTCTTATTTACTGAAATCTATGGGGGAAAAGATGGAAAGGAAGGAAGGGTAAATTCTGACTCATAAACACCTGACTGGTTATTGGCCTACCTTATGCTTTCTAAATAAGTAGTTCCCAGTGGAGATTTCACAGTGCATCCACAGAGGCTGGGTTTAACCTAATTTAATTGATTTGATTTGACAGGCAATTACTTTGGAATTAATATTCTAGTCAATATTTTAATGAAATGGGCTGGCAACTAGAAAATTGTAAATTACTTATCTGATATTTCCCTATTAAGTATAATTAGTGTTTCTGATAGAATCATAAATTTTCTGAGTTGTGGGACTTACATATCTCTATTTAAAAAATTAAATAGCTATGTCATCTTTTAATTTTAATGTTTGATGTCTTAATTCATCAATATGAATAATTAGTACAATAGTTTTGTTAAGAATAATTATTTTTAGGCACAGAAAAGCACATTAATAAATAGGAACTTTTCAAAAGTACCACATAATCAGTGATTTAAATTCTTGTTTTAGAGCAGTTTAATTCCTCACACTTATATACATACATATGTATGTATATATCAGATATCAATTAGCTCCTTGAAAAAAATTAGTTTTTGTCCTTCACTGAATGAAAAGTGTTGTCTTGTTAACAACTCTACAAACGCATTTCTCTCTTTGGCTTATGTCCCAGACATAATAATTTAGAATAAAATCAGCAGTAGTTTCAAATCAGTATCTATGCTGAACGGAGTTTTCATGTGGAGAAAAGTCACTGAATATGTTCTCTACTCTTCTGACAAGCAATTTTGCTATCTTAAGCACTAAATATCATGGCAAATTATAAAACTAAGAAAATTTGCTAATTCTTTGGGTGATACGTTAAAGTTAACAATTACTAATTTATTCTAACTTCTTTAGAAGAAAATCTATTATTAATACAGTGAACCTTGGCTATGACAGTATTTACTAGATTATCCAGCACTGGTTAAAGTCAGCTGAGATTCCATCTGACGGATTTTAATTGTTGAAATAGTAAAAGACCTCTTTATAACAGCCTTCTCAGCAATAAAGCAGCTCTGTAATAGCAAGGCTCTAGAGGATTTGAGGATGAAAATAATAACAGATTACTTCTCAGCCCTGATACTGAAATAGAAACTTTCTGGAAGTTAGGAGAAGTCTTGGCTGATATTCATTGTATCACTCTGTTTTATAAAAATATTTCCCTAGAAAGTAATTTGTCCTTCCAGCCCACTTTCAGGCAAAAGGCTGTGCTAGATACTGGAGAGCAAATAAAGAAGAGTAAGAACGACCCTGCCCTCAAGGAACCTACATCTTTTCCACCAGGGAGGCTAGTCATGTTCACAGATACATCTCACACGACCTAGAATGTAAGAAGCACCAGAGGAGAGAAAAGAACAAAGCACAATGGTAAGGTAGCCTATATCCAGCAAGTGAAATACTGAAGCACTGGATGCACTTCCTTAGTTCCAGTTACATGCCAGACTGCTTGGGTAGTTGTTTGGTCTTACTTTGAGGTATTTAACAAATCCTTTTTCTTTAAGTTATCTGGAGCTGCTGCTTTTATAAAGACAGTTGTGAGTAGTCTTTTAAAGCTTCTGCAAAACACTTGTGAGCCAATCATTTTTCAGGACGTTTAAAAAAATATAATTCTCAATTTACTTGTCTACCGACAACCTCTCCCGTATCTTCAGTGAGTTTAGTATAAATCCCATCTCCATGATGTAAAATAACCTTCTCTAAATGTGATTACATCACAAAAATCACTTGACTTCCAATGCAAAGGAAGAGAAAATAAAAAGCTGCTGGACAATAAAACATACAACAGATTTTAATCCTAGAATTTCAGATGTAGTACTAATTTCCCATGGTTTACCTCATAATTACAAAAATTAATCCAAAAAGTGATATATATCTTGTATCCCTAGTAGAATGGGTGGAAGTTAGTTGACATAAGATAGTACATGTTGCAAATTACTCATGCAACAGCAAACACAGAAGTTTGTCAGCAGTTCATCTGACTAGCACTGGCTTCATTGGATGTCCAAATGCAACTTTACTAAAAATGATACTTGATGAATATCTTTAGTTATTTTTATTTTCAGGCAGTGATTCTCAAACCTGATAGTACATATAAATCAACCAGGGAGCTTTGGAAACATGATGTTTTTCACACAGTGATTCTAATGTAATCATTCTGTGGTGACTGGTACATGTTTTATGTGAATCCACAAACTACTGTTCTAAGGAAAACCTGTTATGATCAATTCTATGACTTCATAATTTAGTGTAAGAAGACATTTTATGGGGGAAGATTAAAAAATGGTTTCTGGTTTTGGGGAAAACAACATCTTTGCACTTTATTTATGAAAGGTAATCAAAGTCATTGATACAATATGTTTCTTTACTGTGAATCTGCCCATACACATTTGATAAACTGAAGAATAACGTCAGCGTAACACAGAAGTTGTATTAGATAATGTGTATTTTTTTTCCAGCAAAATAGTGATTTGAAGCAATCACGGCATGCTTTCTTATTATTTAAAGAAAGCCTAAGCAATATACAACAATCTTTAACAAAACTCCTGAAAATCTAGTTAAGTTCTTCCTTACAGCAAGTAGGGACTTCAAGAACTGCTACTCTTTCCATTATGTTAAGCTATTCAAGGAAGCTGATGATACAGATGAACAAGGTGCAATGGCATTTCTTCCCGTGTTTAAATAACACCTGACTGACAGAGTGTCTTTTCAACAAATGGCTGGAACAAATGGACATTCACAGGCCCCTCCCCCCACACACAAAAATCAATCTAGGCACAGACCTTACACTCTTCACAAAAATTAACTCAAAATGGATCACAGACCTAATCGTAAAACACAAAACTGTAAAACTCTTAGACAATAATGCCAACTAAAAAATGCCACTGGCCATCCAGCCCCACAAGGATTGAATCATTAGCCACTGCAGCTGCTGATCTTCAACACGTCCTGAAAGGAGTTCAGGGTGGAGATCAGGAATGAGGCTCTCTATGCTCTGGGAAAACTGGCAGAACAGGCCTTCAGATAGTGAGATATTTTCAGAAGAAACTTTTTTATGAACCTGGATTCTTGCATCTTCCCATACTCAGAAAAGCACTAAAACCATGAACTAAGATATCTGCTCCTCGTGACTACCAGCAACCTTCTACCAAGAGGTGTGCTTGGTTGCACAGACCACCTTTGCCAAAATTGCAAATAAACTGACCTCCCTGCTTACTTCTTTGGAACAGTTTCTCAGAGCTACCTGAGAGGCTGTCTCCAGGGCTACAGTCCTTAGTAAGAAAATGAATAAACCAGACTCACAGCTTTTATGTTGTGCATTTTTAAGTCAATAATAACATAGGAGAAAACCCTGATGACCTTGAGCATAATGATGCCTTTTTAGATACAACACCAAAGACAGGATCCCTGAAAGAAATAACTGATAAGGTGAACTTCATTAAAATTAAAAACTTCCACAGTATCAAGAAAATTAGAAGCCAAGCCACAGAAGCCAAGCCACAGACTGGGAGAAAAGATTTGCAAAAGACACACCTGATAAAGGACTGTTATCCACAATATACCAAAAAACTCTTAAAACTCAACAATAAGATAACAAACAACCTGATTAAAAAATGGGCTGAAGATCTTTATTATTTTTAAATTGAAGTATAGTTGATTTACAATATTATACGGGGCTGAAGATATTAACAGACATCTCATCAAAGAAGATATACAGAAGGCAAATAAGCATATGAAAAGATGCTCCACATCATATGGTATCAGGGAAATGCAAATTAAAACAAGATCCCACTATACAGCTATTAGAATGGCCAAAATCCAGAACACGGAACACACCAAATGCTTGTGAGGATGTGGAGCAACAGGAACTCTCATTTGTTGCTGGTGGAAATGAAAATGGTACAGTCACTTCGGAAGACTGTGTGGCAGCTTCTTACAAAACTAAACATACTCTTATCATACAATCCAGCAATTGTACTCCTTGGTATTTACCCAAAGGGGCTGAAAACTGATGTCCACACAAAAACCTGCACACAGATGTTTACAGCAGCTTTAATCATAATTGTCAAAACTTGGAAGCAACCAAGATGTCCTGCAGTAGGCAAACGGGTAAATCAATTTTGGTACATCCAGACAATGGAATATTATTCAGCACTAAAAAGAAATGAGCTATCAAGACATAAAAACACATGGAACAATCTTAAGTGCATATTACTAAGTGAAAGGAGCCAATCTAAAAAGGCTGCATACTGTATGATTCTAACTATATGCCGTTCTGGAAAAGGCAAACCTATGGAGACCATAAAAAGATCAGTGGTAGCTGGGATGCGGGTGGGAACAGATGATTATGCAGAGCACAGAGGATTTTTAGAGCACTGAAAATACTCTGTAGGATATTATAATAATGGATATATGCCACTATACATTTGTCCAAACCCTTAGAATGTACAACACCAAGGGGGAACCCTAAAGTAAACAATGGACTTTGGGTGATTATGATAGGTCAACGTACGTTCATCCTTGGTAAAAAATGTACCATTCTGGTGAATAACGTTGATAATGGGAAAGGCTATTCATGTATGGGGGTAAGGAGTATATGGGAAACCTCTGTACCTCCGCGATTTTGTTATAAATCTAAAACTGCTCTAAAAAAATAAAGTCTTAAAAACAAACAAAACACCTGATTGACAGAAGTCTACACAGTGAGTTGGGTATTTAATTTTGATAAAACTGATCTTCATTAGGAGTAAATGTCTCCAAGGAACTACAGTTTGAAGGAGGCAGCATGAATTCCAGAGTCCAATGATGCAAAGAATTAACTGGACTGTAAATCCAGTGGAGACTTAACCATGCTGCTCTTTTTATTAGGATTGCTCTGGTTTACAAAGTTCTACTGGTTTTGAGTGATCTATCCCTAACCCAATCCCCCACCCCCTGCCACGCGCAAGACCTGTTATTTGTGTCGCGTACTTTTGTAGAATGTTTTTCAGGAATGCATAAGGTTACTAGAGTAGAAGCACCTCTGTTATTTGTATATAACAAAGTATTTTTAGGGCTGAATACACCGGGACAGAAGAGGGCATCTACTGATAACACTGCTCAGCTTTTAGACTTAAACACCCTTAATAAAAGAACGTGGGACTAGGGAATCACGGTACTCCACATACTGAAAAAGTGCTTCTGGTATAGCATATCACAGCTTACAGCGAGTGAGGACCTAGAATCAAAACTCCACTTCAGGGATGAGAAAACTATAACCTAGAAGTTTTTTTCTACTTCGCCTCTTGCCTCCCTAGTAAAGTGTTACAACAAGCCTTCTTGTATAGGCCAATGCTCATTATGCCAAATAACTGGCCATCTTAACAGTTTCTGCATCACGTTACAGCCAAGTCAACAAGGAGGCTTTGTCCTTCCCCAATGCAGTTCCAGTTTTATTCTGCAAAACAATGAGAAAATAGCACTTGTTTTATCAAAACATGCTTTATAACCAATTTTACTGGAATGGATTTATCCCCCAAAATACACATATAAAATTGCCATTCTGAGAGAGAAAAATACTAAATAGAGGAAGATAATAAGTATCACTCAAGAGTGCCAGTCTGTAAGATTCAGGGTATTGACTCATGGAATAAAAAAACACTGATATCAAAGAGGCGCAGAGTCTTAACAGTGAAGAAACCTCTCAAGAAATTTATATTAAAACAAAATGCTTAAATGACTGTATTTGAAGTTATTAAGTGGCAATCAATGAAACCTCACCAGATGTTTATATAAACCACCTAAAATAGATACACAAAATTATCTTCAAAAAATTGACAGCAATTCAAAATAAGCAAGCCAAGGAAAGAGTATATGTACTGACAAAACAGCAGCAACCCATCCATAGTTTCGGTATGTTTTACTTTGATCTGAAGATATATAATTCCACAAAATCCACTTTGGATTTTAATTTTGGACGTGTCAAAAAAAAAAAAAAGTTCAGAAGCAATGATCTATAAATTATTCTTTGTACTTCTTGTGTTATAAATTCATTCCAAATTTCGAGTGTTCACCAAATGATCCTATGTGGGATAAAGTTCTGTACAAAAAGAACAGAAAAGCAACATGTTGTAAATCCTTAAGGAACATATAGATAAATTCACCTTCAAGTCAAATTGTCATAAGGTACTTTTGACTTTCCAGAAATGACACTCAAAACCATTCAGAATCATTTGGATGGGTCTTACACTGGGCTAGAGTTAACAAAACTATAGCTTTCCCTATGAAAGGAGAGGGTGAGTTCCAGTTGCTTGAGAATTTCAGTCATCTGAGGGAGCATCCAGGGAAATCTTGGGGAAGGTCTCTGATAGGGCAAGCTGCCACCACTGTTATTTTGAAAGTGCAGTGGGCTCAGATCCCCTTTGTGAAATTAGGTGATGTCAACAGTAGAGAACACCCTGTCTTCCTCTATGCTTCCTAGGTCTGATGACTCAAACCTCCTAGTCCTCTTCCAGTCCGCAGATATTCCCTAGCAATTAGAAGTGCACTAACAAAAAAGAATGGAAAAACAGGAAAGGGGAAAAAAAAATGAAGGGGAGGGCTTCCCTGGTGGCGCAGTGGTTGAGAGTCCGCCTGCCAATGCAGGGGACACGGGCTCGTGCCCCGGTCCGGGAAGATCCCACATGCCGCGGAGCGGCTGGGCCCGTGAGCCATGGCCGCTGAGCCTGCGCCCTGCAATGGGAGAGGCCACAACAGTGAGAGGCCCGCGTACCGCAAAAAAAAAAAAAAAAAAAAAAAAAAAAGAAGGCGACTTTTGGAATCAGACAAGAGATTAAAAAAACAAAAACAAAAAAACCCCAAAACAGCCAACAAAGCTAGTCAAATGTTAGCAATTCTTAAAAGGGCTGTTCATCGCCCTTGCTCTCTTCTGCCCATTCCCCAACCTCTTCTCATTCTCAGCTCTGATTCTATAAAGCTGTAAAGCAATTAAGAAATAAGATTTTTTGAACAGAATGTATTTAAAGTTAAAACACAATAGGGAAATATTAGACTGATAAAATCAATAAAGATAAGATCAGCATCAAAAGACATTAGGTTTCCCAAATCCTAGCACTCCACTGAACGTTGGTTGTTGATCATGCATGATAGCTACTAAATAAAATATAAAACACAAAATAAGTTATTTGGACTGTATAAAATAAGCTAATGGGACAGTAATTCTATTCAACATACCCAATATACTTAAATATAAAAGGATATAGCAGTGGTCAAAGGAATCTATTACAGAGCAGAAAGGTGCTTCACTCTGAATCTCACTGCAAGCTGTCATTTCTGCTGTGCTCCAAACATGTAATTTACAGTGGGGGAAAGGGATATTGTTATAATAATTTGGGAAGCTTCATAAACCACTCACCCAGATGAAAGCCATTGGGTTGAACAAACTCTTACTTAAAAAAGAATAAAGAGTAGAAAGTTTATTAATATTAAAGAGATGAGTCCTACATTCATTAAAAGATAAATATACTTTTTTTGTTGCATTAAGGGATTATTAAGAAACTTCAAGGATGAGCTCTTTAAATCTAACATACGTGTGACACCAAGAGCTCCATAAGAGAAGACCTCCAACTACAAATAGCCAAGGGATATTTTACAAAACAAATTATTGGCACTGCTAGTTTCTGGTAAGCAATTGTTTTAGGAGTACAGTAAAACTTCAGAGCTATCAGTGAGGTTTTCAGTATTCAACAAACCTAAATTTTATAATTATTTTCAAAAGTTTGTTATGATATGCTGGTGAGGTCTTCAAATATCTTACTGGAAATTGCTGAAGATATTGAAACTCTTACCCAATGTCCAAAAAAAGTCTTCATTTCCTGGTCTGTGATTTTATAGACAGTGATACCCCTGGACCATTGTTAGTGATCCACTGGCCAGACAGTAACTATACAGTCATCTTAAGAATTAAACTAATAAGTGTAGAAATGTTGGTAATAGGCAGAGTTCTCTCTGTAGTTCGATGGCAATACTACACTCAGCTCTGTCTGCCTTTACCATTTAAAGGCTAACAGGGCAGTCTCCAGCAGCTTCCTTCTGCACCCTTCCCTCTCCCAGCACTGACCTTTCTTTAATAGGGAGAAGCATCCAGTACTGTTCTGAGACTTTCACTTTTTCTTCTTATTCAAAATGTAAGAAAATGCTCTCAGTTATATTCTGTACTCCTTGGTTGACTGGTGTAATACTTGATTAAAACTCTCACTAAAATAGTTTAAATCGTACAGATTTCTAAAACAAAATTTTCAGACAACAAAAATGAGCACATTGTAGAACTTTTAAGCAAAACAAAGGGGAAACGCACCCATAATCCCACGATTCAGAAATAAGCACAATTAACATTATGATGATTTTTCTTCATATATATCTCCACACATTTTTAATTAAAAATCCCCAAAATACTTTCCTGATACATGTTTTTTTCCCTCCACTTAATATGCCATAAGGAACTTTCCACACCACCAAATATCCTTCTATAAAATTACTTAAAATAACCAGAGTATTCTAACAATGGAATATAACAATTTATTTAACCAATTGTATACATTTCTTGCTATTATAAACAAAATTGCAGTGAATATACCTTTAGCTAAATCTCTGCTCTTTTTAAAATAATAATTTTCTTAGGATTAATTCAAAGTAGAATTTCTAGGTCAAAGGGTACCAATATTTTAATGTGGATAATTTACATCTTTAGTTACGGAAGTGGTTAAAGAAAGTCTGGTCATGGGACTTCCCTGGTGGCACAGTGGTTAAGAATCTGGCTGTCAATGCAGGGGACAAGGGTTCGATCCCTGGTCCGGAAGGATCCCACAATGCCGCGGAGCAACTAAGCCCATGAGCCACAACTACTGAGCCTGTGTGCCACAACTACTGAAGCCTGTGCACCTGGAGCCCGCGCTCCGCAACAGGAGAGGCCACGGCAATGAGAAGCTCGCACACCACAACGAAGAGTAGCCCCCGCTCACTACAGCTAGAGAAAGCCTGTGTGCAGCAAAGGAAGACTCAATGCAGCCAAAAATAAATAAAAATTTAAAATAAACAGGAGAGGCCACGGCAATGAGAAGCTCGCACACCACAACGAAGAGTAGCCCCCGCTCACTACAGCTAGAGAAAGCCTGTGTGCAGCAATGAAGACCCAACGCAGCCAAAAATAAACAAATGAATGAATGAATGAATAAATAAATAAAATTGATTCTTTTTAAAAAAAAAAGTCTGGTCATTAGCAATTAGGAGGTGAGATTAGCAGGGGTAACCAGATATCATAATTGTTGACTTTGAACATGAACTTGATTTCTTTCTTTTATTCTGATATGAAGAGGGTCAGAAAAGATGGTCAACAATCTCTCTAGCTATAGGAGCTCCTTATTTCCTTTCTAGGGAAGCATAACCTAGGTAGGGCCATATTATAAGTGTGACCTATTCCCGGTTACGGATGCAGCCTTTGCTCAAAAGTTTCTCTCAACTAGTCAGGCTAGGGTCCAGAGGAAGCACTCTGCATTTTAAAGTCAGGGTTGCTGTGGTTCCTTTTTTTACATCTTACTAAATAATTTACTTAAAAGTTTCTTTCTGCCCTTGTCCCATTCTCTCAAGCCTGAAGACATGTCTGCAACACTTTTATTGACTGTTAGGCACTAACCAAGAGCAATTATCCCTATCAACTGACCTGGAGTTATTACAAATAATTACTTAACACAAGTTAAATTATTGAGTTTGAGTAGCTCGTATAAACAATCTCGTGCTTGTGACCAGTGGTAAGTGGGCCTAGAGGACCAATGATGCATCAATGCCTTGAGCAGCAGTCCTCAAAATGTGGCCCCTGGACCAGCAGCATCAGCATCTCCTGAAAACTTGTTAGAAATGCAAATCACTGGGCCCCAGACCAGGACCTACTAAACCAGAAACTCTGGGGGTGGGGCCCAGAAATTTGCATTTTAACAAGCAACCTGTTTTAACAGGTGATGCAATTTAAGAACCAAAGGCCTAGTGACCTGACACTACAAAATCTTCTAGTGAAACGCTTATGTTGTTTCAGAGGATTCCTTACGGTGCAAGAGAGACAGATATTAAAAAAAAAACTGGACTGGAGAGGAAAGTGGGAAGAACTTGCTATATCATAACAATGTTTGGATTTGATAACTTTAGTATTCCTTTAAGAGTAGTTAGGACCAGAATCATCCAGTGCCAGATCTAATTAACCAAATTTGGGGCGTTGTGCCCAGAGCAGGATCCCAGGTGTGCTTCTGTATACTAATGTTCAAAAGCTACTGCCCAGCCTGCACTGTTGCCTAGAAAGGGCCACTGTGGCCTCTAGGAACTGGCACCTTTTTGTCTAATCCATTTCAACCTTCACCCTCAATCTCCAAGATACATTTTATGTTTTCTATCATAAAGGGCTTTTTTTATTGGTATTACCCAATGTCCTACAACTGAAACCTATGCTTCTAGAGGTAAAGATTCTCACAGAAAACTATCTTTTGGAACAGAGGTAGTTTTGAAGAGCAGGGCCTGAGCTTTCATGGAATTTGAGAATCTAAGAAATTGTATATAAAAATATGTATATGCACACAAACATCACTCGGGAAGAGTTCACAGCTTTTACCAGGTTCTCAAAGAGATCTGTGATTCTCACAAAAGCTTAAAAACCAAACCAAACCCACAAAAAGCCCACTGGTCTAGAAAGCAAATGATATCTATTTAAAAGTGAAATAAACACTGCATAAAATGTTGACACTGTAGAGCCGTGTATTAAGCACACATAAAGTGAAAATGGGGACTTCCCGGGTGGCGCAGTGGTTACGACTCCACACTCCCAATACAGGGGGCCTGGGTTCGATCCCTGGTCAGGGTATGAGATCCCACATGCATGCCGCAACCAAGAGTTTGCATGCCACAACTAAGGAGCTGGCGAGGCACAACTAAGGCGCTCATGTGCTGCAACTAAGGGGTTGGCAAGCCACAACTAAGGAGCCCACCTGCTGCAACTAAGACCCAGCACAACCAAATAAATAAATAAAAATATTTTTTAAAAAAAGTGAAAATGAGCAGTATGTATTATATAACACTGGGGAATGAGGCCAATGTGAGGTGCTATACTGACCCAGTATGATGATCGAATGCTCTAAAGGCTTTACAGTCTACCCTCTTTAAGACCAGAGTGATGAAGATGATGGCTTGTTTTTTGTTTTTCTTAAAATTTATTTATTTATTTATTTATTTATTTATTTTGGCTGTGTTGGGTCTTCGTTGCTGCACGTGGGCTTTCTCTAGTTGCGGCGAGCGGGGGCTACTCTTCATCACAATGAGTGGGCTTCTCGTTGCGGTGGCTTCTCTTGCTGCAGAGCACGGTTCTAGGCGTGCAGGCTTCAGTAGTTGCAGCATGCGGGCTCAGTAGTTGTGGCTCATGGGCTCAGTTGCTCCGTGGCATGTGGGATCTTCCCGGACCAGGGATCGAACCCGTGTTCCCTGCACTGGCAGGTGGATTCTCAACCACTGCGCCACCAGGGAAGCCCCAATGATGGCTTGTTTTTGTTAGGCATTATGCTAGGACGTTTATACACAATCTCTGATTTAATTATCAAAAAAAGTTCTATGAGGAAGGCAGTTTTGTTATTGTTAGGTAGTAAGAGAATCACAGTTTTAAACTTATTCCAGTGGGTCAGTGACAACTCAATCCATTACCATACTTCTGAAAGTCAGTTAACTGGCAACGGCTTCATTCAGCGACTATACTGCTATAGCTAAAGGTCTACCAATCCCCACACAATACTGCTTCTGAGAGTCCAATGGTCTCTGATCTCTTTGATTCCCAAAACCCAAAACAAGATCAGCAGTCTGCTTTGTCAGAAAGACTATGCCTTTTAAATACAGGTCTCCACTGTCCAGCAACAGTAAATCCAGCTTTTTGATTCAGAGATTGAGCAATGACCTCCTAGACCAAAGGGTTCCACAGAGGATTGGAATGCAGACAGTCTGATTCCAGAGCCTAACCTTGGAGTCATTATACTCTCCCTGAGCAAATATCCTAATATTTGGATTATGATGGAGAGACCTTGGTGCCCCCACCCTTTCATGACCATAGAAATGTTATTTAAATGTGGTGTATAGTAACTTATTATTGCTCCTTTCTAATTTTATTACTATTTAATGGACACCGTGAATGGCAGAGTCCCCATGAAGTTAGGCAGTATTATTCATCAACATTTACAACCAAAAGTATCCATATTTTTAATTGAAACAAATCTAAAACAAAATAGCTTCTTAAATACTAAGCTTTGAAGAGTATCTAAATATGATTAAAAGCATACTTTTGTACTAATAAGACAAAATGTATTTAAAAAAATATATAATCCTCCACATCGTTTATAAAACATTCTGAGAGATAATCCCATGGAACAAATGTTTTATGTCATTAAATTACCTTTATTAATATAATTCACTTCTTAGGCTTTTAACATATTAATTGAGAAAATAAACCACATGCAGTAATTTTTTCGTAAATAAAAAGTATTTAAGGCAAATAGACCAAAAAAAAAAAAAAACTTAAAAAAAATTGAAACTAAAAATATTATTTACAATGGGAACTTTAAGTCCAAAGTTCTCTTTGTAAGACAATACTCCCTGCATTGTTCTCCCCTTGGCTTTCTTTCTGAGCTTTAATATAAGGCTGAAAATTCCTGGCCAGCAGCTTGACAATTTTAAGATCCATAAATTTGGGCAAGCAGTCTATACACATGGCTCAATAATAATCTTTAAATTTAATTGCTTTTAAAAATGTCTCAGTAATTTGGAAGACAGAATATGAAGGGAGATGAAATCTATTGAGGCCACAAAACTAGAAGGACAGATTGTAGGAAGGAGGAGAGCTATGCAGGCAGGCTGAGAGCAGTGTACAGAACTCACTGTAGAGAAATATAAAGTAATGAGTTAGGGAACACCAAATTCTACAGAAAATGAATACACCCTTGGTACTCATATGCTACAAGACACTGAACAGAAGAATAAATGTTTAGTAGAGGATAAGACTTTAAACTTTTAGCACGGCACTTAAAAAAGTAAGTAGATTTTTAAAATGTTTATTATCTTGGTATAAGTCAAAGGATGTTACTTAAAAATGAAGCAACTTTATTTGGAACAAAGGGTAGTTCAGGTCACCTTGCTTTAAAAAAGTCTTCTATTACAGAATATTCAAGTAAAAGCAAGCAGAATGACACAAAAGCTTTGACTAGAGGCTTTGATATTCAAGAGGATTAAACAAATGAGCACTGGTGTCTTTTGATGGAGAGCAGATTATGAAGAAACTCCTAAAAACACAATTCTAAAGGGACCATGAAGGTTGAAGAATATAAGGATTTGGGGCAAAATGTTACATGTGGTAAAATTCAGACAAGAAGCACAAAAATAAATTAGAGGAGAGGTTAAAAATCTCTAAAAAATGAGATTTTGTTTCCACCTTCGATATAAGTTATTATTTTTCTTCCAGAAAAAGCAAGAAATAAGGACCCAAATGAAGTAGAGTTGACCCTTGAACAAGGCGGGGATTGGGGCAGCCTCCTCGAAGCTGAAAATCAGCCTAGAATTTTACAGCAGGCCCTCCTTACTTGTGGTTCCACAGCAACCTCAGCAACTGCACATCATGTAGTACTGCAGTATTTACAGAAAAAAAAATCCAGGTAAAAGTAGACTCTCACTGCTCAGACCGCTGTTGTTCAAGGGTTAACTACAGTCACCTTTCTCAATCTGAAAAATCAAAAACGCAGCCAGAAAGTAGACATAGCTAGGCATATAAAATGTCATTCATTAGCTCTTTATGGGATATAGCAAATGTATTTTGCATCCTCTCATTTTTTTTTTTTTTATAGGCAGAAAACCTAATTGTTGGCTGTTAGGTAAAACACTTTATAAATTGTGAAATGAGACACAGTTGGTCTCCAGGTACATTATTACTAGTTTTGAAGGCAAATAAATGTCAAAGCTGAACCTTCATTCCAATCACCCAAGCACCTGGTTGAAGCTAACAACACCAGACAGCCCTACAGTATTGAATATAGGGGAAGCCCAGAAGGGAATTCAAAGATGATAGTGCAGTGCCCAGAAAGACGCTCGAAATTCACGAAGCTACTTAATGCCTCAAGTTTTTATGGTGGTTGGAATCTTCTCCAAGTTGCCTGAGCAAACTTATAAGTAGGAGAACCACTGAGACAAGTTCTACTTAGAGACTATTAAATATTAGGGAAAAAAAAAAACTACAAATAAATATTAGGGATTATGGTAGCCTACCATTACAAGGTCTAATCTCTATGTCTCACACACATTTCTGTGGTTGTAGATGAATGATATTAACAATCCTACCAAATCCTTGAAAGAACTGTTAAAACTAAAAGAAAAATATTGCAAAGTTGTAAGAAGTGAACCCCAGATGAAAAAAAAGCAATCACTCTACGCTGTAACTTCATTGCAGAAGTTGGGATGGTACAGAAACCAGAGTAGGTACAACTTTCTGTTCCATCACCTTTGCTCTCTGCCTGGCCTACCTGCCTGATTTCATTCTCTTCTTGCCCTAGTTTTAGAAAACTGTTGCATACCTTACAGTCTGAAATGTAATGTGAAAACCAAAATTTAACTGGTACCTAAGGCTGATCAATTCCCAGAAATAACTACCCTATAAAAGCAAGACTGGAGGTTTTACTAAAGAATACCTATTGATGTTAATTTAATGTTAGAAAAAAATAAAATGACCTAATATCTAACAATAAGAGAATGATTAAATGAATTATAGACATTAAACAAAGTCATTAAAAATGTGTTTTGAGAGGTTTAGTGGCATGCGGGAATACTCAGGAAAAAACTGTATAAATCCATATTTATACTATGATCCTTATTTTTAAAAAATACATATTTTTAAACAAAAGGAACTACCAAAGAAAAAAACAAAAAAAGCTGAGCTGGAAGGGTGAAAGGAATTACTAGTGTCTTCTTCCTCCTCTTTAGCTACTCTGCAAGTCTTTATAACCCTACCTCAGGAAGTGTGCCCAGGATGGATGAATTTACCCATTTGGTAATATTTTTAAGACAGTTTTTTCCTAATGTATCTGTAATTTGCTTTGTATCTGAGTATTGCTTAATTCACGTCATCTACTGACTTGGTATCTGGGACACTGCATAGAATCCTTTCATTTCTTTTCTAGGAAGGGCATGCTAAAGGCTGAAGGTCCAAAGTAAGGATTGCTCAATTTGTCTGAGCTGTTACTTTTGTGCATGCACTAAAACATTTAAAAGCTTCCCTGCCAATTTCTCTAATAAAAGCCCTGAACATTAAAATCTCTCCTAAAACTTTGCCTTTTTCTTTTTCTCTTTTTTTAAAGTAAAAGTCCCTTTGAATACTGCAAGCAAAACCATGAAAAGCAAATAATTAAAAAAATTCACTAGATAGTGTCTCTGGAATTACAGTTAAGTAACTTTTTAATTGGTTATTTAGAAGATGCATCCCCTATCAAAGTGCTGACAGAAAAAAAAAAAACAAACAACACTTTGGGATGCATCTATGGCTTAGTTTCCTTTATATAGATTTGAGGGTCAGGATACTCTACTCTTAGACTCTACTCTTGTGCCAGTTAAGAGTTAGGTGAGTGTTTTTAGAAGGAAACTGATTTTCCTTCTGATACTTGGAATACAATGGTAACAAAACTCCATCAGTTAGCCTTTTATAATACATGATAGAGTAACAAATCTTGATTTAGTTTAATTTATGCAAAAATATAAAAATTCATTGTATTTTATTATATTTGGGGACAATTAAACAAAACCAGAACATCTGCTGGCATGTTAAATGTCTTTCCAATTAAATCTAGAGTTGAATGAATCGATTCATTAGCAACAAGCCTGGTTTATTATCTCATTAATACAGATGGTTAGTATCACGAAGGGAAGAACAGGAGAATCTCAAAAAGTACAAAAGAAATTGCACAGTGACGTGGGCATCAGGGAGAATACTAGTTAAAGCAAAGTGCTCAGAACTTAGCTTTTCAAAGATTAAAATAAAAATCAATGTGCTAACATGGAAAGGACATTTACAAAGATATGTTGTTTTTTTAAAGGTCATAAAGGCAAGTTGGTAGCATGGGGATAAATACGTAGATAAAAATGTTCATTTGGACTACAGAAAGAATTATTATTTTTGTGACAAAATAATAATACAGTGTAAAAACATTTTTAGAAGTTTATATATAAAGGCTAAATAAGAAGGCTTCCCCATAGATAGCCAGATTTAAAAAACAAAAAAACAAACAAAAAAAACCTATTCCTATTTGAAGGTATGCCCAGCTTGGCATACAGCCATCACTTAATAAAAATTAAAATTTTAATTATTTACATTAATTATTATTATTATTATTATTATTTTTTTTTTTTGTGGTATGCGGGCCTCCCTTTGCTGCGGCCTCTCCCATTGCGGAGGACAGGCTCTGGACAGCGCAGGCCCAGCGGCCGTGGCTCACGGGCCCAGCCGCTCCGCGGCATGTGGGATCCTCCCAGACCGGGGCGCGAACCCGGTTCCCCTGCATCAGCAGGCGGACGCGCAACCGCTGCGCCACCAGGGAAGCCCTACGTTAATTATTAATAAATTGGGAAAATACGTATTTCACCCATAGGCCACTTATTTGGCAAACTTAAATTCAAAACAGTAGACAGTACTAGGAACAGGATTGCCAGATAAAATATAGGATGCTCAGTTAAATTTGAATTTCAGATATACAACGAATACTGTTTTAGTATAAGTATGTCCCAAATACTGTATGGTATTGCATAGTATAAGCATATCCTGTGCAATATCTGGGGTATACACTAAAAACGTTATTAGCTGCTTATCTGAAATGCAAATATAATTGGTTCTCAATCTTTATTTTCATTTGCTTATTAATCTGGTAATTTTAACACGGAAGGAAGAAAACAAGGCTTCTGTGTATTCAAATTAGATGCTAAAACTCATGCAGTTTACTCACAGGAAGCTCAGACTCTGAGTCTATACACTGGCAACCCTCATGCCAAATCTACCCCTCTGATATATTTTATTTGATATGTACAGTATTTTAATTTCAATTTGCTACCATCATTAAAACTGAAAGAGTACACATTAAAAAAATTTCCAGACTCTGATAACACTGGGAGTCCATTTCCACATGTCAATAATCCAGATCTGGATGGCTGCTTCCTCAGGCAGGGTAGGTATGCTCCCATTTGCCATGATCCTCACCACCCCATATTATTCCAAAATCAAGCTGAAAGTAGCAGTAATTCAAAGTGGTCGTTTTCCACCCCACTTCCATCACTTCTGTTACCTGGCAGTCCCTTGAATTTCACTGAGTTTGTGGCCTGGGTTCTGCTATATATATTCATTTTATACCCAGTTCTCTCCACCAAAGATCTGAAGCCACAAATTATGATATGGAGAGAAGATGAAATTCTGCTAAAGTCTATTTCTCCCACTAGTTTTTTTTTTTTCCTAAATTTATTTATTTATTAATTTATTTAATTTTTGGCTGCGTTGGGTCTTTGTTGCTACGCGCGGGCTTTCTCTAGTTGCGGCGAGCGGGGGCTACTCTTCATCGCAGTGAGCGGGCTTCTCGTTGCGGTGGCTTCTCTTGTTGCGGAGGATGGGCTCTAGGCTCGCGGGCTTCAGTAGTTGCGGCACGCGGGCTCAGCAGTTGTGGCTCGCAGGCTCAGTAGTTGTGTCACATGGGCTTAGTTGCTCCGCGGCATATGGGATCTTCCCGGACCAGGGCTCCAACCTGTGTCTCCTGCATTGGCAAGCGGATTCTTAACCACTGCACCACCAGGGAAGTCCCTCTCCCACTAGTATTTTTTTTTTTTTTTTGTGGTATGCGGGCCTCTCACTGCTGTAGCCTCTCCCGTTGCGGAGCACAGGCTCCGGACGTGCAGGCTCAGCGGCCATGGCTCACGGGCCCAGCTGCTCCGTGGCATGCGGGATCTTCCTGGACCGGGGCACGAACCCGTGTCCCCTGCATCGGCAGGCGGATTCTCAACCACTGCGCCACCAGAGAAGCCCTCCCACTAGTTTTAAAATTTGAAGAAGGCAGGAAGTTTGTCCGTTTTATACATTCTTCTGTTTCTAGCCCCCCAGGCCAGTGTGCAGCATACAGTGGATGCTAAGTGAATATTTGTTTGATTAATAAATGAATAATCATCAAAGAGGGAGAAGAATAACTATGGCAACAAAAACCAAAACAAGTAAAGCTATTTAGGAATATTTGAGTGGAATCAGTAAGTAAAAATATGTGTTTATTCTCCTGATAGTCATCAAGACATGATGTTTGCAGTCAGTTATGTATAGCCCTTTGAAAAACTACTCAATGTAATAATTTTCAGAAACGTGGTAAGCTACTTAAACAAAACATCATATTGTTTTCCGAGATGCTGCCGGATAAATTAAAGGGCATTATAAACCATTACCCATGGAAAGAATCTAGAATTTCTTTTTATCTCTCAACTCCAACCACATTCCCCTTAGTACTCTAAATTTTGGAATAGCATGGAAATGCAAAGAGAGGAAAGAACAGAAGAGGTTTTCTATAAGGTTTGAACAATTCGGTCCAAGAACTATATTAATTAAATACCTCAAACAAGCACAGCAACACCCTATTCCAACATCCCACCTTCAGATTTTACTAATGGACTTCCATGGAGATTTTCTTAAATGGCTAACATACCCTTCCCCAAGGGCAGAGATATACTTTTCCATCTTTCCAGATCCCTGGTATATAGCCACTTTAAAGGATTTTTGTTATATCTGCATATAAGACACTTAGGAGATAAATTTTGGGGCAGTGAAACAGCTGAAGTTACAGTAGCTGAGAGAAAAGGAAAAAAAAAATTTCAAATCAGATTTCAGAAAATTCATAATTTGTTTGCCATGCCTATAATACACAAAAATCTCTTAAGCATTCATTTAAAAATATTTATTGAAAATCTACAGTGTGCTAGGCACCAAGAGAAGAGAAAGGATTAGAGATGAAGATATGGATCCAGCTACCAAAGCACAGGTAGAGACACAAACAATTACAATACATGGCATTTGTTATAAATAATGGTAAGTACAAGGTATAAGGGAAATCCAGGGTATAGAGAGGACCTAAGTCTGCCAGTCAAAGGTGAAGAAGTTCATTATTTGAACTAGGACCTTAAGGGCAAATAATGAGTAATGAGAGGAGCAAACCTAGTTGGAGAGAGCAGGGTGCCCCCAGGCACTTCAAGGAGTAATATGGCAGAAAGGCAGAGACAGTATATTCAGGGAACTATGAATATTACTAATATTCAGGGATCTGACCCCAATATGGAAGCAATAAGAACAGTCTTGGTGAGATACAGAGAGGATCTGAAATAGGGCAGTGGTGGTTAAGAGGTAGGAGCAAATGTCAGGTGCTGATAAGAATCACTCTGCTTGTATTGTTTGCTTGGACCCTCTGGATTCCTGACCAGGGGTATCTTACTTATCTTGGCTTCTGAACCCCATCTGGTTCTTTTTTTATAATGCCTGACAGCCTGGCTTTCAGATCGGACCTGACCACCAACAAGTACAACTTCCTTAGGTTCTGTTCCAACATCCTGGTATACAGAGGGTTCAGCTTTGTGATAACCAGCAGTTTAAAATAACTTTCAGAGTGCCTCTCTCCAGCTCAAATTTCTGCCTTGATATCCATGTTTTGGGGCCTACCTGCCACTTAAAACTTTAGAAAACAAAATAAACTTGTCTCTTTTTGTAATTTTCTACTACATCTGATGCCTCTTTTTTGTTCTCTAAATCATGGCCTCAAAAAGATTCTTGCTTTTCCTGCCTGCTTGTGGTGTGTTTCTGCACGTACAGGATGTATTACTTACTACAAGCAGAAGAGGCACTATTTAAAATACAGCTGACCCTGGAACAACATGGGTTTGACCTATGCAGGTCCGCTTACACTCGGATTTTTTTCGATAGTAAATACTAGAGTACTACACGATCTGAGGTTGGTTGAACCTGCGGATGTGGAACTGTGAATATGGTTATACTTGAATTTCTAGCATGTGGCGGGTCAGAGCCCCAACCATGGTGTTGTTCAAGGGTCAACTGCACTCCTTTCTAAAAGGCATTCATACTTGTCAGCATCCATACATTAAACATAAGAAACAGAAAAAAACACATGCTTTTATAGTCTGAGCTATTACCTATTACCACAGACTTACTGGCAATTACTTGGCCTTTCTAATGCTTGTTAATAATGGATAAATAAGGATCAGGAGACATTTTCAGTAGCTCAAATCAATTACACTCTCCACTGCCATATTTTATCTCAACACAAAGTGACATTTAGCTAATGTTTCATAGTATAAATAAATCTAGGTGATATAAAAAACAAACAGTAAAATAATTTCTAACCGTGTTAGCAGAATCTATCAAACTGGATGTGATGTTGTTGCTCACTACAGTTCTATCGTCTACACCAGTGGTACTCAAACTGCAGTGTGCATCCAAATCACCTGGAGGACTTGTTAAAACAGAGCACTGGGCTCCATCCTGAGTAGGTGATTCAAAAGGTCTGGGGTGTGGCACGTGAATCTGCATTTCTAACAAATGCCCAGATGACGCTGATGCTGCTGCAGAATCACATTTTGAGAACCATTTTCATACTGTACACCAACATGGGGCATGAATGGAGGGGAGGAAGTGGTATTCTAATAGTGGTTTATCACCTTCGAAAAATCTTCTCTAAATTAGCGGCTCCAATTCTAGCCAGAGAGTTTGGGAAGTTAAGCCTCCATCATGGGAAAGATCCCAAAATATCGATTTCTTTTAAGCAGAGAAAATAAAGCAACTGTGTTTCATGGCTGTTTTAACAGAGATGCTCTGTGGGAGAGCTTAAGATGTTGCAGTTTCATTAGCATTATCCAGTGTTGCTATGGGGACCAACTGGAGAGGACTCATCAGTACACAAGAAAATGAAAAGAGGGAATTGATGAATTAAAAAAAAAGAGAACTTAACATTTCTGAGAAAATAAAAGTCAAGTCATATCGCTAATTTTCTGGCATTTATGTAACTTAAGGTATAAATTCTCCTTTAATAAGTAGATCTATAAAGATCCACATATAAATCTTCCCAAATTCAGAAGATGCATAATCCCTTTGCAATTCAGGGAGGGAAATAAAAACAAAATCTTTTTTAAAAAAAGGAAAAGGAAAGTGGCATCATGGGGTTTATTAGGCATCAGTTAGTCATGATGACCCTGAAGCCGGGGGCTATGTGGAAAGGATGCGCATTTTGCTCAGCTGGGTTCAGCTTTGCACAGAATGAGAGAAGGCTCAGGCAGGTACAACACACAGCTCTGGGGATTGAGAAAGGGGGAAGGATAGGTGGATGGCCTCCTCTCAGTTTCTCAGATAATGAAACTGAGAAAAGCCAGAGAGGAAGGAATAACTTGAGAATAAGAATCAATTCTCTGGGGCTTCCCTGGTGGCGCAGTGGTTGGGAGTCCGCCTGCCGATGCAGGGGACACAGGTTCTTGCCCCGGTCCGGGAGGATCCCACATGCCGCGGAGCGGCTGGGCCCGTGAGCCGTGGCCGCTGAGCCTGCGCGTCCGGAGCCTGTGCTCCGCAACGGGGGAGGCCACAACAGTGAGAGGCCCGCGTACCGCAAAAAAAAAAAAAAGAAAAAAAAAAAAAGAAAAGAATCAATTCTCTTTCTAAACCATCGTGAATCTGCTACCAGTCTTCCTTCTTCAAGTCTGCTTTCACCACATCAGTTCCTAAGATTAAAACCCCAGTGTCTCCATATTTTCTGTCTCAACAAATCTCAACTTTTCTGCCTGCTTTTCTGGCTTGAGCTAATGTCTACCTACCTTCCTTACCCAACTTTTTTCTCACTATCCCTATGACTTTTTTTTTTACACCAACTCGAGGAGGAATTCCTACTTGGGATTTTCCTCTCTTGTTCAGACCCAGAGTGGATTTTCCCTTCTGTCAACTTACCCCATGTTTATGTGCTAAATTTAATGATTCTTAACTGTGATCCCAGATGCCTTAGATCCCAAGGAGTCTCACCAGGGATGAAGGGACAACTGGAGCAGACGGCTCCCTTGGCTTCCCCTCACCCTCTCGAACCAAAGAAGCCCAATTTTCATAGGTTTTATATATTGGGATTTTGTGTAAGATAATTTGGAAAACAGGTCCATTGCTCAAAGAAAAAGTTTGAGAAATACTGCTCTCTAATGTACCAAACCATCTGTCACTCAAGAAAATATTGTTACTGGCATTTTTGTTTTATGTGTATATGTTTTGTCTCATAAATTATACTGGAAACTCCTTAAAATAAGCTGATCTTTCTTTTCCCCATTGTGCTCAGCTCAGCAATGAGCAAAATGCTGTTTTGTTGACCGACTCATTTAAAAATTCATCTTGTAAATGATCTGATAAAATTCATACTGAGGTGACCTCTACTGAGGTGAGGGACACAATGTATTGCCTCCCTGCGATGAATATTTCACATTTTTAAAAACAGTGCTTCACAGGGGGTGGTGTGTAACGCAAAGCAATGGATTGATAACGATACGATTTTTTAATAGCAGCAAACAAGAAAGATTTTTGAGGAATGGAGGTTTTTCAATGTCTCTCAAATCAGGCCACCTAAATTAGCAGTCTGTGGTACTGGATCAGTTTTGGGACATATAGTTAACTTACCAATCTTATTCATGCCTTTTGGGTTTACATAACTTTTTGTACATTGATGCACAAATATATGAACTGCTACATTTTGCTAAACTACATGCATTGCCAAGCCCCGTTATTTATGTTTTTCTTAGCTCATTAAGAAATATACAACTAATAAAACATTCACTTTGGTTATTTCCTTTGGATTACAACTACATTTGCGATGCAAGAGGTTAGCTTATTGCAATTAAGGAAAAGAAAGACAAGGCTGCCAAGTGGAATACTGAACAGAGAATAAAGTGCCGTTGTCACCATAGGGCCCTGCTGTTTATTAAGCATTTCCTTAAAAGGGTGAGTGAATAGAGCAGGACAGCATGGTAATATTGTTCCCGCATCCAGTACAGGAGTAGAGCTGTGGTTTTCTTGAGTCACTGAGAGAAAACAAAACAAAACAAACAAAACCAAAACTCTTTTCTGGCAAAAGGGTACGTTATACATATATGCCCATACTGTCTCCAGGAGAAAACCAATTTTGCCTGATTCCTGAAGTCTGTCAAGGTAGAATAGCAAACCTAGAATCTGGGGACCTTCAATGTTCTCTGCCAGTGATAGCCTTGGACCTCAGACAAAACATTTGATCCTTCCCTGCTTCTGTTTCCTTACCTGAAAAGTAGTGACAAAGCACACTCCTCAAATGTGTTTAGGCCATTGTATTCAAGTGCAGTGACAATATGAATAAGATCCTGACCATGAGATCCAGTAAGACACTAAAGATATTCAGCATTTCAGGCTTTGTCAAGTCGGAGAGTGAGTGCACAGAGAAACAAATGAGCTAAAGAGTATTTCCGAAGCACCTAAATAGAGTGTCTCAGGAACTGGGCTAGTTACTGGGGATAGAACAATGAAAGAAACATTGATTTTGTCCTTGACAAAGTTCCAGAGCGGAAAGCAGGCCTGTAACCAGGCAAAGCCCAAGATGGTCTAATGAGTGGTGTCTTGTGAAGGGAAGTGACAGGCAGGTATCTTTGACAAGGAATGCTAATGGAGGAGGTGAATATGATTTTGAAGTCATCACAGAGGAGAAGCCTCCAAGAGGAGGTTTATTTGAAGTCTACGTTGCTAGGTATTCAACATCAAATTTGAGGTATGATAAATCTTGGTTCTTTGTTGTATAAATATAATTAAGAATTTAGCGGTTTGATTTTCTTCTAAAATCAAAGAACTAAAATTTGAAACAGAAAATGTGGAGAAACTTCCATGGAGACTGGCATTTCTGTTTGCTAAAATTGGGTGAAGTCTAAAATTCTACTATAGACATCCTTCTAAACCACAGGCGAACTATGATGCATAAACAATCAAGGTCCGCTAATTTTCTTTTCTTTTTTTTTTTACTTTTTATTTTATATTGGAGTATAGCCGATTAACAATGTTGTGATAGTTTCAGGGGCACAGCAAAGCGACTCAGCCACACATACACATGTATCCATTCTCTCCCAGACTCCCCTCCCATCTAGACTGCCACATAACACTGAGCAGAGTTCCTGCTGCTATGCAGTAGAAGGGCCACTAATTTTCTAATGACACTTGCCCTCAATCTCCTTCCATGGTGGTAACTGCTTATCAAAGAAAGAAGGTGAGTGTCTCAGTTTTGAATGCTATGGGCACTGACTATTATAAGATGTCCAAAGTTATGGGTTGAATCGTGTCCTCCCAAAAAGATACATTTAAGTCCTAATCCCTACTGTACCTCAGAATATGACCTTATTTGGAAACAGCATCTTTACAGAATTAAGTTAAAATGAATTCACTTGAGGTCATAATCCAACATCACTGGTATCCTTACAAAAAGGGGAAATCTGGACACAGAGAAAGCCACACACACACAGGGAGGACGCAACCTGAGGTTGATGGCATAGATCAGGACGATGCACTTATAAGCCAAGAAATGCCAAAGACTGCCAGCAAACCAGCAGAACCTAGGAGAGGTAGGAAACAGATTCTCCCTCACAACCCTCAGAAGGAACCAACTCTGCTGACACCCTGATTTCACACTATCAGCCTCCAGAACTTTTGAGACAATAAATTTCTCTTGTTTAAGCTACCCAGTCTGTGGTACTGTGTTATGGCAGCCATAGCAAACTAATAAACCCACAATCGCAGACCTGAGCTTCTCCCTTGTAATGGCGTGAAAAGGACATCAGAACAGGATCTAAGAGGTTGCAACCACATAGAGCCCGAGTTCTTCTTCACTTCCTTCCCTCGCCTGCTCTTCCTTCTTCCGCTTTCAACCTGTGTGAGAATCCCAGGAAGAGGGAAGGGTGGTTGGAGCTTCAGCTAGCATTCTCTCTCATCTTCACCCAGCTGTACTGCCCCTCAGAGCCCATGGATCCCAAAGCAATGCATGGGTTAACTGCTGTCAGTGGCTTGGGGTGGAGGTGAAGGAACAACTGAAAAGAGGAAATGAGGACTTGAAGAACCATGAGCCAAAATAACTGGGAGAAGAGTAGTTACTAAGTCATCAGAAAGCCAGGAAGAGGAGTAAGTTTCTGAATGGAAGTTAGTTAAGAAGAGCATGTATGAGAAAAAAAAAATTATTTCGGACATTATAAACAGAAATAATTGTTCAAAAGACATATAATTTGACCTCTTCCTTGCCAGTAATCAGGTATTCAAAGTGAAATAAAATAACAGGATTTGTGCTTCTTTTCCTAGGTTAGCAATGTGTACAACACATTACATTTCATTTTTGAAAATTGTTCATAATTGCCTTTTGAAATTTTTTTCTAATCACACAAATAACTGCATATTATTAGGCTTTAAACTACTAAATTATAAAAATTATGTTTAATGCATATATCAAGATTATAATAGAAAATGTAGATTAATGTTTTAAGAAGCTTATCAACTAATCACATGACCATAAATTCTAATCTAGATACATTAATACAATTAGGCAACTAAGTGACTTCATAAAGATAGATATCATCAGGTATCTTATCAGAAAGATATAATAAAGAAAACTATATACATATATATATTTAAAAACCATCTGGTTAAAAAAATATATCTATTCTTTTTTTTACTCTGTGTATCTTTTCTGTATATAAAAATTCACGTCTAGTAATTTTTCTGTTCTAATTCTAAGGAAGTTGAAGTCACTGGTACCCAGAATGTCAAAGGGTCCAACTTGATGAAGAGAAGTATATAATGATCTAAAATTACAACAGAAAACACTACTTCAAACCTCAATAGGTTACATAAATAGAGAACCTAGAAGAATGCCTGTTAGGAGAAATATGGGTGACAAAGAAATAAAAATATCATACATA
The DNA here is from genome assembly GCF_002837175.3 of Physeter macrocephalus. NCBI lineage: Eukaryota > Metazoa > Chordata > Mammalia > Artiodactyla > Physeteridae > Physeter > Physeter macrocephalus. The sequence goes on from NC_041218.1 coordinate 37,996,492, forward strand.
ATCAGGCTTAATACTGCATTCATTGTCATAGGAACTATATCTTACTTGCACGGAGAGACCCCCTTTTACAGTGTAAATGTTTCTAAAAGTGTAATTTGGGTTCTAGTTTAAAATATTAGATTGTGCTTAATTACAAACATGGAAGGTGAATGATTGTTAGTGAAAGGTATGTAGAATTTTTAGGGTCAACAAAACTTAAGCTATTTACCATAGCACTCACAACCATTTAAGTTTTTCATTCTAATAATTACTGCGAAGTGTACAACATGGGTGCTCCATTAATACTGACTCACCAGGCAATCCTCTTTCTTGCCTATACTTTACTTACCTGTTCACTAGAGAAGAAAGAAATAGAAATTACTGAGTCCGAGTTTTTTAAAGGCTACCAGGGGCCTGGAAGGGTATCTGACTCAACGTCTAACCACCAGAAAAAACCAAAGCCCAGAAAGGTTCAGATACCACCTGCCCCAGATTTCTACCTGGGTCTAGTGTAATCAAAGAATAGTACCTGAAAATAGCCAATTAAGAAGAGATTTCAAGAGATTATTTTTATGGTAAAACAAACGGTTACTGCTGGTATTTGTCTTTCTTTTGATGTTCTTGAATGCTAAAAAATCAGCAGGTAAGTAAAAAAAAAAAAGAAGAACAAAGTTAAGGATCTCACACTTAATTGACTTCAAAACTTTCTAAAAAGCTACAGTAATTAAGACAGGGTGCTACTGGCATAAGAAAAGATCAATATAGATCAATGGAAGAGAATTGAGAGTTCAGAAATTTATCCTCACAATTTATGATCAATTGATTTTTGACAAGGATGCCAAGACAATTCAGTTGGGGAAACAATAGTCTTTTCAACAAATGGTGCTGGAACACCTGGATGTCCATATGCAAAAGGATAGACCTGGACCACTTCCTTATACCATACACAAAAGTTACCTAAAAATTCATTCAAAGCAGAGATATTTAAAACGATAGCATGAGAGAATTTGTGGTTTGGTATAATGATAATGCACTAAGAGTAAACAGATATAGGGGTTCCAATGATAGCACTGCTTGCTAAAAACTAGTTGTGTAACTTGTGCTTTTTGCTCAGTAACTTGCTTATCTTCTAAATGTAGTTGAAGTGATAGAATGAGATCAAGCATGGAATCATGCTCCAGAAAATATGACTTGGAGGATTATGACTTTCCATATGACTTGGAAAATATGGGGAGGATTGTGGAGGACAGTCAGTGTAGTATTGGCTCTGCAAGGACAGTAGCTTAGAATAGATAAAAGGCAAGAGAAAGAAGATGAATCCAGAGGTGCCTCAGCCCTGGATATACAGCAGACCGATGTCTAATCCCATCCAAGTGTCAAGTGTCAACTGAGGAGTAATGTTGACATCACTGACTAAGCATCTGAACATAAAATACAGGAGCACCCTGGTGGCTCAGTGGTTGAGAATCTGCCTGCCAATGCAGGGGACACGGGTTCGAGCCCTGGTCCGGGAAGATCCCACATGCCACAGAGCAACTAGGCCCGTGAGCCACAACTACTGAGCCTGCGTGTCTGGAGCCTATGCTCCGCAACAAGAGAGGCCGCAATAGTGAGAGGCCTGCACACCGTGATGAAGAGTGGCTCCCGCTTGCCGCAAGTAGAAAAAGCCCTTGCACAGAAATGAAGACCCAACACAGCCAAAAAAAAAAAAAAATACAGGAGCAAGGTGTATTGAGGTCACAATCCCCAAATGGCAGCTGAAATGAGAAAGTGATGATGGAAACAAAACATTAAGAGAAAATGTGGGACTTCCCTGGTGGTCCAGGGGTAAAGAATCTGCCTTCTAATGCAGGGGATGTGGGTTTGATCCCTGGTCAGGGAACTAAGATCCCACATGCTGCAGGGCAACTAAGCCTGTGTTCCACAACTATTGAGCTCCTGCGCATCAACGAGAGAGTCCGAGGGCCACAAACTACAGAGCCCACGTGCCCTGAAGCCCATGCGCCACAACTAGGGAGAGAAAACCTGCAGGCCACAACTAGAGAGAAGCCTGAGTGCTGCAATGAAGAGACTGCGTGGTGCAATGAAAGATCCTGCATACCTCAACGAAGATCCTGTGCGCTGCAACTAAGACTTGACGTGGCCAAAAAAATAAATAAAATAAATAAATATTTTTAAAAAAAAAAACAGAAAATGCTGGGTTAACTTTTGGGTGGAGACACGGAGTCAACAAGAACATTTCACAGAAAAGGTGAAGGTGTCATCTAAACTAACTCTTGAGGAATGAGCAGGGGTTGTAAAGTAGAAAGGCAGGGAAAAGATACTCTAGTCAGAGAGAATATGAGTTAGGGTTAGACTGGTCAGAAGATGACAAAATTTCTCAAACTATGCAGGGATAATGGAAGTGGACTATTCAAATAACTGTAGGCTTTTGGAACCACCAGCCATCACTCTCAAGGTTATAAGGTACTCCAGTGACTACAGACAAAAGTGCAGTGTAGGGCTTCCCTGGTGGTGCAGTGGTTGAGAGTCCGCCTGCCGATGCAGGGGACACGGGTTAAAAAAATAAATAAAATAAATAAATATTTTTAAAAAAAAAAACAGAAAATGCTGGGTTAACTTTTGGGTGGAGACACGGAGTCAACAAGAACATTTCACAGAAAAGGTGAAGGTGTCATCTAAACTAACTCTTGAGGAATGAGCAGGGGTTGTAAAGTAGAAAGGCAGGGAAAAGATACTCTAGTCAGAGAGAATATGAGTTAGGGTTAGACTGGTCAGAAGATGACAAAATTTCTCAAACTATGCAGGGATAATGGAAGTGGACTATTCAAATAACTGTAGGCTTTTGGAACCACCAGCCATCACTCTCAAGGTTATAAGGTACTCCAGTGACTACAGACAAAAGTGCATTGTAGGGCTTCCCTGGTGGTGCAGTGGTTGAGAGTCCGCCTGCCGATGCAGGGGACACGGGTTCGTGCCCCGGTCCGGGAAGATGCCACATGCCGCAGAGCGGCTGGGCCCGTGAGCCATGGCCGCTGAGCCTGTGCGTCCGGAGCCTGTGCTCCGCAACAGGAGACGGGAGAGGCCACGACAGTGAGAAGCCCGCATACCGCAAAAAAAAAAAAAAAAAGTTCAGTGTAGTGAGGTTGACGGGGTAAGAACTGCATCACTAGATTCTTGCTTTGGACACTGCATACAACAGTTGATTCAGAACCACTCTAACGACAAAACTGCTATTAAATTATTACTCAGATTCAGGACTCAAGGGGATCTTGAGGAGATGACATCCCAGACAGCATGCAGTTTCAACTCTTGCCCATTGCTTGCAGCACTTACATTATCATCAACTAGTAGTTGTGCTATTGTTTGTTCACATACACGTCTACACTTCTAGTAACTTCAGAGAAGTGGCCTCAATTCTCAGTATTTCATTTGTAATCTGGTTTTCAAATTAATTCAAAGAAGGCAAATCAACTCAAAACAGGTACTACAGAGGAACACTTGAAAATTCAGAGCATTATCCTACATGAATTTAAGTGTTAATCTACAAACTATTCCAGACTACTTTGTTCTAATTCTCCAAATGAACACATCTTGATTTCACAAGGTTTCTTCTATTGTCTCGTTGATACCTTGTTCCTTTTTCCTGCAATTCATGTTGTCTTCCCCTGAGACTTTAATTCCAATTATATTGGCTCCCAATCTCTACCTTAATTCCCCAGATCTCATTATTCACTTTTAAAATCATCTGTCCAGTCTTTAATATATGACACTTATGGGACAAAGGCTTTGAAATCACTGTAGTTAAGGGGGAAAAAACCCTTTTTTTCGGCGGAAGGGGGTGGCAGTCCCTGGATACTACTCCGTTTTTACCAAGGGAACTAACTGGAGAAAACAGCAGACTATTTTAAATTGATACCAATCTTCTTTCCTAATGAAGTGGAAACTACTATCTTGTCTGTGTTTCTGAAATAGTAGATTAAACTCCCCTCCCCCAAATTACTGATTTCCAGCAAATACACTTGATATTAGGAAGGAATATATAAGATAAGCTGTAAAATGATCAACTGAAAGATTCCTTTAATTAGTAAGTCCTATGGGTGACCTGATCCTAATACATGATATAAAACAGTACCATGCTGATGTTTGATTACTTTCAGAAATGAAAGGATATGTCATTCATGTTAAAGAAAATTTAAAGAAAAACAGTAAAGGGCTTCCCTGGTGGCGCAGTGGTTGCGCGTCCGCCTGCCGATGCAGGGAAACCGGGTTCGGGCCCCGGTCTGGGAGGATCCCACATGCCGCGGAGCGGCTGGGCCCGTGAGCCATGGCCGCTGAGCCTGCGCGTCCGGAGCCTG
>NC_041218.1:38000871-38040769 GCF_002837175.3 Physeter macrocephalus
GCCTGCGCTCTGCAACGGGAGAGGCCACAACAGTGAGAGGCCCGCGTAACGCAAAAAAAAAAAAAAAAAAAAAAAAAAAAAAAAAAAAAAAAAAGAAAAACAGTAAAGAACACTTATTGGCGATGAAGTAATCTGTTACGACAATAAATTATCAAAATGGAAAAAATAGGGGAACATGGAGATGGAAGCACACAAAAAAAGCAATCTGAGAAGTTGCAATCCATCATTAGGACCAGATGGCATTCATCAGAGTCTTCAGAAGTAACTGGGCTACTCACAAAAATGCCGTTTATCATTAAAAAGAGGTACTACAGTGGAGGATTAAATGCCTCTGAAAGGATGACCTTGGATTTATCAGTTGTGCTAAATCAGAATTAAGGATTTGCAGTAGATATATATGTAAAAAGTTTTCAATAAGAGAAAAATTACAGCAATAAAGCAGCGTTTCCCCTTTCTGGTTAATCAGACTAAACTTCACTCCAATTAACACATCAACATTTTAAAATGTTTACAACAAATCAACTTTTTTTTTACATATACACATGTGCATGCACATAATTTTAAAGATACACAATCACCCTCTCTCCCAAATGATGTTAAGATCTTGTTTGAAAATTCTTAAAAGATTTGTATAAAATCTGGAGCTTAATTAGGAGTATCTGGTAAAACTTGCCATGGATCAAAACAAAAATACAGAATTGCAGGGGTATACAGCCATTTTTAATTATGGAAAAAATACCAACTTTTCTTAGAGAACAAAAATTTCTTGGAAATAATAAAGAAAAACATAACTTTAAAAATTCACTTTCATCTAGAAAATAAAATTTAAAAGTGCAGATTTCCACATGACAAAGTCAAGTGAGCACGCAATGAACAGGCTTTACTCTTCCATCTGTGCCCTTTAGATTATTCTTCTAGTGTAGGACTCACACCTGAGGTGTGGTTACAAACAAGGCAGTAAAAGAAAACTCAAAGCCATCTCCGTGGTTGAGAAGCAGCATATTAAATTAGTGGGGTCAGGCAACGAGGAGTCCTGAATAAAGATATCCTCTCATTTTGGGATTTTTCCTATAGGCACAGAGAAATTATAGCTGGTTTCTGAGCTGGAAGGTTACATCATGGTTTACACACTTTAGAGAGACTTACTTAGCTTGGCACCCAGTTTGGCTACATAAGGAATGTGCTTTTCTCACAAGAGCCTCTGAAGACTGTATTCATCTTCACATTAGAACTGCCCACAAGGCTGTTCCTATCCAGCAAATCTGATTCATGTTTCTCACCCGCCTAAAACACCCCCCGTTATGTAGGCCATAACCCAAGTTCTTCTGCATGCCCCACAAGCTCCTTTTTAATACAGCCTGTGTGCCCTTTTTAGCCTTGTCTCCTACTCTACCACATCATTTCAGGCTTTGATAGTATGCAGGTGTAGAGGTTCCCCAAGCCCTTCCTCTATCAAGAAGACCTACCCCACCTGGCAAAGACCACTGCTTAGGTCTCACCTCCTCATGAAGCCTACCTAACCTCTCAAACAGGTTGAAGACGGAGGTAGAGTTATGCTGCCACAAGTCAAGGAATGCCTGGCGCCACCAGAAGCTGGAAGAGGCAAGGAAAGGGATTCTACTCTAGAGAAGAGGGAGTGTGGCTCTGCTGACACCTTGATTTCCACCTTCTGGCCTTAAGAACTGTGAGAGAATAAACTTCTCCTGCTTTAAGCCACCCGATTTGTATAATTTGTTACAGGCAGCCCTTGAAAAGTAACATAGTATATATCAATGGAACTATGAGAATTAAAATTTTTCTCTCTACAAAGCAGGTAATGGGATTCTCCTAGATAATTATATAGTATAATGATTAAGCTACAAAGAAGTGTGTAGCTAATTCACACTATGTTTCAAGAACAGCTTCACATGAAAAGTGACATTTAAGCTAAGATTTGAAACACGAGTATGACTAACCCAGAAAGAGAAAGGGAGGAGGTTATATATTTATGAGGATTATAATATTTATGAAGTATAACTTATGAAGGATATAACATTAAAAAATGTTGCCCATAAGTATATGAAAATGTGTATGAGTTTCCACAAGTATGTGTGCACTTCACAGCAGGGTCCAACAGTCAGCTAATATTAATAACATAATAATTTTTGATAACTTTCTATAAGTAAGATGAATTCAGAATCTGATTCATTAATGTATTGTCACAAAGGATATCAGCAAATGTAATTTTTATTAAAGGTGAGAAGATGAAGAGAGCAATCCAGTTATTTCACTTATACGCTGCTTGCCTAAATCAGTCTACTTTGAAACCACATTTAATGTAACAGTGAGAATCCTGAAGAAATGGAGACTTGCCAGTTGGATCTGAACACTGCTAACTAGACGTGAATAACAATGGTCCCATGAATCATTTCTAAGCTGTCTAAAAAAACCTTTCACTAAAAAATTCCTCTATATCACACTAGTTGTGGATTTTACATCAAAGGGATGCCTGGATTCATCATTTCATTAAACAGTAATTCAGAAACTGACATTTCTGACAATGATGCCAAACACAGGCAATTAGAAAAAAATTGCAACTAACCTACATTCTTGAAGTCAAAGAAAGCTGATAGAAGAATGTGAATTAAAATTTTATAACCTTAAATAATGCATTAAATAGCTATGGTTACCTGGCTTAAAAAGAAGCATAAGCTTGAGTGCTCTGGAACAGTAGATCAGAAATTGGTTACTTGGGAACAATTTCCTTTTTTTATCATTCAGTATTCAAATCTTAATTCTAATGTACTAAGGAAGGGACACTAAAATAAACAAAAGACAACAATTTGAAGAGTCCTCATACTGTGCTAAAGTGGTAGGTTTTGTTTATACAAATATTTATTTCAATGCTATCTTGAACGTTTTCAAAAAAATTCTATCTTTTGAAAGGGGGAAAAATGCTACTTAGAGGATGTCACATCTCTCTGAGACAGAACAAACAGTTATGTTTGTTGTGTTTACCTTGGGCTTAATACTCTACATTTATTCTTTCCCCACTAAGGGCTGGAAGTAAAACAGGAAAGCTATAAAATGAACGACAATGGTTATTATTATAGATACAGGGTGAATGATCTCTTCTTGAAGATGTTTACAGATGGAACTGTTGGGTGTGTCTAAGTTCTTAATAAATACGATCCGTTTAAGGGAAGATGACCCTGATCAGCATTTGCCAAATCAAATTCCACAGAACACTAGCATCCCATTAAATGTTAATAGGTGTTATTTGAGAAAAAGGTAGTGTAGTTAAATATTTGGGAAACTGCAATGTAATATTTATCTCTTGGATGGTCACAAAAATTTGCATACTAAAAAGTCCTGAAGTAAGAATGCTACGTAGCTTTATTTACCTCAGTATTTGCACATGAAAATTTCTTTGTGTAAAATGGTATTAATACTTTTTCTGTCATAGAATTCTATGGAGTCTTGAAATATTGTCCCTAAAAACATAAATAGATGTTAAATTTACATTAGCCCTACCTACTTCCATCACATAGATGAACAAAAACAAGAACACAATTTTCTATGAATGTATCTCAAAAGTATGATATCAAAGAAATGAATTTCTTTTCAGTCCATTACTTAAAGGTTTTATTCATTTTAAATTCATTTAGACTCTAAGAACATGTAAATCTATATGGTTGGATATACTCTGGGACTCATGCAATGAAAGGAAAACAGGATTGTGCTCTATTTATGGAAACAACTATAACAACTGATACTTAAACATACCTTATAAATGGGGGAAATAGTTAACATACTTTAATCTGTTTTGTCAATAAACTCTAAGATGTTTCAAAAGGAAAAAGATCAAGAACAGGAATCTTTCTCTGTGGTATCAAATACCCACGTAGTCTAGGGGTCATGAAAAAGAAGGGTATTATCACCCTATACTTGAGAATTATATTACAACTGGCTGATTATTCGGGATTAATGAGCACAGGGTTAGGAGTTCAGTGGCCATATGGGCAACTGTAATGAGTTGCCTGCAGCTAGGCCCCTGCTAACACTGCCAATCAGCATCCGCAGGGATCTCTAAGCTCACCAGCAGTTTGGCTCTGCTCCAGCAGGGGACCACCTCAAGCCAGTGGCTCTATACCAACCCAGTCTTCTTGGCTTCACCTCCATCTGGGTCTGGGATGCTAGTCACTGTGCATGTGACTAATTTCTTGGAACCAAGCCTCAACTTGTATACCTTTTCTAGTAAATGAGTCTTCAACCTGCTGCCCTGATACCATAAACCAGAATCCACGCCTCACCCAGAATCCATGTTCCTCTAAACTTGTTTCTCTAAGGCTTTTAAACTGACTTGAATCCTGTCTCTAAAGCCCAGTTTACTGTGGTTGCGTTCCTGCTAATGACAAAGGCTCTCTCCTTGACCAAACTTTAGTCGGGATACTCTGAACCCTTTTCTGGATCAGGCTATGCTAGACCTGCATAGCCAGGTTTTAGCAAGAATCCTGCTAAATCAGTTTGGAGAGAATCCCTCACCCTCCATCTCTGATGGGGCTCTTCTGCCTCTACTATCCTCCAGGTGATATTACTCGGGCCGGCCTGCAGCAAGAACCTTGTCGAGTCTATTTAGACAGTGAAACCGTGTCCCCCTAAAATGGAGTTGCCCTGCTGAGTTTATGATTAACCTCTCTATCTGAAACTTTATTCTCTTTCTTGTCCCCCTCTGACCTCAATCCTGTGCTAATTGAACACTAATCAACAAGAATCAGATGACTAAAACTGCTGTCGTTGATACCATCATTAATGTACAAACTCAGGTTATTTCTCCAGGGCATGAGCTAATAGACCCCCAAGCCATGGACCACATGGCCAGACAATTGTAAACCAGAGACATCCTAACTCCCCAAATGACGATTAAGAAATGTCACAGAGGGCTTCCCTGGTGGCGCAGTGGTTGAGAGTCCGCCTGCCGATGCAGGGGACACGGGTTCGTGCCCCCGTCCGGGAAGATCCCATATGCCGCGGAGCGGCTGGGCCGGTGAGCCATGGCCGCTGAGCCTGCGTGTCCGGAGCCTGTGCTCCGCAACGGGAGAGGCCACAACAGCGAGAGGCCCGCGTACCGAAAAAAAAAAACAACAACCAAGAAATGTCACAGAAATGTCACAAGAAGATGATGATTACCCTCAGCTTCTTTGTTCTTTCCCTTTAAAAAAAAAAAACCCCTAACTCAAAGACCAAATTGGAGTGGATTGAGGCTTGTCTCCCACTCCCTTGCCTGGCGCCCTGCAATAAATCCTGACTTTGCTGCAAACTCCCACTGTCAGAGTTTGGCTTTCTGCACCACAGGCACATGAACCCTTTGCTCTGTTACACCAGAATCCCCCTGATGTTTCCTATTAGTAATTTTCCATCACCCAACCTCCCCAACCTGTTCCTTGTCTAAAAATCTCCACCTTTCCTTGAATCTGGAATTGAGCCCAATTCTATACAGAGGTCTCTTCCCTTCTATTGCAATTGTTGATGAATAAACTCTGTTCTTTACCACTTTAACTACTGTCCAGCTCTGGTTTTCTTTAATACTACCTGCTCCCAGATCTCTCCACCTGTCTGTACTCTGATGCCTGTTTTGTCATTTTTATGGTGCTCTCTGCCTGTACTCCCTGGGCCTTCCTATGACAGAGCCCAAGCAGACCCCAACCTATCAAAGAAAGAATCTTTATATACAACCTGTTCTGTCCTGGTATATTTCTCTAATCTCAGGAATTTCCTTACAGGACTGATTAATCACCTGACTTCATTAACAAGGGCATATTATTAAAGTCTAGTATGAGTCTTCATTAACTTTTTCTTTGGCAAATACCCCTGCCTCCTGACTCAACTTTCCCTCTTCAGGACATTGTTATCTGATTAAACATTAATCTTGTCATTCCCTTTCCTCAAGTCTGCAGAGTCAGGGTCTAACGTCCGAGGCTATATGATCTAGCTTCAAACTGTCCAAACTTCTTTTCATTGCTTCCATTTACCTAACATTTTCTCCAGGCAAAATGAATTTGACTTGTTACCTGCTGTAGATGCCCTTAGTTTTTCTATTGTTCCCTCCCTTTGCCTGGGTCTACAACGCTTTTCCTTATTTCTGCATGTCCAAATCCTATTCAACTTCAAGACCTAGTACCACCTGTTGCGCACAATCTCTTTCTTGCTCAACCCCATCTTGATCACTCTGATGGTCCTTAACACTTTCTACTTTGTAATACAGTTATTTATGCACTTATTATCTTCCTATTAGGTCATAAGATCCTGGATGGCAAGACATATCTTATTTTCATTTTTTTTTTTTTTTTGTGGTATGCGGGCCTCCCTCCGCCGTGGCCTCTCCCGTTGCGGAGCACAGGCTCCGGACGCGCAGGCCCAGCGGCCATGGCCCACGGGCCCAGCCGCTCCGCGGCATGTGGGATCCTCCCAGACCGGGGCGCGAACCCGGTTCCCCTGCATCGGCAGGCGGATGCGCAACCGCTGCGCCACCAGGGAAGCCCTCTTATTTTCATCTTTGTATTCAATAGCATCTAAAATATAGAAGCTTGCACACAGCACATGCTTAATAAAATTTTCTGAATGAACTAATTCTCAGTTCTATCAAAGCTCTTTCAGATTTGCATCATTTATTAAAACATGGAAAGGAGAGGAGATGGGGAAGATGGTATGCATCATAATGATCTATCCATAATCTTTTGGATTAAGAGACCCTAGAAGTTATCTATTGCCAGTGGTTCTCCACCAATTTTCTAACTTGATACACCTGATTAGTGACATTCACATGTACAACTAATGTGTAACTAAGGGAAAAATCCAGATATATATTCTTTCTTTCTACAGACTCTAGGATATGTATACTTGGGCTCCCTAGCTGTAAGTCTACCTTCTCTTTCTTTTATTGATGTTTGGAAGATCAGTTGAAAGGATACTGATATAAAGAATTCTCTCATTTACAAACCAGGAAATCTTAAATACAAGTGCAAATAACTTCTCTAAAATCACACAGCCAGTCACAAGCAGAAGTGGGATTAAAACCCAGGTCTTTTAACGCCTTGTCCAGTGGGCTTTCCACTAAACAATATAGTCTATGATCACTGATGCTGGAAAAATAACTCAAAGTCCCTGTAGATTATCAGCATTACTTTCCCTCATGTGGGTGCATATTTATAAAGCTTTCAAAAGCCATCCATCAACTAGTTTGTAAGCAAGTCCAATAAGCTTTCAGATTCTTTCACTGAACTTCCTCTCCCCTCCTCCATTTGTGGAAATTAGTTGTATGGTGCTTTAGCAAAGACAGCCTGATTGATGTTAAGTTACTGTTCAGCAACAGTTCCTGCTATTAATTGCTTTAAAATGGTAATTACGATTTGTGGTACAAGATATTTTCCTTTCTAATTGGCTATTACTGGTGAATAGCAGCCTGTTACATAACAGAAAGATTGTGTTAAATCAATAACCACAATTACAATTCCGAAGTCTTTCTCTTAAGAAACAAATCTTAAGTTTTTGAATAAAAACACTAAAAAAAAAAATTGTTAAAGGCAGGGCCTCTGTAATTACTTGTAATTACTCTGTAATCATCTTTGAATTTAGAAAAAACACAAAATAAGGACAGTGTTAGGGAAACCAGGAGATGAGCATGCATTTCCTTTCTTTTAAAAATAACCACATTTAAAAGCTTTACTCTGCTCAGCTCCTCAGTCAATGAATACAAATTGCAGATTCAAATGTATCCAATTCTTCCCAGAGTGTAATATGGAAACAGAAAGGACTCTCCAATTAGCTCTGGTAAAATATGAATGTGGAGCCCCCCCATTACACTGAAAATTCCCCAAGGATAAGGCCAGGGGTTCTTCTTCATTTGTGCCCCATACAGCACCCAACAAGGAGCCCATCCACAGTCTCCACTCAGCCAACACCAAATGACAACACAGCATGGCACTGTCCCAGAAGAGGAGGTGATCCAAAGCTATATGTGACAGTCCCTGTCCTCAAAGGGTATATTATAAAATCAGGGATATGTCTTGATTCAAACTCTAATGTTAATTAGTCTGCAATCATTTTAAAGTCATATCTCCAGATTATTGTAGTAGTAGCAGCAGTTGTGATGATAATAATAGTGAGGTCAACTGACTCGCTCAAGGTTACACAGGTTTTAACCGACAGCTACTTTGGAATCCAGTTTGTCCAATTCCAAAGACTCACCACTGTCTCTTGTGACAGACCTTCATCAGCATCATTCATCTCTACATTTTTATAGTGTATCAAAGTTTACAGAGTGCTTTCATATACAGTCTCACTCAACCTCCCAGCAATATCAGCAAGGTACTTACCTGCAGCATTTTTATGAGACTGAGGCTCAGCGGGGTTAAAGGATTTTCCCCAAATTCACACTGCCACAAAGCAGCAGGCTAAGAACCCAGATTTCTGACTCTTAATCCAGGTTTTCCTTCCATACATTTTTACTCAATGTATTGATGAATTTAAATATATTACACATAAAGAAAGCCCCAAAGTATCCCACATCAGCTTATGTCACTTAAAATATTCTACCACTTATTGTTGAACACCCCTCCCAACCTCCCTCCAACCCCACAATCGAGCAAAGGTTTAAGTCCTGTTTAATTCCAGAAACTACTTGATGCCTAGAGCTAAAGACAGCACCCAGTCCCAGTTGGCTATCTTACAAATAACAACACTGGTCACAAAGACCATTGGTTGAGATGTAAAGAAAGGCAGAAGACTGATCAGTCAAATCCATCACCACTCACTGTCCTGCTCACCTTTGGGTCAATGAAGTCAGTAGAACACACTTATTTCAGCAAGAGATGGCAGTTCTTCAAGGAACTGTCAGTGAAATGCCAATCCATTCAGTCTCATAAGTTTATTAAATAAATCACAGCAAAACTGAATCCTAACTCTATGGTAAAGTTTTCCATGAACAACTAATAGAAGTATTTAAAAATTCAATCACTGGAAGGGCAGTTTAGGTGTACTTCTTATTTCTATATACTCATGGATTTACATTTAGAAGAAAGTATGATTTTTATCACATCAATCTGGTCAATATCATCTTCAGTTTTTCAAGATAGGACATGTATGAGAATGTGCTGTGGAGGACACTGCTGTTCTTCTGCATGAACGCAAGATCTATGTCAATACAATTAGAAGTGTATGTAAACTCAGTGTCTGATACTACAAGTACCTACCAAATCCCGTAACAGAAACCTGGTCTTAAAATGGAAAAGACACGTTAAGATTCTAGCACTCAAAACCAACACCTGTATCACCTCTGGCACACATGCCAAAGATGTCCCTAAACCTATGACTGAAGTATAAGTCACCATTTATTGAAGACTAGGTACTATAATTATGATCTCACTACTCAATTCAACATTCCAGCAAGACAGATATGATTATTACCCATTTCACAGATGAGAAACTAAGGTTCAGAGGTTGCTTAACTTGCCTGTGGCTGGTGAGTAACCAGGATTTGATCCTAAGTTGTCCTGACCTCTTTTCTCATACTATATTGTCTTTCTAGAGTAACATCAACTTTAGAACAAAGTTATGTTTAAGGAAAGTATGTTTCAGACCTCATCCAATGGAATTTAGTTACTATGAGACATCTTTACAGTCGTAATTGGGTTAAAAGTTCTCTTTCAGTTACTGTGTGGCCTTATGCAAGTTGCTCTTTGCACCAGTTTTCTCATTTGTATTAAATAAAAAGGGGATAATATGAGTATCTATCTCAGGGATGTTGTGAGACAAAATGATCTCTAAAAGCATTTGAAACAGTACTTGGCACAGTCACTGCTCTACAAATGTTAGCTATCATCAGTATCATCAGTGTTATAATACCTCTTTTATAATATCTTCTCTTAATATCCTGCAAGCTGGGTCCCATGTATGTTTTAAAGGAAAACAAAAGGATGTTCTGAAGTAGGACCCTTCAGAACCTTACACCAAACCTAGTATCTATAATTCTTTTTCTTCCTTGACACCCTCTGGCCTGTACCTTGCAAGGCCATCTGAGTATGTAAGATTATCTAAGCTTCTTGCTGACTCTGATTGTGGGTGTATGTGTGAAGAGTTGGGAGCTGGGTATGAGGGGGCAGTGCTTGGCAGGGGTGAGAAAGGGTATAGAAGATAATATAAAAGGCCTTCAGAGCACATAGTTGCAATACCAGTACAGAGCACCAACAGACACCCTGACAACCCCTAGGAATGCACGGGCAGCCTAAGCAGTTATCACCACCACATTCCTAAGCTTCCCCTTGGTTACACTGCAATTTAGATTGCTTCTAAGTTAATCAGAGCAGGCAGTTTTACAGTTCAATTAGGCATATCTTTATATTGAATGCAACTGATATTTACTGAGTTCCAACTTTATAAAAGGAAATATGTTGGGCTTTCCTAAACGTATAATTCAATGCATAATCACAGTAACTCTGCAAGGTAGATATTACAGCTATATTTTCATAAATGTAGCAGATATGTAATTAATCTACATTATACAGCTACTAAATACCAGAATTGAAATTTAAATACAGTTTTTCCAAGATAGGGTCTAGTCCTCTTTCCACTGTCATGCCAAATACACAAGACTGGACTTAAGCCTTAATGCTGGAAGTAAGATGACAACCTGTGGAAAACTGGATAAGAGCCACACAGATGATGGAAGACAGATTTCAAGGTCTCTGTAGCAGTTTACTCAGTTATGGGTTCAAGGTTATAAAGGACAGATCTGAAGTATTCTCTTAAATATTTAATCATTATCTAAACACTAACACTTCACTTTAAAAAAAGACTGAAAAACTATGCTTAAATGCTAACTATGATTATCTCTGACAAAGTTGATACTTCATGATGACAGTCTGAATTTTCCAGTTGGTATGCGTAACTTTCACAAGCACACGGTGGTATGCATAACTTTCACAAGCACACAACATCTACTCAGTTTTTTTATTCTACTTCAATTCCTCTGTTTAAAATAGCAGTCATTCTAAGTACTTAGGATAAATTTCAAAGATTCTAACCATTAAATTGTTATAGAGTGTTTACTACACACAGTTCTGATAGGCACTGGATGTACTAAACTAAAATAAAACAACTCTCGCCCTCAAGAAGTTCAGTCTACTGGTGTAGACAAAACTGCCAACAAATAACTACAATGTGATATGGTATAAGTGTGATAATGGAGATTTGGGAGGGGTAGCAGGGTGACTGAAGATGAGGCTGGAAAAGTAGATTGGAACCTAAATGCAACACGTCAGAGTTACAACGAAGATTTGAAGTGAAGATCCATGAATACATTTGAGTTTTTGAAGGTGGATTAAGAAAGGGAAAATCGAGAGTCAGTGAGATCAGGACTTCCCTGGTGGCGCAGAGGTTAAGAGTCTGCCTGCCAATGCAGGGGACACGGGTTGGAGCCCTGGTCTGGGAGGATACCACATGTGGCAGAGCAACTAAGCCCCTGCGCCACGGCTGCTGAGCCTGCGCTCTAGAGCCCGTGAGCCACAATTACTGAGGCCTGCGTGCCTAGAGACCCTGCTCCGCAGTGAGAAGCCACCGCAATGAGAGGCCCAGGCACCGCAACGAAGAGTGGCTCCCTGTCGCCGCAACTAGAGAAAAGCCCACACGCAGCAAAAAAGACCCAATGCAGCCAAAAAAAAAAAAAAGTCAGTGAGATCAATAGGAAGGTTTTGCAATCATCCAGGCTAGAATTCAGTTCTGGTCAAACATTTATTAAACACTGACAAGGTGCCAAGAACAGGGTCAAGCAGACAATAACAAATGACATGGTCTTGGTCCCCAAGAGTACAGTTTGGAGTGTGGGGACACAGGTAATTCAGCAGCAACGGTGAGGGTTAGAAACAGAATAGTGGTTACTTGAAGAGATGGAGAGAAAGAACAGATTCAAAAGATTCTTTCAGGCACAGGAAAATAAGGTGTGGTAACGGATCAGATTCAGGACCTGAGGGCAAGATAGGAATCAAGGGTGCTTCCTCGGTTTCTATAAAAGCCTTGATGCCATTTATCAAAATAGGAAATACAAGAATGAGGAGTTGACGCCACCTGCTATACCCATTTCTTCTAGAGACATCAAAATGAATTAATAAGGTCTCCAGACGGAAAGCTTTATAAATCCAAAGAGGCATTACCATGATCATCATCTACTGTACATGCATTTGTAGGGAAAAAAGTTGACTCTGTCAGAATACTACAATATGGAAGCACAGGTTAACACTGTCAGATGAAATCACTGCCATCAGAAAAATTTCCCCAGTAACATCCCCAAATGTGAGAAATGTTGAGTCTATTACCTGTTCTTAATTTTAGGGGACAATATGAAATCCTAGTTACCGTTCAAATGTTTGGAAAGCAAGGGCTTCCCTGAGAGATGGAGCCTCAGGAAGTCTGGCACACAGACCTCAGGGAAGGCGTACCTGCCTGCATACTGCCCAGTGACTCATTCTAGCAGAAATCTTGTAGAATTGCACAGATTTCTATAAAAAGACTCCCTAGTCACTTCTGTCCCAGAATTTTAAACACACAGATTGACATTTTAATTAGAATTAGAGGGAAACCTCTTAAAAGAGGCAGTTTTCAAGACATTAATTATTTTACAGGGAAAGACACACTTGATAGCAAAGTGGCTGCTTAACAAAAAATATGAATATGCATACTTTTAACATCATTATTTCCACCCAAACTTTGTATCACACTTTGCAGGCTTTGAAAAGAATGTGGATAAAGTCACAGAATGATACATAGGTTATTTTTTTTGTTTGTTTGTTTGTTTTTTTGTGGTACGCGGGCCTCTCACTGTTGTGGCCTCTCCCGTTGCGGAGCACAGGCTCCGGACGCACAGGCTCAGTGGCCATGGCTCACGGGCCCAGCCGCTCCGCGGCATGTGGGATCTTCCCGGACCGGGGCACGAACCCGTGTCCCCTGATACATAGGTTATTAAGGGAATTTTTTTTTAATTTTTAAATTTAATTTTTTTTTTTTTTTTTTTTTTTTTTTTGTGGTACGCGGGCCTCTCACTGTTGTGGCCTCTCCCGTTGCGGAGCACAGGCTCCGGACGCGCAGGCTCAGCGGCCATGGCTCACGGGCCCAGCTAGCAGGTTCCTATTAGTTATCCATTTTATACATATTAGTGTATATATGTATTAAGGGAATTTTTAATGACAACTTTACCTTGTAAGAATGACATAAAAATCAGCCATTAAGCTCTCCCATTGATTGCTACAAATTACTGAGAATACTGATTCTCACTAATCACTGATGGGCAGTTCTGAACCAGGGTGAGGAATTTTTTTGTTACAGATACAGCAAATTGACTGCTCAATACTTCTGTTGAAAATAAACTGCAACCTAAAATTATGCTTTCTATCCGTTACTCAATTCAATCTAATGGTCATCTAAACACTGATCCTGAATTAATGCTGGTCATCACAGCTTGGTAATGATATGGAGAAAAGGACACTCATATTATTACTGGTAGGAATGTCTACACACACCCGTTAAGAGGAAAATGTGACATCACAATTTTAAACATGTGTCACCTTTGACCAAATTCCTCAAGAAATACACACCCGGTGGACAAGGATATGTATATAAAGCCGTTCACTGCATCACTGAAAAACTAAAGCTATACTACATTAACAGAGGAATGGTTAAAGTATGGGACGTCCATATTATGGAATACTATGGGCACAGTCCTTAAAAAGAATTAACAAAATATACTGATAGGGAAGGCTATCTATAGTAGAACACTGGGAGAAAGATGGTGGCAGATCTTTAAGCTTACATAGAATGATCCCTTTTTATTTAAAAAAAATCAAAACCATACAGATGTGTGTCATATACAAAATTTATTAGAAAAAGCACACACCAAACCCCCAAGAGTTGTTACTTTTGGAGTGGGACTGTTTGTGGTGCAGGAACTTTCATTTTTTTACCTTACACATCTCTGAATGGTTTGAACTGTTTATGATGAAAAGTTTTATAATTTTAAAATAACTAATGATATTTAAAAGTTATACAATGTTTTTGAAAGGCATACCCAATTTTCTTTTTTATGAGTTAATCTGTGAGATAAATTCACCAAAGATTTCACCTTCAAATGTTAAACTGGTAGCCCTCTGGTACTTTGAGAATATGGAAAACCTTTAGCATGTTACTACAAGAGTTGCCTATATGGCCAACCCCAAAATGAACTGTTTAGGGTGTGAATATAACACAATATTTAAGTATGGAGCTTAGCCAAAGATTTCTTTGGTAGAGGTACTGAAATAATTTCAAAGCTAGGGGTTCCATTGATAAGAAGTGGGAAGAAATCTCTGTGCTAAGACAAAAACTTAAGACTAAATGTCAATTTAACCATGAAAGCAAAAACAAAGAAATTTTTTAAAACCCCAACAAGGACGGAGAACCAAATTTAAGCCCCAAACCATGTCCATTAGAAAAAGACAACTAGCTGTGTTAAATGATCAAATCAAAAAAGAAGAGAGTGGGATGGGGATAGACAGACTAAAGGTAAAAGAATGGGACTAGGAATTCTAAAGAAAATCCCCCTGCAGCTTTCAAAGTGTGACTTTTGCTTCTACATTGGATCAGAATACAACTTGAAAGTCAAGTGAAGCCGAAGTAGCTGTGACGATTTTCTCTGGAACCATGACTGCAAATTACCACTTCCCTGCCTCTCGTTCTAAGGACCCAGTCTGGGAAGATCTCCCAGGCTCCACGTTCAATCCTGGAGAACGCCAGGGGCAGTCAACGAGCGAGGGGGTAAACTGTGAGAGCCACACACACTTTCCCTTCAGAGGCTACTCCAGCCAGCAGTTGAGAAAATCTGTAGAGTGGATAGCAGCGACCAACCAGTCTGCAACTGGAAATCCACCCGAACCCAAATAAAACCTATCTCCCGAGGCCAAACCAAGCAAACCGAGGCAGGGGTAGGGTACGGGCGAGGAAAGAGAGCGGCTAACCCCAGAGTTACAATAACCCACGCACGAACGTGACATGACCCACGCCCACTCGGCAGCGAGCGCAAAGGTGGGAGCTCCAAACGTGGCACAGACGCCCAGCGAACTTCGCTGGCTGCGGAGGCTATGGCATCCCATTTTCTCTTCCCTCCCAGACAGCCCCCAACAAGTAGCCGCCTCCGACTCCACCCCATCCCGCTGGGCCCTGCCCGAGGTTCCCTCGTGCTCAGGTGGCCTTAAAGCTAGGGTCGGCCCAGCAGTCAGCAGCACTCCAGGTCGGAGAAAAAGGAAGACACCTCAGAAGCACCGTACTCACCCTCATAACTGACACCCCCAGTTCCGCCACGGTTGCCATCACCGTCCTCCTCTCCTTGGGTAGCAGCCTCCTGTGTCTTGGGAGCAGCCATTACGCGGCTGAGAAAAAAAAGGGAGGGCTGCGGACAGGCGTGGAACCAATGGAAACGCGATTGGAAATTAACTCCCCATCGACGCGGCGTCTCCTCCACTCGCACGCCGCGCCGTCACTATCTGGGCCAATAGGAGGTGGCGAGCGGAACGTATCCCCGCCCCCAGCCGCTAATTCCCCGCCTCCTTCCGGGATGGAGTGGCCCAGAACTACAATTCCCAGGGTGCTGCGGGGGCGCTAGGCAGGGAGGGCTGGAAGAGGCGCTGGCGGGCGGGGGTGCGCCCGAGAGTGCCCCGGCGTGTTCGCTTAGTTCAGTGAATCAGAACAATGACTGCACTCCGGGTTCCCGGGAGCGCGTCGGAGGACTGTGAATAGCTGCCGCCGGGAGAGCGGCGGGTGGCGCAGCCTTGGCCGCGCGGTGTCAACGCCGGGCTCGGGAGCCTCCAGCGCAGACCTTGCCCAGCGCCTGCAGCCCGCGCGGAGCCGCCGGGCTCCAGCGCTGCAACCGCTACTCGGGAGCTGTGCATTGTTGTGAGTCGGAGAAGGGGCGCGGGGATTCCAAAGCCCGAAGACCCCGGACCCCTCTCTAGCCATGTGGATACCTACGGAGCACGAGAAATACGGCGTGGGTGAGTCTCAGCTGGGCGAACTTTTATTCCGCTCTGGCCAGAGCGTGTGCGTATTTCGCGTTCTTGCCCTCGCGCCCCTCTCTCTCTACCCGGCTGGAAATGCCTAATCGTAGCATCGCGCTGCGGGTTCGGGGCTTTGCCCAGCCAGCTCCGGGCAGAGGGGTGCGCGCCGGGGTCTCGCGCTTTAACGCCGGATGGGCGCTCCAGGCACCGGCTCCCGGAGGGAGCGCTCGGACGGCTGAGGGGAGCGCGCCGCCAGTCCGCCTGCTGCGGGCTCTGCCTGCGGAGTTTGGAGTGGCGACGGGGCGTGTGTATGTCAAGTTGGAAGAGGAGGGCGAACGGCGTTCCTCTCCCTCCTCCTTTTTCCCCAAAGACGGCAAGGGCTGTGACGATTTCCCAGGGTGGAAAGGGAGGCAACAACAATCGCGTAGCGAGAACATCCCCAAAACAGAAGGGAGGCGCAAAACCTTCCCTCTGCGTCCCTTCAACATTCCCGGAGAGCGGAATGTGGCACCGTCCTCAAAAGAGCCGCTCTGACAGAGTCCGGCCCGAGCCTCCCTCCTCCCTTCCATCCCGGGTTACCGAGTATGTGTTGAGGGGCGGGGGGAAATTGGCAAATTTCAACATCTGCGCAGCTCTGTTCTTTGGTCTTTGGAGGGGAACGGGTATTTCAGCAATGTTTTTACTTCTGACCACCCTCTCTGCTCGGGGTGAGCCCGGTGCGGGGGGTGGGGGGGTGGAGGACAGCTGTGGAGTGTTAATGGGAAGAGAGAATCGGAAAGCTTGGGTCTTCGAGGCAAGGAGACAGCTCTTAGGAAAGGACTACCCGGACACTGGTGTTCGGAGGAAAAGGAGCAGGGTAGCGCTCGCTCTTCTGTGCAAAGGTGAACAACAAAGGACATTAATGTTGACTGATGAATACAGGAGTCTCCCTTCCTTTCCCTCCTTCCATTTCAGGCCGATTACAGTTCCCGTTTTTGTTGTTTGATTTCAGCTGAGTCGCCCGTTGGCAGTTACTCCTTTTAGGTTGCGACTATTAAGCCAGGCTCTCTGACAAGCCTGCAGCAGCCAAATGCAATTATAACCTCTCAGAAGGTTTAACAGAGAGAAAGCATTATGGATTTTACTAACAATCTCTATTTCCTATAATGCCCCGTCCTGCTGATTGGTGTATTTTTTTTAAATTGTGTATAGATCTAGTGATTTAGATGATGTGTAGGTATCTGCTTATGTTCTAAATTCATTTTCCTGTAATTAAAAAAATCTGGAAAGCCTTTCCAGGGAGTCATAGTTACAGGGAATTTTTTTTTTTTCCAACTTCGCCTGGGGATAGGACTTTGGAGTCCCCTGAAAGGTTTAAATAAAGTCATTCCTGTATATTACATTAGCTTTCATTCTGGATTTTGACTGGTTAGCAAGACAATAGTTTGTCCAGGACCCACCTTTGGGGAGGGGTTCCACCTTTCCCTCTCTTTGAAGTGTAAGGGGAGCCTTTGCCAGGCACTCTACTGGCAAGGAGTAGATGTTTCCTTCTCTTCACTCGCCCCTTTTTTTGGAGTAGATTACCCCTGGCTAGGAAAAGACATTGCCTTTGCTGAACTGGTGAGGACCTGGAGTGTTCCCTTGTCACCGGGTTATCACTCAGTGCAGGAAGCACAGACACATCCAGCAACACTGTCCTGCTTGGAGTTGATCCCAGATGTTGCTTTCTTCCAAGTGTTAAATTATACAGATTATGGATGGGATTTACTTTCTTGATGTCTTTATGTGCCAGGTCACAGCTGGGGTGCTGGTATCCATTAGTTCTTCTCTCACCTTTCTTTGCAAGCTGTGGGCAGAGGATTAAAACATACTCTGGGATTTCCTGGAATGGCAAACTGGATGTTATCACTCAAGTGTTTTGGGCTGCAGCAGACACCTCGCCTTTGGGTGGCTGTGATTTGGTTGCAGAGTAGGGGAGGCGGAAGGATGAGCACACATTTAGTAAAAGGTTGAGTGAGATGAGCGGCGAAAGCAGGGGGGCGGGTCTGTTGTGCTCATTTATACAATATCACACATAACATGGAATGTTAACCATCTTTTATTATTAATTTTTGAGCATTTGGCTTATGAATGCTTAGCTGTTTTTTAGAATCCATCTGTTAGGGGTGTGTGTGTGTGTGTGTGTGTGTGTGTGGTGAAAATTTTGCTAGGATTCTTATGTGTGTACTTTATTTCTCACCACGGAGAGCACTATTTGTAGCTGCCTATGCTGCAAGTTGTTATTGATTTATTTATTTTTATAAACTTGGTTAGTGTATGTGCTTTTCTTGTATAGTATTTTATAAATACTAAGGAAAAGATATTTTATGGGCACAAATGTTTGGTTGATATCAGGTGTAGTAGTAATTCACTTTCCTCATTCTTTGAAATAAATTGGTTTTTGTGACTTTGAGTGCCTGAAGTTTCCATGCAAATTGTATATTTCTAATATACCTCTTATCTACCATCAATTATGTATGAGATAATTATGTGTCTATATATTAGTGTTTCAGTTTCAAGCAACATATTGTAAACATGGATAAAATGACTTAAATTTCATACCTGTAGTAAGGTGTACCAGAGATAGAAATTCCTTTTCAAACCTGATGTGTGGGCACTATCTCTTCCATTTAACTGATGAACAGTCTTAAAACAATGTGTACATAGTCATATACCTAAGTGTTCTAAGGAATTAGACAGGTATAGTGATAAAGCTGGAGTCCTGAGTGATAGGGAACCTTGTCTCTTTAAAAACATGTTAGTAGGCACAATGATAGGCATATTTTATCTTGGGAGATTCTGTTTAGCTTTTGGTCTTAGTCTAGACAATGCTGCCAGCTGTGTGACCTTAGGTAAGTCACTTAACTTTTCAGGGTCTCAACATCATGGTCAAATGATAGCCAAGGTCCTTCCCAGTACTAATTCTGTAGAGCTCTTCCAAACAAGTGTGTCCTTTGGTAAGAAAGACATTTCTGTTGTGTCAAGATTGTTATGAGAAAGACATTTCTGCTGTGACACATCCCACATGGTTTTCAACTAAGATCACAGGTAAGCAAACTACCTGGCAAGCTGACAGAACCAAGGTGACGGTTGCTTTCTTTTTCAGTCTGTCCAGCGGGAGCTCCCTGGGCAATGACTAAAGCATTCTTGATCACCTCTTCACAACTTTCACAACTTTCCTCACGCCCACTGTCTGCCTCTGCCTGTCCTCATCTGTCATACCCTCTGTCCCCTCCCTTAAAGTGGTGGGAATTAGTCACAGAGAAAGTTAGGACCATTGCAGATCTGTTTCTACATTCATTTGCTCAGCAGGCATTCATGCAGCATTCCCAGGTGAGCCAGTAGCCTTACTGAGCTGCAAACTGCTCCTCTACATCCAGCCAGATGTTTTACATGTGTGAATACAATTAAGCTTAGAGGGGGAATATGGGCTGGATTTATCGCTGCAAAAAATCCATGAGGCTTACAAGAAACAAAACTCAGAACAAGCAGATCTGAAGGTCATGGATGTCATTTAAAAAATCAATTATTATAGTACCAGTATCACTGAGTACCAGTATCACTGAGTACTCACAAACATTCCTATCCTCCATTTATCCTGAAGTGCTTTCTGAACTCATCCAAGTAGGAATTCTGTTCCTTTTTAAAGCCCCTTCTATTTTTAGGGGGAGAGGTACCGTCTCTTATTTACACAGGATACTTTTTTTTTTTTTTTTTTTTTTTTCGGTACGCGGGCCTCTCACTGTTGTGGCCTCTCCCGTTGCGGAGCACGGGCTCCGGACACGCAGGCTCAGAGGCCATGGCTCACGGGCCCAGCTGCTCCGCGGCATGTGGGATCTTCCCGGACCGGGGCACGAACCCGTGTCCCCTGCACCGGCAGGCGGACTCTCAACCACTGCGCCACCAGGGAAGCCCTACACAGGATCTTTAGAATGTCTTTTCCTTCAGAAGCGTGCTTTAATGGTAGCCTGTGTGGGAGAGTTATGAGGGAGTGTACCTTTCCTCTTAGCTGTTTTCAGTTTGTTAGCTAGCAGCCTTAAAATGTTTCCTATTTGTGGTACTGTGATGTGTGCAGATAACATGTGTAGCTAGATAAAGATGTGCTGCCTGGAATTGTTTGTGGCATTTAGAGCTTGGCACAGGATTCTAAACTTTCAGTGAGAAGCAAAGAGGAGTGATTTATACCTCCAAGTAAAGTACCATTGAAGGGCTGTGCAGACAGTGGGATGGCAGCTGACGTTCTTGATCTGGCCTCCTGTGGGAATAGCCTATAAACGTTTCCCCCTTTTGGTCATTCTCCTAAGTGATGATTCTTTCATGAGGCCCCACAGTAACACAGAGATGCTGCCTTTCTTCTTTAGTCTTGTTTTTTCCCCAGAGGCTGTGTGGTGAGTACTACAAAGGAGTTAATAAAAATTTCAAGAAACTTAAGGCTTTCCTGTCTCTAGCTCCATTTCTTAGGAGACTACATTTTCAGTATTATCTTTGTTACATTATGTCCAAATTTCTAGCATAGTGACTTTATGCTGTTAGCATATATAACAGAGAAATATTAAACTCTAAGGAAACCCAACCAAGATGCTATAACCCTACTTTATTAATACAATGTTTTATAGGTAAAAAAATGTTGTGAAATTATTTTACTTGGGTCTGCTCTCTGAAGTAGAATGATAACTTCCATTTAAGACATGAGGAAACACCTTCACAGAAGTTAAGTGACTTACAGGCATACCTTGGAGATATTGGGCGTTCAGTTCCAGACCATTACAATAAAGCGAATTATCACATAAAGCAAGTCACACAAATTTTTTGGTTTCCTAGTGCATATAAAAGTTATGTTTACACTATACTGTAGTCTATTGAGAATGCAATAGCGTTATGTTTAAAAAACAATGTACATACCTTAATTTAAAAACACCTTATTGCTAAAAAAACAAAAAAAAACATCATTGCAGGGTGGCTACAAGCCTTCAATTTGTAAAAAAAAAAAAAAAAAAAAAAAAATTGCAGTATCTGGGAAGCACAATAAAATGAGATATGCCTGTACTCTATCTAGATCAGTGGCTTTTTTTTTTTTTTTTTTGCCGGTACGCGGGCCTCTCACTGTTGTGGCCTCTCCCGTTGCGGAGCACGGGCTCCGGACGCGCAGGCTCAGTGGCCGTGGCTCACGGGCCTAGCCGCTCTGCGGCATGCGGGATCTTTCCGGACCGGGGCACGAACCCGTGTCCTCTCCATCGGCAGGCGGACTCTCAACCATTGCGCCACCAGGGAAGCCCGATCAGTGGCTTTTAATCTTGTTTAACTGTCATCCATAATAGGAAATACATTTTATTTCCTGACACCACCAACACCACCCCACACACATATAAGTGAAACAATATTTGCTCATACTTTCTGTGATGTTCTCTTCTTTTTCATTAAAAAAAATATATACAGAGCTTCCCTGGTGGCGCAGTGGTTGAGAGTCCGCCTGCCGATGCAGGGGACACGGGTTCGTGCCCCGGTCTGGGAAGATCCCACATGCCGCGGAGCGGCTGGGCCCCTGAGCCATGGCCGCTGAGCCTGCGTGTCCGGAGCCTGTGCTCCGCAACGGGAGAGGCCACAACAGTGAGAGGCCCGCGTACCAGAAAAGAAAAAAAAAAAAAAAAAAAAAAAAAAAAATATATATATATATATATATATACACACACAAATATCAAATCATTATGTTGTATACCTGAAGCTAATATAATGTATGTCAATTATACCTCAAAATTAATTTATTTATAAACTTTAAAAAGTTTGTCATTAGCGTAATGACTCATTAATGGGTCCTCACCCATAGTTTGAAAAGCACTGCTCTAGCTACCACATTTGTGAAACAGGAAGGACTGGAACTTAGACCTTGTTGGGTTTCTAGTTAAGTTCATTCATGATGTTGTTGCTTTTTGACAAATATGTATTTGTGTTTATTTTAACTTAAACTTTAATCATACTTTTTTCTTTCAATATAAGTCAAAATCTGTCTTTTTATATAATATTTCTCATTTACAATGGAACAAGTATACAAAGCCATCAGATACATTGTATATATTTGACAAGGGCTGGGATCAACTGCATAATGACCAATTTTGGATTTTTCTATATAGTTTCCTTTGACAGTGATCTCTGGCCACTATAGCAGAAGAATAAATATAATAGATCTAATGAGCTTTCCAATTGTAGGGTTACCAGCACCATTTTTTTCTACCCTTTTATATATTGTTGACCACTAGTAGAAGAAACAAGGCAGCTCATGTAACTTGTTTTCTTAAAAATCTAAACTGGTAAACTTATTTGGTCAGAGTATATATAACATTAAAGAATAAAGAAGTAAAGTTCCTCAAGCCTATTTTTATTTAAGCAATTTAAATGTACTTAAGGAACAACTGTTTTACTTTCTGGCATTTAAAAAAAATGTGTGCTAAGATACACTGGATATCTATGAAGTAAATAAGAATCACCAAAAATAGTGTTAATGCCTTTTGGTGACAAAGTTGCAGTAAAACTGATATGCATTACCTTGCTGGTTGTATTGAATATTAATGTGATCCTTTTGGAAATGAATGTATGTATTTAATAGCCTTTGTGGAGCACTATCTATTTGCCAAGCATAGTTCTGAGAGCTTGTCATGTGTTTTCTGTCTAATCCTCGTGACAGCTCCATGAGGGAAGGTTCAGTTATCACTCATATTTTACAGGAAACTGAGTCATAGAGAGGTTAGGTAACTTGTCTGAGGTCACACAGAAATCGTGGAACTAGGATTGGAACCCAAAAAGTTTTAGACTGAGCCTGCTCCCTTAGCCACTATTCTGTATTGCCTAACATGGCAGTCATTAGGAGGAGTTTGAATCAGTAATCCCACCCCTCAAAATTTACATGAAAAAAAAAATCAATAGGGACACAACACTTTATGCACAGTTATTCGTTGCCATGTTGTCTGTGAAACAACGTCAATTCCAATACAGGAATACTTTAATCACTTCTGATTATCAGCACAGCAGGGTATTTATAGTCAAGAAATGGAATAATTCCATAAATAATGCTATTTCTGAAATACATTCCAGGTATGTAGTGTCAAGTGACAAAATAAATCAAAGGAAATACAGACAGTGATTGAAACTACATAAAATGTGTAGCATTATAGAGAAGATGTAGTTAATGTGTAGCATACAGAGAAGATGTAATTAATGCACAGATGAGAATTGTTAGACTATAAAGATTACCAGCAAATTCTGTTTTTAAGAATTCCTTTTGGTTAGAGATATGAGCAATATTCACACATATTGTTGCTTTTGGATTAAGGGGGGGGGGGGCATAAAAATGGTCTAAGAGAGATTATTGCGGTAGATGAGGTGAGAGATAAGTACCTGAACCTGGTGAGCCATCCTGCATGGTGAAATGTGGATAATCTAAGATGTTTAGGAGATAGAAACAACAGTAATTGGATGTGAGGAGTTAGGGAAAGGAAGAAGTTTAGTGTCTTCCTGGCTTCCAGCTTGAACAACTGGGTAAACATAGGTGCTGTTCAACGACAGAGACGTTTTTGTAGGTGGGGAAGGTTTATGGTGTAAGATTAAGTGTTTGTGATGGCCTAGAGTTGTCCAGACTCATCAAACATTCAGGTGGCGATATCTGCATAGACATGAATAGGATAACACTCTGGAGCAAAGGAGAGAAGTTCTAGACTAAAGAGCATGATTAGAGAGTCATGTGGTTTGTGTGTGTTGACTGAAGTGATCCACTTTATTAATTGTATTGACTTTGATTATGTAGTCAGCTTGTCTAAGTTTTAAAGTGACAGGTCCTAAATTTTCAAAGCTCAGTCATCTTGAAGCACTTTATTAATATGGTTATGGGGACTATAACATAAGAAATATTAGCTATCCATGTGCAGTTGGTAGGAAACTAGATTTTATGGTCTTTTCTTGCTTCCCATTAGTGCTTTGCCTGGTTAAGGTATAAGTTATTTCTATTTCTGTGACAGTTCTCTCCCAAGCAAATGTCTCATGCCATATTGTGCACGTTTGTGAGATTTCCCTAACAGAATGTTGAAAAACAGAAACCACAAATAATATTTCAATAAGCAAGATTTATACATCCCTCAAACAGCATATAGGTGTATATACACATCCACAAATGGGAAAATGCTCAGATATCCAAAGCAATATATTTGTGCATACAGACTCTGTGTGTGTGTGTGTGTGTGTGTGTGTGTGTAGTAAATATGTAATAACTCTTAGGAACCCCAAGGTCAAATTTAGAATTCTTAAAGTTATACCACAGTACTCCTGAAAACTATGTGATTTTAAGTAAGGGATTCCAGCTTATGATAACATTAGGCTCCCTTCCCCTAATATAGCCTGCATTACTTCCCACGGAAAGATTGATAAACGTACGCAAAGAGGCAAACATTGATAATATTAGAAATGAAGTCTGACAGAAAACCTATTGTCAAAATTTGGGAGGAATTTCTCCAAGGCAGGTGGAACTGCATTATGAAAACCAATTGGTGGCTTCCCTCTGGTTTCCCTCATTAAGCAGAGCAGCCTCAGTGACCTCAGTGACCTGGGCAGGAAGACCCATTGCCCCTCCCCACTGTCACCACCTTCGAGGCCAGGTCAATACATTCAACTTGGTGTGTGTCCTTTACCGCCTGAGGCCTCTATGGTCCTTCTCGTTCCATCTCATCTTTGTATTTTCTTGAGAGATGACCAGTTGGAGAAACAACTGGGACAGGAAGGTGGGTGGTTGGTTGGGTGGAAAGGAGTCTATGGAGAATACCATCTTGTCTTTGACGGGTACTGCGGTCTTCATAAAAAATGTGATTTTGTAGGCACCTTTGAATTACGGCAGTAACAAAGCATGCTGGATTTTATAGTTTTGCTTGCAATCTATCGGTGACAGAGAAAGATGTGGTGGAATAAGAGATAATCTTGTCTGAATTGCCGAAAACCATGGTCCATAGCACCTGATGACTTATCACTGGGAACTTGGCTTGGAGCTGTGCACTTCAACCAGGAAGGAAGACTTGTAAGTGGGACCAAACCCACACCTTTATTTTTAGCCCCATCCTTGGTACTGCAGAGAGGTTCAAGACCCAGGTTGCATCAGTCAGGGATCACATTTGCATCCCTATCAAAGAAGGAAAGCCGCTAAATCCAGAAACAGGCGTCTGTCACTCCATAATGAACTAAACATGGCTGCTTCTCAGCTGGGGAGGAAGAGGGAAAGCATGACATTCACATGGGAAGCTTTGGGAAGCTGCCAGTTACACATGTGTATTTCTTTTCCACCCCCATTCGTGTCCCCTGTGTGTGTGCCAGAAAGAGAAGGTTGGTGGGTGGAGGCTGGTGAGAACCCTTCTGGTTATGAAAGTCGCACATCTTCCTGGGTGAATTTGATAACCATTACTCCCCCAAGTTGTGAACCGTTTTGTTTTTTTTGGCTGCTCTGCTTGGCATGTGGAATCTTAGTTCTCCGACCAGGGATCGAACCCACGCCCCTTGCGTTAGAAGCTCGGAGTCTTAACCACTGTACTGCCAGGGAAGTTCTAGTGAACCGTTTTCTTAACCAAACAATTTATTGTTCGATTTTATGAGAGTGTTAATTGGGCATTAATCTAAACATAAAGATCTCCTTGAAATCTTTAAGCAGAAATGTAGAGATTTGGTTCTTTTTTTTTTTTTTCCCTCCAAAATGAAAGAATCCTGTCTGCCTTGGTGACTGGAGGTGAACATGTTTGGGAACATGGGCATGCATGTTTGTGAGGCAACTAAAAATAGCCCCAACCCAGGTTCCGGAGAAAACAGTACTCACTATCCTGGGGAGAGGAAAGAACCTGTTGATCTTTCTCTGAGGGTGTCCAGAGTTGGTTGAAGAGTCTGTAGGGCTTCCTTGTTAACAGGCTTAGGGTTTAGCCAGGCTCTCAAAGAAATAGGAAAATCCAAACATGCATAGGCAGTTCTGTAAAGACCCAAGAGAGGAGAAATATCTGAGATTTTTCTCCAGAAATCTGGATGATAAACACTAACGACAAGATAGGAGGATTCCTATAAAACTCCACACACAGGTAAAAGTTGTTTTTTTCAGGAAAATTATATTTGTATTAATTACATCCTACATTTAATTTAATAGTCCCATCCATAGTTTATGTAAGTTGATTCAGAAAACTAACCATTTATGTTCTTGGCCCTAAGTTGGAAGAGGAAATATTATGTAAAAATTATGGTAATGAGTTTTAAAATGAGAAAATACTTATGAGAAGTGAAGAATTGGGATACAAAATTACATGTTGCAGTGTTGTTACAACCAGTTGTTACAGTTGAGAGGTGGCATTATTTTTTTATACTTTCTACTTTTTAATAATTTCCAAAAAGTAACATGAATTGCTTTTGTAATCAGAAATAATTATATAAACTCTTTTATAAACCGAGCTTTATTTCCTATATAGAGTTTTCCTCTCAGGATTAGAGGTTAGACTGGTGGAAGTTGAGTCTGGAAGGCCTGAATTTCGATTGTCATTTATTCCCAGAAAGTACTGTGTTCCAAAGTTTCAAAGTGGCTTTCCTTGCTATACCTGCTTGATTACTTGTGATGTAGCGGCTTTGTTTATTTCCCAGTAGTCACAAAGCTGTGTTTTCAGATGGCCGTGGGGTACAAATCTTTGGAAAAGTGCCCTAATCCCTCTTTGAGAAGGAGCTTCAACCAAATCATCTAAGATAAAACTACTGTTCTCTCCAAGAAGTGTTTGTTTAGAAGATGAATGTTGGTGTCACCGCTCACTTTCCATTGTCTGTAAACTCTGTCCAGTGAGACTGTGGGTCCTGGAATAATTTATGCAGCAGAAATTGATCAAGAGAATCAAGAGAGGCAAGAACTTGAAGAGGTTTTATTAAGCAATTATGGGGAATAACTGCTTATTTATGGGTGTCACGGATGGAATGTTTGTGTCCCTCCAGAATTCTTATGTTGAAGCTCTGACCCCCAGACTGGCTGTATTTGAAGTAAGGAGGTAATTAAGGTTGAATGAGGTCATAAGGATGGAGCCCTGTTCCAATTAGATTACTGTCCTTATAGGAAGAGACCCTAGAGAGCTTACTGGCTCTTTTCAGGAACTCAAGCATGCACGTACCTAAGAAAGGGCATGTGAGGACAGAGTGAGAAGGCAGCTGTCTATAAGCCAGCGAAAGAGCCCTCACCAGAAACTGACCCTACTGGACCTTGATCTGGGACTTCCAGCCTCAAAAACTGTGAGAAAATAAATTTCTGCTGTTAAGCCACCCAGGCTATGGTATTTTATTATGGCAGCCTGAGCTGACTAATACAATGGATTAGAGCAGTTTTAGGCACTGTAGGAAGAGGAACGAAGAAAATAGAAGCAGAATCTTGAGCCTCTGTTTAATAGATGTAATCACTGTAGCCCCTGTCTATGGTCTGAGATCTAACTAACTCCCTTGGTCCACCCTCGGAAGCACAGACTTAATTGAGTCAGAGTGTTTGATGTCGGTCATCTGCTGATAACTCCAGGAATATGTTTATTTGAATAATGGCATTTGTGCGAAGTTGCTCATATTGTCTTAAGTCATTAAATCAATTTGGGTGCCTTCAAAGCAACCAATAGAAGTAGGGTCTTGAAATGAGTCATTTCTCCCTGCTACAATTATGTATGAGAAACTCGGGGTAATAGTTTTGACCATGTGGGTTAGCATTTAGAACAGGTAGTTGAAGTTTTATTATTTGGAAATTTGGTTGGAGACATCACTTTAGGTGTACTTCGTTTT
Source organism: Physeter macrocephalus (assembly GCF_002837175.3). Classification (NCBI taxonomy): domain Eukaryota; kingdom Metazoa; phylum Chordata; class Mammalia; order Artiodactyla; family Physeteridae; genus Physeter; species Physeter macrocephalus. The sequence goes on from NC_041218.1 coordinate 38,028,744, forward strand.
TGAAAGGCCTGCCTGAGGAGTAAATGCCAAGTCCCTGAGGAGAATAAAGCAATATTGGGGTAATTTTTTGTCCATTTTCTGTCCTTAAATATGCGTATCCTGATAGGTAGTACATCCCTCTAAGAGTTTACTTGCATATTTTTTTTCCTTAGTGATGAGTATAAAGGCATATCTAATGACACATTGATGGAAAAACTTAATGTTGGGTGATTATTTATTGGGTATGCCTGCTGTCTATAAGACATCATGCTAGCTTTTTGGGGGCACACGAAGAGGTGTAGAACTGAGTCCCTGGACAGGTGAAGAAGGAAGTGTTTCATAGTTTACTATTTAATTTATACAACATTTTTTTCAACGTAGGTGTTACCCTTTTTTTTTTTAGTTTCACTTAGTAAGGCAATATATAAACATATCATAGAGAAATCAGTGTGAAGGTTAAGACATATTTTCCCTCAAGCTTTAAAAGGAAGATAAGGACTTGGGATGGTGATGCTATTCACTTGTGAGCCTGAGGAAATAGCCCCGAGGAGGGAGTGTCTCATATCCTGGAAAACTCAGAACTCGTCCAGAAGAATAGAGGTTTCATTTTTAAGATACTCCCCATAGAGTGAGTCACCAGCTGCTGAGATTGTCCAGTAGAAACACCTGAGTGGAGTTGTACTTTAAATAGCTGGAAAACCTTCTTCCTCTTCCTACTGGGTAATTTCCACCCCCCTTCCCCCCCCACCGCCCCCACCACCCCCCACCAGCCCTGGATTCATTCCTGTCACCTGACCAATGTTAAGTATCTTGGACAATGGATTGTCTTTTTTTGTGATTTCCTTCTAAGACTGGGCAGAGGAAGAAAGATGGATTCAATATTAACTAAGAGTGGCTAGGCAGAGGAAAAAACAGCCTTAAGATGAATGTTTACCAGGGGCTAGGCCTGTGTGATTGATCCCAGATATACGCAATGAAGCGTTAGCAAACCTAGAGAGAGTGAGTGATTTGTTCAAGGTGAGATTTGGACACATTATCTAGGTCTGAAGCCTGTGGCCCTGTCATGGTATCACACTCTTCTGCACACACAGGCCTATGGCCAGAATCTGGAGGCCCAGCTTTGGGGCCTGTGGACAGTGGTGAAGAAATTGCTCACCATACTTTACTTTTTGAATAAGATGCTTGTATTAATTCTAGTATTATATGAAATAAGTACCTTCATTGTCTTTTTACTTCAGCCTTAGTCTCTGATGGTCATGGTCAGGCCCCTCTTGCGCTGCCTGCGTGTGGGTGGGGGATATGGAGCACAGTGATGCTGCAGGGGTCATGAGGTGGGTCAGGAGATGGATGGGTACCAGAAGGGGTGGGGGGAATGGGGGGATGAGAGCCAAGGACCGAACAGGGCTGCATGACAGGAAGGGAGTAAAAATGTGCATCTGTGAATGAGGATGGACCTTGGCCAGGTGAGACCAGGACCAAGGAGGAACCCTGGAGCAAAATGCAAGTTCTCAGTGATGGGGGGACTAGAAGAAAGAGCTAGAAGGGAGGGCTGACCAGCATTGATTGGAGCAGCCGTGGAAACCCTAATCTCTGAGGCTGGTGGTTCTGATGTTGGAAGTCCTTGCTCTGCATGGACCTGGGCCCCATCCATGTTCAGGGAAGCCTCGTCCTGCAGGGCCAAGGATCCAATGCCATGGCAACCTGGGTGTGCTGGGTTGGTACTTCTTGTCTGATTACTGTGGTAGCCTTCTCATTTGTCTCCTACCTAGAGTCTCTTCTTTCTCTAGCACATGCCTTGCATTTTAACCACAAGTGATCTTTTTTATAGAGCAACTTTGTTGGTGTGCTTCATCTGAAAACACAAAAATACCTGTAATGTTTCCTTTGCAGTCAGGATAGAGTCCAAAGTCATTTCAAAGCACACCAGGCCCTTCCTAAATTGGCTCCTGACTGCAGTCCAGTCCTGTATCAGACAGTTCTTCCTCCTGCACCCGGTGCTCTATCCTAGGGAACCGGGTAGAGCTTTTCAGAGGTGCCATGCTGCTTCTGAACTCTCGGTCTCTGCACTTGCCAGAACTCTGCCTGGCCGGTCCATCCTCCTTTGCCATCTTTACCTGGAAAACCTAACTGTGGTGTCTCTTCTCTAAGAGTTTCCATATCTGACTCCTCCTGGCAGAAATGAAAACTGCTCTTTATTCCACATCTGAGCCCGCAGCTGCCTCTCTCAGGGCTCTTGTTACTACCATTTGAAACTGTCTACCTCTGCTACAGGCTTGTGAAGCCGTAGATGCTGTGCTGTCCAGCTTTGATTTCCTGCGGGGGTAATACAGAGCTAGCTTTTAGTAGGCTTAGTAAATCAATGAATCAATGAATAAATGGTATTCTAGTCCATTCAGGCTGCTATAACAACATAACACAGACTGGGTAGCTTATAAACAGAAATTTATTTTTCACAGTTCTGGAGGCTGGGGATCCAGCCTGGCCGGCTTCTGGTGAAGTCCCTCTTCCAGGTTGCAGACTTCTTGCTGTATCCTGACATGGTGGAAGGGATTAGGAGCTCTCTGGGGTCTCTTTTATAAGAGCATTAATCCTATTCATGAGGGCAGTGCCCTCATGACCTAAGCACCTCCCAAAGCCCTCAGCTCCTAATACCATCGCATTGGGCATGAGAATTTCAACATATAAATGTAGGGGGGAAACGATCATTGAGACCATAGCCAGTGGGTTCCTTGGATGAGGGAGAAAACTCTAAGCTCAGTGTGTTGTAGTTTTTTGTTAAGTTTATCTACCAGGTTGTCCAGACTGTATAAACCAGGCTCTGAGGACATGAGGTCAACCGGACTAGCCAGGGCCTGCCCCCCACATCCTACAGGGCTGATCTAGATGAAGACAAATATTTGTCAGAGCGACAGAACTTGTCAAAAGTATATGAAATTACCTACAGAAATTCCGAAGCCTGTGGCATTGTTCTGTCTGGTCTGTGACTGTATAAAGTTGGCATCCAAAAATCCAGATGGAGAATAAAAACCAGAAAGTTGTGAGTGCTAATTCATGAAGAAACCTACTGCTAACCATTAAACTCCATGAAGACAGGACTGGATTTTTTTTTTTTCTTTCGTACTTTCTGTTCTTAGGGTAATATTTGCTACGTAAGAAATTGTAATTTATAATATAAAAATAAAATAAATTTTATTTGAGTCAGCATGGGCAGGTCTAAATTTTTAAGAGTGTTTGTAAGTGAAGTCTTCACAATAGCATATGGCTCTTGGACTCCACTTAGAACACCAGATGTTCAGGCACATCTGTTTTTCACATGCTCTGGTCACCATGTACTGGTCAATTGTAGAAAATTTTCTGGCGAACAATGTATCTTAGACATTTTTAGCAAACTTCCTGCAAGTGTGGGGTGCATTTCCAACTTTTTAGTGATTCAACTTTGCAACAAAATTTCCTACCCCTGCTTTTTCAGAATATGAGCATCCTGAGATTGCAAGGCAAGCTACTATCAAACGACAGAAACAAAACTGCTACCATGGGCTTCCCTGGTGGCGCAGTGGTTGAGAGTCCGCCTGCCGATGCAGGGGACGCGGGTTCGTGCCCCGGTCCGGGAAGACCCCACATGCCGCGGAGCGGCTGGGCCCGTGAGCCATGGCCGCCGAGCCTGCGCGTCCGGAGCCTGCGCTCCGCAACGGGAGAGGCCACAACAGTGAGAGGCCCGCGTACCGCAAAAAAAAAAAAACAAACAAAAAAACAAACAAACTGCTACCAAATACGCAATTAGCCGTTGGCGAGAAACAGCATTTTTCACTCTACTGTGCAACCAAAACAGAATATAGAGATATGTGGCCTGCTGAAGAGGTAGATTACAGTTGTCATTTATAGCTTCCCATTTAAAATTTTTGTTTTCATGGGAACAGCCTTATTCATTAGAACTTTTTATTAGAAGCCATCTGTCATACCGCACGTATGGTATTGCAGGATGTGCTCTGCACAAGGTGGCTGGATTTGGGAAAGTCTCTGCTGGGAAGGAGAGATGTCCTCTTTCTGATTTGCACAGTGGTGTGATATGGGCTCACAGGAACCCTGCTCAGTGTCCTCGCTGACTGATTTGATGCTGAGCAGATAAAAATTTGAAATTATAAATCGATTAGGATAAAATGCTGATTTTATTGATGTTAGATGTTGAGGTTCTATCTAAGAGCTCATTAAAAGACAAAAAACAGGAAAACTTTACTGCGAAAACCAAAATTTGAAAACCATTGACATGGCAGAATGCCTTGAAATGAGACTGGAGGATCACAGGTAAATTTCTGTTACAGCGAGCTTTGAAATTCCTGTCAGAATTCTCCTGATCAGCTGATATCTTTCTGCTTTGAGTGGTGGTGGAGAGAAATCTTCTGGTTTGGGGTTATTAGTTGTAATGGAATTATTGTATTTTCCAGAGCACATATGCCATGTGGCACATTTTGCACCATTTATATTGATGTAATAAAGCTATTCATGTCTGAAAAAACCATTTGATACCATCATGCTATAAATTACCTATTTGAAAGGATTAACATAAGTTTATCTTATGAAAGTAAGAGCCTAGGGTTCTAATTTTGGTTCCTTCATAATAACTGTCTGAACTGTATGAAAGCATTTATCTCTTAGGGCCTTCTTAGGGCCTCTGTAAAATGAGAGTTGGATGAGGTGATTTCCAAGTTTCCTTGAAATTCTAAAATTCACTGTAAGTTAGAGATTTCCTTGGGCACTCCTCTGACTAGATATCAGTGGAACTGTCTTATTTTGTATCTGAAATGTTTTGGTTTGTGTTTAGGGAACGGAAGGTGAAGTGTATGAGATATTTACCCTTTGTAGTGTTCTCTTCTGCCAGACAATGCATTTGCAGCCTTGTGTGTTTCTCGATGCTCTTGGGCAATTCCCTATAGAATTTGGTTCTGTAAATTTTGGTAAGTGTTTATAAATATCATATAAAACTACTCTATTCCCCTAAGTCTTTCTATCCCTATTAAGGGATTGCCAAGGTTATTAACATATTCAAATGAATAAACTAAGCCCCATACTCCCTTTTTGAGTCACATTGTACCAATTCAAAGAAAACCAATTTGTGAAAAGGGTCAGATTTGGAAATAATTTATTTCTGAAAAGCTTCTTTTCTTTTTCAGATGTGAAAAAAAGAACTCAAGGATGGAAATACAATATTACACTTAGCTGTCAAAAGGAAAAGAATCGTCTTAGATCTTATTCCACATTGAAATTATAGCACTCACAGACCACACTGTACAAGATTGGTCAGATTCTATCGACTGGTTGCGATTACTTCCCTAATTGGAAAAAATTAGGACTATTAATCATTGTGACACAAGGCAAAATGTCATCATGGCATGACAATCTTATTTTCCACCTGAGAAATGGTGGCTTCTAAGGGCAAAACCAAACCCTCCTTTCTCCACTTTCTCTTCCCATTTTCTTTCTGGCTGTAGCTCTGTGGAGTAGATCAGACAAAGACTTAAAAAAGCAGAGGGCACAGAAACAGAAGAAGAAAGCTTTCCTTCGTTTTGTATTCTACAGAAACATCTGTGAAAATGAAAATGGGGGAAGGGAAGGAAGATCTCACAAACCAAGGAAATGTGGCTATTGCATAGACATTTAAATTTATTGCAGGTAGCTAATTGACGGAGATAAAGTCTTCTTAGGCATGGGGGACATCAAAATGACTGAACTCTGAATTTTCATTTTATTCCTCCTAGATCCACTCAGAAGGGAAACGTTTTAAGCAATTTGCCAGGATTTTCTTATGAGGATAATAATTTTCTAACTATAGAAGTAATTATGGTTGTAACACATGAATTATTTTGGTGTTGAGTTTTGTAATTTCTTAGTGTTTTGGCATACTTAAAATTTACTTGGGCAATTGCACATTGCACATTTTAAGCAGGATTTAAAAGAAAAAGGTAACTGACAAGTGCTAGTTTATCTCGTGGTCAGCTTTTTTTTTTTTCGTGGTTAGCTTTTAAAAAAATATATATTTTTCTCTGGGCATCAATATTAACTTGCATTAGCTTTTTTAAAAAAGAGAAACAAATATAAGCATGTGTACAAAAATGTGTGATTAGAGACCACCTCTTCGTCCCCTTACCATTTTTTTTTTATAGTAATGGCATTTTTGCTGGAAGATTTTTGTTTCTCTAATGTAAGCAACTTCTTTTATATGTCCCTGAAGTTCTGTCCCCCTTCACACAGAGCTCTTGCTGCACTTTAAAGAGGGTATTGACCTTTTGGGAGTTTTTAATCTCTCAAAGAAGGAAAACTATTATGACATATTTGTCATGATACTGCTGTTGTTTTTTTTTTTTGAGTGTCTCATTAAGCACAATGGGAAGTTTCTTGCATTTATATTTTTACCTTAGTGCTAATGTTAATTTGATGTCAAATTGTTGATGCAACCTTATTTTGTGATGATATAGATGATTACAGGCAGTACCTTGCTTTTATAATAATAGTATTTACTGAGCTCTTAGTATGTGTCAGGCATCATGCTAAGGTTGTGTACATGTTATTTCATTTCATGCTCATGACAACTGCATGATGTGGGTGCTTTTCTTATTATTGCCTGTAATTTTACAAATGAGAAACTGAGGCACGGAGATGTTACAGCACCTGCCCAAGATCTCAAGGCTAATGAGGTGTTGAACTATGATTTGCTGTCATGCCTTCACCGCTGTGTCACAGTGTCTCCCCGGTCAGGTCTTTGTTGCTGATTTGTTTTGGTTTTGCTGGTGGTAGTGTAGGACTGGAGCATGTAAATTACCCTCAAGTTAAGCTGTCAACATAAGGCATAGTTATTACTGCAGCGCTTAATTTTTTTTTTTGGAAACAGGCAGGTCCACTGGGATAAAGAGATGTAAGGTGGCTCCTGACACAGAGCCAAGGCTAGTGGTTGGACAGCCTGTGACTTTGAAACCTTTGCATTGGGTTGGACCCTTGACCATCTGTTCCCTTGGAGAACCCCCATGATGTCCCAGAGAGGTTCTCCACCCCAGCCCAGCCCAGCCCATCACGGCTACAGGGCTCATCAGAAGTGTGGGCTGAGACTCAGCCAATCAGGGAGTGCTTGCAGGAGGATGGGGTTGGAGCATCCCTAAGTGTGCAGCTGAGATGGCCCCTCCATCAAAGTGATCCTTTCCCTCAGCTGCAGCCAGCAGTGACAGGTACCCTCCCAACTTGTGGTAGTTGTCATTTTTCAGGTGCTGTATAAAAGATTAGGTGCCGCTTAGGAAAGGCAGTTTAGGACTATGTTGTCATAATGTGGGAAAGGCAGGTTAGGAAAATAGAATGCATGACAGTAGAGACCTGCTGGATCTTTGGGTGGGGTCGGGGGGATCTGGGCAGTACCAGGGAAAACTAGCCATGAACCATCATGCAAGGATTGTGGTCAGACTGAGTGTCTTTCCTTTCAAGTGACTTTTGCCCCAGATAGCCCTCTGAGGGTGTGACCCACGTTCCAACTCCCTTGTGAATTCACTGGGCCTGATAGATAGAAAATGACTTGACTGCTGAAATCATAACTTTCCTGTGTGTAGAATAATAATACCCCGTTCCACTGATGTGGGACTTTTAACTATTTGTGGTGCTTTCTCACTTGTCCTTTTAGATCCTTTCAGCCTCCTAGAACATGGCTAGGAGGGAGTTGTTCCTTTTTTTAAGGATGAGATGGTGAAGGCATGGCAATGAAGTGACTAGTGGAGTGTAAATCAAATGTCACCGGTCAGGACAGCCCAGCTCTGCTGTTCATTTGAAGAACTGTCTCAGTTTGTTTCTCTGTATACTCATTTTCCATGTCTGCAGAACTTGCTTTGTGCATATGTGTGTCTAGGTAGTAGATCCAATAAGATCCTGATGGGTAGTCACCATCTTTAGATGTAAACACTAGTGTGTAGCCCGTACTTCGCTGCTGCGTTCCCCAGACCAACCTCAGCACCACGCTGCCAGTGCTGTGTGTACTGGCTGCTCTGTAGTTCAGTATTACTGGTGTCCTATGGCTTCTTTATCATTTTTATAGCCCATGTCAGGTTTTTATTACTTTTTATTTTTGGCCGGGTTGGGTCTTAGCTGCAGCACGCGGGATCTTCGTTGTGGCATGCGGGACCTTTCGTTGCAGCGCATGGGCTCTTTGTTGTGGTGCACGGGCTTCTCTCTAGTTGTGGTGTGCAGGTTTTCTCTCTAGTTGTGGCATGTGGGCTCCAGAGTGCGTGGGCTCTGTAGTTTGTAGCACACAGGCTCTCTAGTTGTGATGCGGGGGCTTAGTTTCCCCACAGCATGTGGGATCTTAGTATCCTGACCAGGGATCAACTGGTGTCACCTGCATGCAAGGTGGATTCCTTACCACTGGACCACCAGGGAAGTCCCAGTTTTTTTTTTTTTTTTGGTAAAGTGTGGGAAGGGTCCTTTTAAGGGAAACTAAAGGAAAGCTTTAGTTCCTTGCTCTGTAAACAGGGGTAGTAATACCTGCCTTGCTTATTCACAGTGTAATTATCATGATCAGGTGAGGTCATTCTTGTGAAGCCATGTAAATTATAAAGGACTTCACAAGTGTAAGGAATTATTGTGGATGACCTTGAGTTCAAGATGGAAGTCCACACTAGTCAGAATAATTGGTCATGATACCATCCATATCTCCTTCTCTCAAGACCTTCTCCAAGCCCCATGGGGAGGTATGGGGGTCACACAGGTGTTTGTGAAGGAGCAGAGAGACTTCTAAAGCCCCTTGGGAAAGACCTGGCTCACACTTCTGGGAGCCAGTATCCAAGGCACGTGACCATAGGAACAGAGATTCACTGTTAGGAAGGAGTCATCAGCTGATTTCCAGGGATCAACTGGGTGTTGGTAAGGAGGGTGAGTGCCATGCTGCCTGGAACGAGGCAAAACAAATATAGTAGCTTGTACCTTTTGCTCAAAAAGGAAGAAAGAAGAGAACTGAAAGACACGTTGGAGCACATGCTTTATTAAACCTTGAGTCCGTTGGAGTTAGTCCGGACGCTAGTGTTTCCTATGTACTGCTCCTGTATGAAGCTGAGGTGGAGAGTACAGTGCAATGTGAAGAAATTGGCCAGAACAGTACCCACGGGAAGTGCCCACTGATCATGCAGGGGGAAGGGAGGGAGGGAGGGAAGGAAGGAAGGTTTGGAATAGCCTGATCCTACCCAGATGTATTAGCAAGTGACGGTCACCCATGCAGCCACATCCTTGCGGTAGTCATTGATTTATGAGTTCCTCTTTTGCCAGGCACTCTGCTGGGTTATCATCGGGCTGGGAAGGCGTTTTGGACCTCAGGAAGCTTAAAAATTCACTCCTTCATTAAATATGTGTTAGGTGCACGCATTAGGCATATGCAGTGTGCTCTGGGTACAGAGACGAATGGTGAATTCCAAGGACCTCAAACCTGCATGGAGAAGGCAGAGAAGGGATCACTGATTGTGGTCCTGGGAGAGACAGGCATGCCCAGAGGAAGGGACCCTTCTGTCTGGGCAGGCGAGTGTCCTGGAGAAGGCGGTATCTGAATAGAGTTGAGTGGAATTGTAGGAGTTAACTAGTTGGAAGAAATCGGAGAGGACTTTCCTGGATACAGAAATAGTACAAGTAAAAGCAAGTAAGCTAAAGGTGTGTGTGGAATGGCTGGGGAGCTGCACATAGGTGACTGTCATATAAACTGTCATCATCTTAATACTGCTACATGTAGCTGACACATTATCTTATTCCAGTTTAGATCAGTGTCTCTCAACTTGAATCACTCACCCTCTACCCCTACTCCCAGGGGTATTTGGAAATGTGTTGTTTTTGACGAATAATTGGGAAGTTCTGGTGGCCTTTGTTGGACAGGGCCAGGAATGCTATTTACATGCCTTCAGAAGGAAGAACCCTCCCATCTCAAATGCCTATGACGTACTCTTTGCAAAGCCCTGATAGACATAATCTCATGAGGTAACAAGGCAGTGAGTACGCCTGCTGTTTTTTAAGACACAAAAGCCAAAGTCCACAGCTTGTAGGTCATCAGTAGGGTCTGGAATGCTTTTTGCATTACTATTCTTATGTTTGAAATTGCTTTTGCTCTTTCTGGTTTCCATGTTTTATTGCTATTCTGCCTTATAAAATTCTAGATAATACCTTATGTAGCTGGTATCTTTGTTAAGAGCAAACACTTAATTTTCCTCCTGTTCCCAAGTGGAGAACTCCATTAATGAAACAGTCTGTCCTTTCTCTGCCCCTTTTCTCCTTCCTTCCCTGCCTGGTTTGATTGGCAGTTGTCTGGCTAGTTTGAGGCTGCGGACCAGGTTGGCCTGGCTCAGTCTTTCCTTGCCACTGGGAGCTGTTGTCTGCAGAGAGTCTGCCTTCTGATTTGTGAGGTTAGTGATGGTGTGGGAGACCTGCATGTTCATGACCTAAACTCAATATCGGGGAGTGTTAGCTGGGTCCTGTGTACAGTGGTGTGGTTTGTGTACTGCACAAAGGGGGAAAGTGGCGTTTGGAAGCCAGCCAGAGCTCCGCTGGGCCGAGCCAGCTGTGCTGGGACCCAAGCAGTTCCTTTTGTTCATTTGAATGAGGACATCGTGTAGTCCAGTGGCCACCCTGTTGCGCAACCCCGGAGGGCACCTTTGTGTTCTCATGTGTTCCGTGTCAACTGTTCTAGGCCTTGCATGCCCTGCCTTGGTAGTGAGCCAAAGGTCTACACACCCAATTTTGTCCTTCCATCTGGTGCTGAATGTCAAAAGCTGACATTTTGATCCCCATTGGTTTGACCTGCTTCCTCTGTTTCTTCAGTGGATGAAAGGAGTGCTACTATTTACTTTATAGGACCTTTAGTTTCCTTGGTGAAATGAGGCATTGGTCCTCTGTGAGCTCGAAATGTTGGCTCTCTCACACACATGCAGTTTATACATGCTTGTGATTAAAAGTTTAACTGTATAGAAGAATGTAAATTATGACTCTGAAGTCTCCCTTTACCTCTTTCCCCCACTCTCTTTTTAAGAAATTATGATTGTATTGCTTTGGGGTGGAGCCTTAGATCCTTTTCTGTTCTGTTGGTGTGTATATATTTTTAGAAATGTGATCACATTTTTTATGTTCTGCAACTTTAAAAAGATATATCTGTCCATGTAAGTGCATTATAAATCGAGCTCTTTTAAAAACTTACCTTAAAATTTATTTATTTGAAAAATTATTTATAATGATAATAATAACCATAATATAATACTTAAATTTGAGGCTTACTGTGTGCCTGCACTGTTTTAAGACCTTTACATGTATTAGAACAACCTTACAAGATATGTACTGTTAGTACTATTTTTCAGCTCAAGAAACTGAGGCGCAAAGATCAGGTAATTTGTCTAAGATCATGCAGGACAACAGTATAAAATTGGTATTTGAAGCCAGGTGGCATGGATCCAGAATGCATACTCTTAAATATACTTGACAACATATGGCATAAAATTCAAAAGGTGTAAAAAGTTAGTGATATAGGGACAATTGAGGTTCCCATCCATTTCAGCCATGTAATCCTGCTTCCTGTTACCTTTTTTTTTTTTTTTTTTGGTCCTGGGAAACCACCATTCTATTCTGTACTCTGTGTGTTTGAATATTTTAGATCCCACATATAAATGAAATCATGCACTATCTTTCTTTCTGTGTCTGGCTTATTTAATTTACCATAATGTCTTCTAGGTCCATCCATATTGTTACAAATGGCAGGATTTCCTTTTTTTTTTTTTTTTTTTTGTTACACACGCGCGCACACACACACACACACACACACACACTGTATTTTATTTTTATAAGAGATAAATAAACTTTTCTTTGTCTTTAATTTTGCCAGTTTGATTACTGTGTGTCTTGGCGTGTGTCTCCTTGGGTTTATCCTGTATGGGACTCGCTGCGCTTCCTGGACTTGGGTGGCTATTTCCTTTCCCATGTTAGGGAAGTTTTCAACTATAATCTCTTCAAATATTTTCTCTGGTCCTTTCTCTCTCTCTTCTCCTCCTGGGACCCCT
>NC_041218.1:38040936-38048188 GCF_002837175.3 Physeter macrocephalus
TCTGCCCTCTGGTGGATGAGGCTATCTAAGAGGCTTGTGCAAGTTTCCTGATGGGAGGGACTGGTGGTGGGTAGAGCTGGCTGTTGCTCTGGTGGGCAGAGCTCAGTAAAACTTTAATCCACTTGACTGTTGATGGGTGGGGCTGGGTTCCCTCCCTGTTGGTTGTTTGGCCTGAGGGAACCCAACACTGGAGCCTACCTGGGCTCTTTGGTGTTTGGTGGGGCTAATAACAGACTCTGGGAGGGACCATGCCAAGGAGTACTTCCCAGAACCTCCACTGCCAGTGTCTCCGTCCCCATGGTGAGCCACAGCACACCCCCCCGCCTCTGCAGGAGACCCCCCAACACCAGCAGGTAGGTCTGGTTCGGTCTCCCCTGGGGTCACTGCTCCTTCCCCTGGGTCCCGATGCGCACACTACTTTGTGTGTGCCCTCCAAGAGTGGAGTCTCTGTTTCCCCCAGTCCTGTCGAAGTCATGCAATCAATTCCCACTAGGCTTCAAAGTCTGATTCTCTAGGAATTGCTCCTCCTGTTGCCAGACCCCCAGGTTGGGAAGCCTGACGTGGGGCTCAGAACCTTCACTCCTGTGGGTGAACTTCTGTGGTATAAGTGTTTGGCAGTCTGTGAGTCACCCACCCACCAGTTACGGGATTTGATTTTACTGTGATTGCGCCCCTCCTACCATCTCACTGTGGCTTCTCCTTTGTCTTTGGATGTGGAATATCTTTTTTGGTGAGTTCCAGTGTCTTCCTGTCAATCATTGTCCAGTAGCTAGTTGTGATTCTGGTGTTCTCGCAAGAGGGAGGGAGAGCACGTCCTTCTACTCCGCCATCTTGGTTCCTCCTCGATGTAACTGCTAGTGTTGGAGGGTCTCCCGCAGAGGTGGGGGCTGGCTGCATGTCACTGTGAGGACAGGGACACTGGCAGCAGAAGCCCTGGGAAGCACTCCTTGGTGTGAGCCCTCCCAGAGTCCGCCTCCTTCTTTTTTTAAGGAGGAAAAAAAGAAGTATGTATATACTACATTTTCTTTATCCATTCATCTCTCAATGCATATTTAGGCTGTTTCCACATCTTGGTTATTGTGAATAATTATTCTTTTTAATAGTTGCATACTATTCCACACTAGGAAGTGTCAATAATTTATTTAAACACCTCTTTTTTGTGGTTTCCAATATCATGTTCTTCTAAACAATATTGCCTCAAAGATGTCTGCATTTATATTAATATGCAACTATATGCAATCATGTAATTACACATGTGCGAATATCTCTGTAGAAAATATTCTTGGAAGTACAATTGCTTGGTCAAAAGGGATGCACATTTAAACTTTTTATAGGTCTTGATAAATTATATTCTCCCAAGTCTCTACCATTTATATTCTGACTGATGTACTTGTTTCCTCTTCCTGTGCCAACATTGGATATTATCGCTAGTATTTTATTAGTCTATAAAAGTGATGTCAGTACCCAAATGAGCAAAATCAGTAACATTTGACATTGGTGATCTTTTAGCTTATCCAGTCATGCTAGGATTCACTTGCTCAAGAAGCGTTATGTGTAAGTTATGCAGAAACACTCTGCGTTACTAAGAATTATCTTCCATTCTTTTTCCTTTAAAGTGCAGCTATCATGTGTCATTTTCACCTACTTTAGGAAAACTGCTTTTGCTGCATCACAACCAGGGAACGCTTCCTAAACTAGTACCAGGCAGTTATTATTGATTAGGGAGGGAGTCTATACTTACACAACCAGCCCACTTTGCCAACCCCTCCCTTGAAGGCAGAGAAGCAGTGTGTAACCACAAAGTCCCGGGCAGCACTGTGGGCCCCCCAGCTACTCAAAAGAAGGATGCCGTCATTGGGACAGTGCCTCACACAAACTGACAGGAAGCTCATGCTGTCATCGTGGAACTGAGAAAGCTTCGTAAGTGACTCTCCAGCTTGTGCTTTTATCACCAGCGCCTTTCTTCTCTGAGCGTTTTCTAAGGAAATGCCAGCGCCTTTAACTACATGCCCACAGATTCATTTCGGAACTCTTGGGCTCCAGAGGATCAACTCACAGTAACTTTCAAGCCTGGAAGAGCAGAATTTCCATCTGATCTGCCTGGCAGATCCCAGATTGTGTTCTGTGGGGTACAAGGTTGTTTGCTGAAGGAAGAGGGGAATTTTGTATATCAGGGTGTGCTGTACCTCTGAGGTCTTCGGTCCTTTGAGTGCTTGTTAGGTGATTTGGGAGGGAAGAGGTTTTGCAGCCACCAGGGAGTTCTGGGTTGGGGTGAGCTGGGTCCTTCCTTGCTGTGTTCTGCTGCTGCCCAACCTTGGCCTTAGCGGATGCCGTTTCTCTTGTCCGGTCAGTTTTCTGCCTAATGAACTCCAGGTATGTGGTACTGACAACTGCTCCGGTTGAATTTTTTTTTTTTTTAATTTTAAATTTATTTATTTATTTTTGGCTGCATTGGGTCTTCGTTGCTGTGCGTGGGCTTTCCCTAGTTGTGGCGAGCGGGGGCTAGTGTTGTTTGCGGTGTGTGGGGTGGTTATTGCTTTCTGCCTAATGAACTCCAGGTATGTGGTACTGACAACTGCTCCGGTTGAATTTTTTTTTTTTTTAATTTTAAATTTATTTATTTATTTTTGGCTGCATTGGGTCTTCGTTGCTGTGCGTGGGCTTTCCCTAGTTGTGGCGAGCGGGGGCTACTCTTCTTTGCGGTGTGTGGGCTTCTCATTGCAGTGGCTTCTCTTGTTGCGGAGCACGGGCTCTAGGTGCGTGGGCTTCAGTAGTTGTGGCTCACGGGCCCAGAGCGCAGGCTCAATAATTGTGGTGCACGGGCTTATTTGCTCCGTGACATGTGGGATCTTCCCAGACCAGGGCTCGAACCCGCGTCCCCTACATTGGCAGGCGGATTCTTAACGACTATGCCACCAGGGAAGCCCGTTCAGGTTGACTTTGAAGTTCTCAAGTTTTAGTTTTTACTTCGGAATTTTGTTTGCTAGTCACGTTCTATTAAATTTAGACTTTTGGACTTGCTACAGAACAAGGAACTGATGCTGTGCCCCTTCCCTCCACCTTTAAAACTGAACTGACAACTTGTCAGTTTCCTAACGACATGCCAGAAGTACATATAATAGGAAGAGTCTAAACTGAAAAGTGTTTATGCTTATGCTAAAGTGATACGAGTGTAAGTTTAATATTCATCACACATTTCAGGTACCTGTTTCATTGGCACATTCCTGATTTTGAGGCTTTTCAATAAAGCTATCCTAATCTCCTAAATCTTGACAGAACTGCCAGTTTTATTTCCATATTTCTAATTAAGCTAGGTTTTTGTAAGTTGTGGAAGAAAGGGTTTTGAGGTGCCCTTATGTGTCAGTTAAAAATCATGTAGTGATTCTAGAAAAACTTCCTTTTGAAGCAGTTGTTTTCTTGAAGGGTTTCTTTGAGTGCCAAGCATCTTTAATTCAGGTTTTTGTATGTGTGTGTCTAGGTTTAAAAGAAAACTCTTTTGTGTTGGGTGTTTTGCTGAAACTCTCTAATGAATGATGATACATTAACACTGTATTACTCAATATCTGTAAGGGAGGGTTTCTAGAGAGTTCACATAGAAACTTTTCTCCTGTGGTCACCTCTGTGTCTATTTCGATTCCTAAATAAGTGTTCTAACTTTTGGGGCACTTATAACTTTTGAGGAGTTGGCTATAGGCAAACACAATTTAAAAAAAATTTATTCTTTTTACCATCATAGGTTCATTTTATGTCTGAAGTTGCTGCATCTTTCAGGTAACCTTTATAATGAATATTGTCCTGATTTCTTGTGGATCGGTCAGTGTATTGAGATCTTACAAAAGCCTCTAGTTAAGCAGCCTGCTGCTCTTTGCACATATAGTCCGTGTGTGAGCTCTTCTGTGGTTCTGAACTGAGAATGAAAGGGACGATTGAAGGGAAGTGTGATGCGTGATGGATGGAAAATTTATTTTTATTTCTTGGATCACTTTTTTTCAAAGCATGCAAGTGAATCATTTTCACATGACCAGCTGCTAGCAGCAACAAAATAATGTCCTTGTCATTGTAGTTCAGGCAGCTCCTTTGTAAGTCTGGGACTCATTTTATGATGTGTGTATCTGGTACTTGCAGATTGATAGGAGGAGATGGTATATTCTCAGTTGAGCTCTTTTGCCAGTGTTTCTGTGCAGTTTCCTTCTGGTAGGTGTTTCTGTTCCTGGCTAAATTGTAGAGGCTAGAAGCAGAGAAGTTGAAAAGTTTTACTAAGTCCGTCTTTTGAATAGGTATGGCTGGGAGACAGAGGTACTACAGCTGCTGATTTTCTCTCTCACATTTCCCTCACTCCCTTGCTAATGTCTTGTCTTCTCCCCTCCTTGACTCTCTTCTGGGAAAGCTCTTTATTCATGTACGTTATAGAATGACTTAGGACCAATCACAATTAAATAAGCAGAAAGGCATACCATAAGCTTCGCTTTGTAAGTACATAGGTGAGTGATATGGCCAGGCTCCTCCTTACATCTTGAAGCAGAAACACTGCAACTTTTAGTGCATCCATGACTATAATACTGTGTTGCATTTCATCTATAAATGTGATGAAGGAAGATGAGACCAGAAGCAGTCTTCAGAAAGGTCTTAGGGAATGAGAGAATGCTTCTGGCATCAGTAAGCATTTTGGGATTCTCCGTAAAACAATTTGTTTATTGGATTGACCATGGTTCCACAGCTGTTTTACTATCACTGTGAAAGTCCCAGGGGATGAGTGTCTTAGGATATGTGTGTGCATGCCTGAATGTGCAAGCATGCACACACACACACACACACACACACACACACACACACACACGCAGCTCATACTAAGCAGATGACGGCTGGTGGCAGCCAAGAGGCTGCCCATGGTATCCCCATAGCATGAAGAAGAGCAGAATTTCTGTAAAGCAGGTATCCTTTCTTTTAAGTAAACCTAATGTCATGTTGATAAAGATCTGGATTTCCCCAAAAGGGTGACTCTTTTTTTTTTAACCTTGTGAAAGGGCTTATTTCAAATTTCTGTGAAAAAAAAATCAATTTTCCCCTATTGTATTTGACATATCATTTATGAATTAATTTTAAGAAAAATTGGTTTGCAAATATGTAAGAATATTTTGTTTAACAGCAATAGCTACTGCTAAATGAGTAATTCTATTGGTCAGTCAATGGGTTAAGTGCTTTTAAATGGATTATTACCATGTCTACTTCTCACAGTAACCTTGTGAAGTAGGTGCTATTAATATCATCTCTATATTTCAGGAGAGCTGTCTAAGGTTTGGAAAGGTTGCTTGACCAAGGTAAAGTCACAGGTAAAGTAAGGGATGATACCAACCTTTACCCCCGGGGTTGTCTGATTCCTGAGCATAAACTCGTAGCAAATCCCTTAGCCTGTCCTGATTGTGGCCTGGTGTGTTTACCTGCAAGACAGGCGCCGCTTTTTAGGGACAACACATACTCCCACTGTCTCTGCCTAACTCCTTGGTCTGACTGTGATTATGTGCCCAGGAGCTTAACTGTCTGACAGTAAAGACTGGAACTGGAAGTTGGTTGGCAGGAGAATTCTCTTCCCTCCTACACTCACCCCACCTCACTGTCTCTATAATCTAGGGCAACCTAGTTCCCAAAAGGATGACCGTACCCAAGGTCTTGATGCAAAATGGTATAGCAGGCTGCATACACCTAGATGATCAACATCTGTGCAGCAATTTTGTTAAACAAACAACCAACAACAATCACTAAACTTGCTTTTGTCTTAAGTGCAGCAGTCTCAGCACTGAGTACAGTGCTCTCAGAGCAAATGCACTTGGTTAAAGAAGTAGGTACTCAGGAGACAGCTTACTATAATGAGACAGTTCCAACATTGTTACTGAGCAGGACTTGGTGGGTAAAAGACTCCGGGGGGTAAAAAGTGCCGTAATTAAAATACAGTAGGAGGTAATGCCAGCATTTTGAGCCAACAGCATTCTTGGTCGTGCACTTGAGTTCTTGGTTGGAAAGCTTACATCTCCCTTGTCCTGAATGCACACTTGAAATGGAGAATATATCATACAGTAAATACTGAATATTCATTTTAAAAGATTCGTTTGAGGGGAAATGCTCTTTCTTCCATAGGCTGACAGGGTCTTGGTGCTCCAGCCTTGTGTCAGGCCTGAGCCTCTGAGGTGGGAGAGCTGAGTTCAGGACATTGGACCACCAGAGACCCCCGGGCCCCATGTGATATCAATCTGCAAGAGCTCTCCCAGAGATCTCCGTCTCAACGCTACGACCAGCTCCACCCAACGGCCAGCAAGCTCCAGTGCTGGATGCCCCATGCCAAACAACTAGCAAGACAGGAACACAACCCCACCCATTAGCAGAGAGGCTGCCTAAAATCATATTAAGTTCACCCCAAAATACATCACTGGATGCAGCCCTGCCCACCAGAAAGACAAGATACAGCCCTACCCACCACAACACAGGCACCAGTGCTCTCGACCAGGAAGCCTACACACGCCACTGAACCAACTTTACCAACTGCGGGCAGACAACAAAAACAACGGGAACTACAAACCTACAGCCTGCGAAAAGGAGACACCAAGCACAGTAAGCTAAGCAAAATGAGAGGACAGAGAAATATGCAACAGATGAAGGAGCAAGGTAAAAACCCACCAGACCAAACAAATGAAGAGGAAATAAACAACACAATAACTGAAATGAAAAAATACACTAGAGGAATCAACAGCAGAATAACTGAGGCAGAAGAATAGGTAAGTGATCTGGAAGATAAAATAGTGTAAATAACTACCACAGAGAAGAATAAAGAAAAAAGAATGAAAAGAATTGAGGACAGTCTCAAAGACCTCAGCGACAACGTTAAACGCACCAACATTTGAATTATAGGGGGTTCCAGAAGAAGAAGAGAAAAAGAAAGGGTCTGAGAAAATATTTGAAGAGATTATAGTAGAAAACTTACCTAATGTGGGAAAGGAAATAGTCAAGTCCAGGAAGGGCAGAGAGTCCCATACAGGATAAATCAAAGGAGAAACATGCCAAGACACATATTAATCAAACTATCAAAAATTAAATGCAAAGAACAGATATTAAAAGCAGCGAGGGAAAATCAACAAATAACATACAAGGGAATCCCCATAAGGTTAATATCTGATCTTTCAGCAGAAACTCTGCAAGCCAGAAGGGAGTGGCAGGACATATTTAAAGTGATGAAAGGGAAAAACCTACAACCAAGATTACC
>NC_041218.1:38048426-38049141 GCF_002837175.3 Physeter macrocephalus
CCAACCAAAAGACACAGACTGGCTGAAAGGATACAAAAACAAGCCCGTATATATGCTGTCTACAAGAGACCCACTTCAGACCTAGGGACACATACAGACTGAAAGTTAGGGGATGGTAGAAGATATTCCATGCAAATGGAAATCAAAAGAAAGCTGGAGTAGCAATACTCATATCAGATAAAGTAGACTTTAAAATAAAGACTATCACAAGAGACAAAGAAGACATAATGATCAAGGGATCAATCAAAGAAGAAGATATAACAATTGTAAATATTTGTGCACCCAACATAGGAGCATCTCAATACATAAGGCAAATGCTAACAGCCATAAAAGGGGAAATCGACAGTAAAACAATATAATAGTAGGGGACTTTAACACCCCACTTTCACCAATGGACGGATCATGCAAAATGAAAATATATAAGGAAACACAAGCTTTAAATGACACATTAGACCAGAGGGACTTAATTGATATTTATAGGGTATTCCATCCCAAAATAACAGAATACACTTTCTTCTCAAGTGCTCATGGAACATTCTCCAGGATAGATCATATCTTGGGTCACAAATCAAGCCTTGGTAAATTTAAGAAAACTGAAATCATATCAAGTATTCTTCTGACCAAAGTACTATCAGACTAGATATCAATTACAGGAATAAAAACTGTAAAAAGTACAAACACATGGAGGCTAAACAATACACTACTAAATAACCAA
>NC_041218.1:38049455-38050459 GCF_002837175.3 Physeter macrocephalus
AAAGAAATGGACAAATTCTCAGAAAAGCACAACCTTCTGAGACTGAACCAGGAAGAAACAGAAAATATAAACAGACCAGTCACAAGCACTGAAGTTGAAACTGTTATTAAAAATCTTCCAACAAACAAAAGCCCAGGACCAGATGGCTTCACAGGCGAATTCTATCAAACATTTAGAGAAGAACTAACACCTATCCTCAAACTCTTCCAAAATATAGCAGAGGGAGGAACACTCCCTGACTCATTGTGCGAGGCCACCATCACCGTGATACCAAAACCAGAGAATGATGTCACAAAAAAAGAAAACTACAGACCAATATCACTGATGAACATAGATGCAAAAGTTCTCAACAAAATAGTAGCAAACAGAATCCAACAGCACATTAAAAGGATCATACACCATGATCAAGTGGGGTTTATCCCAGGAATGCAAGCATTCTTCAGTATATGCATATTAATCAATGTGATACACCATATTAACAAACTGAAGAATAAAAACCATAGAATCATCTCAATAGATGCAGAAAAAGTTTTTGACAAAATTCAACAAAATTCAAATTTATGATAAAAACTCTCCAGAAAGTAAGCATAGAGGGAACTTACCTCAAAATAATTACGGCCATATGTGATATTCCCACCGCCCACATCGTTTTCAATGGTGAAAAACTGAAACCATTTGCTCTAAAATCAGGAACAGAACAAGGATGCCCACTCTCACCACTGTTATTCAACATAGTTTTGGAAGTTTTAGCCACAGCAATCAGAGAAGAAAAAGAAATAAAAGGAATCCAAATCGGAAAAGAAGAAATAAAGCTGTCACTGTTTGCAGATGGCATGATACTATACATAGAGAATCCTAAAGATGCTACCAGAAAACTTCTAGAGCTAATCAATGAATTTGGTAAAGTAGCAGGATACAAAATTAATGCACAGAAATCTCTGGCATTCCTATACACTAATGATGAAAAATCTGAAAGAGAAATTAAGGAAACGCTCCCATTTACC